>NC_072019.1:30069582-30434639 GCF_027791375.1 Indicator indicator
ATTTTGGCATTTTCCTGGCTAATGTCTGTGCAACACAGCTGCACTTCCCAGAGTTAATGGTTAGTGGTCTGAGGAGCTCTCCAGTGCCTATGGAGAGCTGCCTTGAGGCCACTCTGCTGAGTAGGATGAGGACACACCACTTGGGATGGCAAGAAAAGCACAAGGCTAAGGCTGGTGGTGGCAGGGTTCATTAAGAACATCTTTCTGGTAGTCCTAGGGATGCCATGGCCCACCCTGGGTGTGTGTGGCTGGCATAGTTACAGGACAGGGAGGCTACATGCAGTCATCCAATATTGTGTGATAGGGAATTTTTTTTTTCCTTTTTTTTGTCATCTGCCTTTTTGTAGCTGTGGAGAATGATGTCTCACAGAGAGTTCAGCTCCCACCTTCCCACCCTTCCTTTCCTGTCTCCTGAGAAATGCACTGCATGATTGAACAAAATATTTTGAGTACCCATAATCAACTATAATTCCACCTTCTGAATCAGTCAGCAGTGTAAAGGCTTCATAAAGGGTTCCAGAGGCCCAAATAATAGCAAACCCATCCTCTATGTGACAACACAGGCAGCAGCTGTCATCTCCTGACATTGGTTCTTTAATTCACTTGTCATTATTTCACTGTCTTTCTGCCCAGTGGAAGACTATTGTCCCAATAAATACATGTCTGAATCAGCTAATTGTTCATCCAGGATCAGAACTGAAATCCTTGCTTTAAGGCTAGCTCTACCCCTGAAATCAGACTATTTAAGATTTTTAATTATTTTAAATCATATGTAAGTTGTTTCCTCTAAGTGCTGGAGGCAATTAATTGTCAGATATGGCTGGGCAGGGAACATTGTCATGTTGGGTCGTAGGCTGCACTTGATGATCTCAGAGGTTTTTTCCAGAATCAATAATTCTGTGAATCTGTGATCTGATGCCAAAAACAATATAAGGTTTTATATTTTTAGAAAAATAGGTGTTAGGTAATTCCTGAGCCTGTAACCAGCTCCATAGTCCAGAGAGGGGGTCACAAAGAAACTGCTCAGGAGGAAGTAAGAGTAAATAGAAATTAAACCAAAACAAGGCTCATTTATGGGGCATTACAAGGGGGAAAGAAAGTTTTATATCATTGAGGATTCCTCTACTCCTACAGTAATGACTACCAAACCCAAGGGCCCAACAGAAAGCCTTTGGAAACCAACAAATATCTTCTAGTTATTAGTGGATAGTTCTGAATTTTAATTTCTGTTTAATATCTGTTATGAGGAAACAAACAAAAGTGAAGCGTGAATAAGGGTTTGCATCACGTTTTTGAGTAACAGCCTGTGCTGAGAGCCAGGACTGAGCTAGGTTCATTGGGAATGTTTCAGTGAGGGAACTGTTGATTCTGAAAACTTTGTGAAGAGGAAATCATGGGAAATGATTGTGATTTCATGAACGTGTTTTGATACTGTAAAATGTTTTCATGTTGCAGTTTTGCTCTGATGTATTTTAATGCTCCCAGATCACACCAAAAGATTAACCTTCATTAAATGTACTCACCACACGCATCTTGGGTTATGATCCAAAAGTAATGACAATGAAAGCATTGTCCTAAGCTGAAACATTCCAGCGTTATTGCAGCCAGTCTTTTTGATTGTTTAAAGTAAATTATTTCTCCATTTGTTTATTGTACTGGAAAAGTTAAAATAGAAGAAAGGTTTGGTGTTCAGCGTGGCAGCATCTGCAGGAGGCTTCTGATGGCAGCCCTGATGTTTTAGGAAAACAACAGCAAAGCAGAGGTAGAAGACATATTCATGAATGTGTTTTAAAGTAGCTTTTGCTGGCCTACCCTTCAAATCAGTGATGAGACTACCTGTGGCTAGAGGAATCATAGAATTGTCAGGGTTGGAAGGGACCTCAAGGATCAGCTCATTCCAACCCCCCTGCCATGGGGAGGGCCAGCACCAAACAAAAACACCATTTGGAAACAAAATATAAAGCTTTATTAGAAGGGTCAAGGTGTTTCTCAAACCTAATATAACTCATCATCTTCATCACTTAAATGCACTATTTTCTTTTTTCTTCCTCTCAAAAGGAGCTTCATTAACACTTGTGTGTCGATTAAGAGTCATTAATATTGATGTGAAGGTCCATATGAATCATAGAATTAAAGAATGGTCTGGGTTGGAAGGGACCTCCAAAGTTCATCTAGTCCAACCCCCTCTGCAGTCAGCAGGGACATCCCCAACTAGATCAGGTTGCCCAGAGCTCTGTCAAGCCTCACCTTGAATATCTCCAGGGATGGGGCCTCAACCACCTCCCTGGGCAACCTGTTCCAGTGTTCCACCACCCTCATGGTGGAGAACTTGTTCCTAATATCCAATGTAAATCTGCTCTTCTCTAGTTTGAAGCCATTGCCCCTCGTCTTGTCACTGCAGCCCTTTGCAAACAGTCTCTCTCCATCCTTCTTGTAGCCCCCTTCAGGTACTGGAAAGCTGCTATTGGATCTCCCTAGAGCCTTTTCCAGGCTGAACACCCCCAGCTCCCTCAGCCTGTCCTCATAGCAGAGGTGTTCCAACCCCCTGATCACTTTCATGGCTCTCCTATGGACTTCCAATGCCACTAATACAAACCCAGGCACAATGCAAATTGCCTTCTCTATACACAATTCTTTTGATAATGGTAAAATTAGGCAAGGAAGGGAAGAAAATACAACCAGTGAGAGCAGAGCAAAGCCAGGCTTGTGTGGATAACAGCAAGAAGTGCACCAAGCGCAGTGGCTTGGGTGGAATTTGATGACCTTGCTGTAACTGCTGAAGGATTTTAAATATTTTTAAAGAGTTTTGTGAGGGTTGTTGGTTGGTTGGTTGGTTTTTGTTTGGTTTTGCTTTTTTTTTTTAAGCTAAAAGAGCTGTTAACAAGAGACAAACAGGTTGGTGAGTTGTAAGCTGCTCACTGTGCTTGTGCAGTTTTATCAGTCTTAGCTTCTTTCCTTTTCTATGTGTATGTTTGTATCTTATCTCTGTACCATAATAGTATCTAGCAGGCTAGATAACTGTAGGGTACCTGTAAGTGTGTTATCTGTGTGCTCTGAAGTTTTCTGTCAGGTAAGTGAATGCAAACCGCAGCAGCTTTGCAAAATCGATGCCTGCATTAGAGGAATCTGACTGCATGGCTGCTGCTTATGCTGTTACCATGTCCCGAGTCTGTCTTTGAAGAGTTCTTGCCCTGTTAACTCTGGTTTTGTCTGTTCTAATTGGTACATCACAGGGTTCAAAATCATGAAGGCTATATGGCAGCCCCCAAAAGTGTGGTCGCAGTCTCCCAGAGCCACCACAGTAGCAGTGAACCCTCATTTGCAGAGTGCAGTCTACAAAGCATTCAGTTGATACCTTCTACAAAGCATTATGTTGATACCTTCTGCCACCACATCAAAATGCTTCTGTTTACCAACTCCTGACAGTACAAAGCACAAAGTGTTTCAGAGTTAAAAATGGGAAACAAGTTAAAATTCAGAAATCTGGTTTCCTGACTGCCAGGAGAAGTGCTGAGTTGCTTCGCCTTTTTAGGCTGTCATGTGCAGACATGACATAACAAAGGACATCAGTACTGCAGGAGCTTCAAATGAAGGCAGCTAACACTATCACAAAACATACTGTCCTGGTACCACTTTTCCTGTTCCTTTTTCTGTTTTCCCTTCTTCCTTTTCCCTGTTCTCTTCCCCCTTTCTTTTCCCCTTCATTTCAAAGCCCTGTGCATCAGAAAACATCTGGTCTGCTCTTTGGGCTTGGAGAGTACCAGATGCCCACAGAGAAAGGTGTGCTGTAGAGGGGACTGGGTGGCATTCAGGACTCCACTCTGCCTCTCCAGAATGAATCTTGGCATCCAAGGAGAAGGGGAAGGCCATCTGCATGAGGTTTAATCATACCAGCGTATGTTCAGCCCTGTCAGCTCTTTGATCTTGCTGTCGCATTCTGCGTTCGCTTCTTTGCAAAGTGTCATCCAGTCCTTCAGAAACCGCTGAAATAATTCATTTGATCCTCATCTTTGGGCTTTGTCCTGACTTTGTTGACACAGCTGTGAAGCCTGGACCTGCTTCTGCTTACACTGAGTACCCAGTCCCAGCTAATACTCAGTATTTGTTAGCAAGTGCCTCTGACTCCCTCCTGCAGCCATTCATCCATCCTGCTGCTGTTCCTTATTGATCACCATGAACAGCACTTCCCTCTTCTTCTGGCATCCAAGCACAGACTGGTTTGCTTTTTAACTGGTCACAAAATGAAACAAACAAAAGACACACACACACAAGAGTAGCAGAGGAAACCAAACACAAACCTGACATATTTTTGCTCATGCTGTTGATAAATGTGCTCTCTACTCATCCCAAGAAGGCTGTTGTACATTCTTGTGCTGTTGGTGCCACACCATAACAAAACCCAAATCGTTCCTCCCCACTTCTCCATATCTTATCTGTTTAGGCCTCTCAAGTGTTCTTATCTTAATGGAATTTTGCTTTACAATCCAGAAATTGTACCAGGGGGCTCTTGTGTATCCCAGGCAGTGCTTTAGTATGCATATTCTGCTCTGCATTGTCATATGTTGCTATAAATAGCTCCCAGAAAGGGTCCATATTTCTGCAGAGATTTGCCTGTCAGCTCTTAACAATGGTAGTCGTTCACAATGGGAAAATAGAATGCCAGCTCCATCAACCTTTGACAGACTAATAGGGGTTATTTGACTTTCAATTTTTCATTATCAGGTTTGGCAGCCACAATCGTCGTGTTGAGAAATACAAACTGATCCATGCTCCAACAAGAGGGAACGCTGCTGGCCCTCCTCTGGCGGCTGCACAAGTACCTGCGGAGCTGGGCTGTGTGACCACTGATAATGCAGGACAGAAAGCCACTGTGTCATGTACCAGAAGTTTAGATTTCAGTATTGGCAGTTCCCCCTCTGCTTTTGATAGATGGAGTAAAGTGGAATCACAGAATGGGACCTCCAGAGATCGTTGAGTCCAAACCTCCTGCCAGAGCAGGAGCACCTAGGGCAGGTTTTGAAATTCTCCTGAGAAGGAGACTCCACAGCCTCTCTGGGCAGCCTGTTCCAGGGGTCCATCACCCTCACCATAAAGAAAAGCCTTCTGGTGTAGAGGTGGAACCTCCGGTGTTCTAGGTTGTACCCATTGTTCCTTGTCCTGTCACTGGGCACCACCAAAAGAGCCTGGCACCTTTATCCTGACACCCAGCCCTCAGATATTTATAGACATTGATCAGATCCCCTCTCAGCCCTCTCTTCTCCAGACTAAACAGCCCCAGGACTCTCAGTCTTTCTTCACAGGAGACTCATTCAAGTCCCCCAGTCATCCTGGTAGCTCTCTGTTGAATGCTCTCTAGCAAATCGCTGTCTGTCTTGAACTGGGGAGCTCAAAACTGGACACTGTACTGCAGATGTGGTGTCAGCAGAGCAGAGCGGCAGGAGAACCTCCCTAGACCTGCTGGAGACACTTTTCTTAATGCCCCCCAGGATGCTGTTGGCCCTCTTGGCCACAAGGGCAGATTGCTGTCCCATGGATCACTTGCTGTCCACTAGGACTCCAAGGTCTTTGCCCATGGAGCTGCTTTCCAGAACCAGAATGATCTTGTATTGCTGCAGACACTCCCCACCTGAGTCTGACCTCTGTCCTGAGGGCTACAAACCCTCATAGCACTGAACTGAGGCTCATCTCTGTCCTTTGGGCCATCGCAGCTCCTCGGTATGTCTCCTGCACTCACATTGTCACAATGTGCTGGCTGCTCTGGTAGAAATTGCTGTTTTGGGGGAAATGACATTGTCACACAGCAGCTGTTCTGGGCTGTGCAAAAGGTGAATCACTCGATAAGCATTTCAAATTTAGCTCAGATTTGCCACGGGCAAAAAATTCCACATGGGACTTGGAAGCAGAAAGGCTTTTACTTTGTCTGTGATGTGAAAAGGCATCTTTTTGCACCAGGATAACTGTCCTGGTATAAAATCTGGCAGCAGTAAAGGACAATGATCTAGTTGAGGTCACTGCTTTTACCACAAAGTAATTAGTCAAGCCCAGCTTTACAGGCCCTTTACAGGACCCAAACTGGCTCTTTAGGAGGAGAAATAAAGCATTAACCTTTTTCCTGGAGACGCTGTAGGCTGTGTGTCACACATTTCAGCAGGATCCCCTGTCAGTGCCGTAGGTGCCCAGGCCCTGTCCAGCAGTTGGCTCTCAAAGCTGAGTCAGAGTTTGGACAGGGAAAGAAATCATAAATAAGAGGTGTCTTGCAGGTGGCAGTCATACAGATGAAATCAAACACTGGACATAGTTGTCCTTGCAGAAGTCATGAAGCCTGATGTGCTTGATGATACCCAGAGGCGCTTAGCGGCTTTTGCCTGTCAGACCAGGGCTCCTCTGGAAAGCTGCCGCCAAGGGCTCTCCAGCCTCCTGCTGAGTCTCCACTGTCACTGAAGACAGTACCTTGGAAAAAAAAATCTAAAAATGGATTTTCAGGTAGTCAATGTTCCTCTAATTACTTTAGAAAGTACCGGTAGTAGGGAAGTCTTCTAGGATGAACTTCCTTGTAACTCAGCAACACTAAGAGAGGGCTGCCCCAAGGACCTCGATCCATTATCCAAATCGGAATCCTAGTGGCTTTATATCTGAGGGCTGTCCGACACATTTAAGTGTTTTTAGTTCAGAACATGGTCTAGCACTATCTTGCCTTTATAAACTACAAGGCCTTACTCTTAAAAATCACAGCTTACAGTAGCACCTTGTGGGGGAAGTGCCCTGCTTTAATGGGAACCATGGTCTAAGGGACCCAAAGGCCTTCCTCCTCTACAGTCACCAGTGGAGCAGCTTAGTCTCAAAGCTTAGAAATGGAAAATTTCTTTGTTTCCTCCTAACTCTGACACAGCAGCTGTGGGGATTAATTGAACTCATGAAATCTATTGATTTTCTGTAGCTGTTACTAAGGAAAAAAAAGGCACTTTTGCACCCCATGAAAGGTACGAGGATCACTAAATTGTGTGCAATAAACCAACAAGGCTCCAGCCTGTTGAGAAACCCAGACTCACATTAGCCTCCTAATTATATTTCAGAGCACAGAGACTTTTATTATGTTACTGAAACTTCTGAGAGAGTCCTGCTGTGCTATCAGCATCATCTCAAGGGAGAAATCCCAGGCACTGATATAGGCTGGGCAGGGACTGGCTTGAGAGCAGCCCTGAAGAAAAGGACTTGGGGGAGCTGGTGGATGAGAAGCTCAACATGAGCCAGCAGTGAGCACTTGCAGCCCAGAAAGCCAACCAGAGCCTGGGCTGCAGCAAGAGAAGTGTGGCCAGCAGGGAGAGGAAGGTGATTCTCCCCCTCTACTCCACCCTGGTGAGACCCCACCTGGAGCACTGAGTTCTGGAGCCCCCGTTACAAGAGGGATCTGGAGGTGCTAGAATGTGTCCAGTGAAGGGCCACAAGGATGATCAGAGCACTGGAGCTCCTCTCCTGTGGAAACAGACTGAGCTAGTTGGGGCTGTTCAGTCTGGAGAAGAGAAGGCTCCAAGGGGACCTTCTTGTGGCCTTCCAGTATCTGAAGGGGGCTACAAGAAAGCTGGGGAGGGACTTTTTAGGGTGTCAGGGAGTGATAGGACTGAGGGGGATGGAACAAAACTAGAAGTGGGTAGATTCAGATTGGATGTTAGGAGGAAGTTCTTTCACATGAAGGTGGTGAGATGCTGGAACAGGTTGCCCAGGGAGGTGGTGGAAGCCTCATCCCTGGAGGTTTTTGCAGCCAGGCTGGATGTGGCTCTGAGCACACTCTGCTGTAGTGTGAGGTGTCCCTGCCCATGGCAGGGGGATTGGAACTGGGTGATCCTTGAGGTCCCTTCCAACCCTAACATCTCCATGACTCTGTGAAAACCTTCATGATCCTCACACCTCTCTTGCAGATCAGCAGGAGAGAAGCTGACTTGCTGGAGAAGCCACCCAGCCTTGCCAAAAGGAGGTTCTCACTTTTGCAATGGAAACCTGTTAAGCATAAAGGCTTCTGCATTCTGCATGATCAGATATTTGAGGAATAAATGCAACACTCTTGTTTTCATCTCCAAGTAGACTCCTATGAGTACATTAGGAAAATTAATTTCATTTTAGGAGATCTGAATTATTCCACTTGAGATAAGACATTAAGTTTTTTTGTGCTGACTTCCTGCTGATACTTGAGTAAAAGGAAAGTTCCTTTCATGCAAGCAACTTAGCAAAGTCCTTTTCATTCAGATCTCTGTTTCCAAGAGCTGCCTGTGTTTATATTGAGTAAATTGCCTGCACTAATAACAGGAATGAAACCAACTGACATGGGATGTCTGGGGCTCGTTCTTCCTCATCACTTCTCTTGGTAGATTCGCAGCACAGCATTAGTTTTTAAGTTAAAGCACCCTTACATTCCTATAAAACCCAAGTTGTATTTTAAGACCAGACCAAAATCCAAAGGCAGCAGTGGAATGGTTTGCATCTGAGGTCATCCATCTTAAAATATTTTGCTTATCTATATAAGCAGCCTGTGGTGGTGGTTGTGCCAACTTATGTATTGCCTTAAGGCTCTCTTACTTATTTCAGTGATGAGGTTCTCGACTGTGTCATCTCTGCGAAATGGTGGAATTAAATAAATCCCATGCCCTGTTCTCTATAAACTAACAATTTATTGAGTCCTTATTAGAGACCTTAGAGCTGGCTTCCAATACCTGAAGGGAACCTACAGGAGGGCTGCAGAGGGACTTTTCATAAGGGTGAGTAGTGACAGGACAAGAGGGAATGGTTTGAAACTGAGGCAGAGCAGGGTAAGACTGGATCTTAGGAAGAAGTTCTTCAGTACAAGGTTGGTGAGACTCTGGAATAGGCTGTCCAGAGAGGTTCTGGCTGCCTCCTCCCTGCGGGTGTTGAAGGCCAGGTTGGATGAGGCCTTGAGCAGCCAAGTCTAGTTGAGAGGTGTCCCTGCCTGTGGTGGGGAGGTTGGAGTAGATGATCTCTGAGGTCCCTTCCAGCCTTACCCATTCTATGATTCTACGTGTGTGATGGTATGTAATGAGTCATTTCCTTTCTGCCTTCTGCAGTAACTAGAAGGGATTTTAGAGCATACCTGATTAGATTTGATTTCACCCCAGCTTACTGGGTTAAGGGTTGGGCAGCAAGAGGAAAGAACATGGCCAGTCTGTGTGTTGTATGAAAAAAAACTGTTTGGTCTTTGGTTTAAAGTTTTCCAGCTTGTAGCTCCCTTGGTCTAGGTCAGAGTGTATTTCATTTCATGTGAAGCTTAGGAGAAGCATATGTATTTATAAAGGTTAAAGGCTTTTCTTGTTCTCTGAAGACCTGAATACAGGCTTATAGCTGTCATTGCAGAGTGAGAATGACAGTGTATAGAAAGAGAGAACAAATAGACCTCACTTAGGTTTTAGCATTCTGGATGGACTTTCTACTTCAGAAGATATCAGCCTTTCAGGAGTGCTGTAATTGGAGCCTGTTTTTAAACATTCCCTCTTTTTGTTTAAGCACATGGAGCCTTTCCCACTTTTCATTGGGCTGCTGGCAGTGGTGTCTTTACAGTTTAGGAGCTGCCCCTTCAGAAGCATGGCAGGTCGTGTCAGAGTTGAGAAGCGTGGCAATGGTGTGCAATTGTTTTGATTAGATGGATACCAGAGAGTCAAAGGCTTAATGAGGTGCTCTGGTGTGTAATCATCATCACTAATGGGTACTTGCTTAGAGTGCATTATTCAACCAGGATGTATTGTGCCCTGCACTCTCTGGCTGTAAATCATATTTGCAGCATTGCACAATTTGTTGACCAGCTGAATGAGCTTTCAGTGAAAACCTTTTAAAATCATCTTTATTTTAACTAGGAGCCTGTGTCTTCCATGCAGTACCAGTGAGAGAGAGCTGCTGTAGGAAACTCTGTAGGGTGGATGTGAGAACTCGTTTCTTTTACCACAAGGAAATGACTGTGTGGTGCTTTACTTGAACCTGAGCATGAGGCTTGCATAAGCTCAGAGCAGGGGCCAAGGGACAGGAGGAGAAAACTGTGAAAAACTTTTTCGGGAAGGGGAATGTTGGCCATATCATGTCACTGATGAGAAAAAAGGGATGTGGACAAGGGCCAATCCTGCATTACTGTGAGATGGGGGCTGAGGAAAGCTTATCTCAATGACAGAATTATCTTTTGGTGTGGGGACTCACAGTGTCATAGGGGTTGGATGGGGCCTTTGGAGATCATCTAGTCCAACCGCCTTGCCAGATCAGGTTCACCTAGAGTGGGTTGCACAGGATGGCGTCCAGAGGGGGTTTGAATGACTCCAGAGACAGAGACACCACCACCACTCTGGATGGCCTATTCCAGTACTCTAACACCCTCAAAGCAAAGAAATTCTTCCTCATGTTTAGATGGAACTTTCTGTGTTTGGGTTTGCGCCCATTACCTCTTGTCCTGTCACTGGGCACCCCTGAAAGAAAACCTGGCCCCATCCTCCTAACACCCACCCTTTCAGTGTTTATAGGCATTGATAAGATCCCCCCTCAGTCTTCTCTAAGCTAAAAAGCCCCATGTCCCTCAGCCTTTCTTCATAAGACAGATGTTCTTGTCCCCTCACCACCTTTGTAGCCCTTTGCTGTACTCTTTCAAGCCATTCCCTGACTCAGAGAACTCTTTGTGCCTTAGAATCACAGAATCATTAAGCTTGGAAAAGACCTCTAAGATCATCAAGGCCAACTGTCCTTCTCCCTGTCCTTAGCTGACATGCTGTTCTTGTGATCCTGCATACCAAATCTGGTTTCTAATGACATGGACATTAGTTAAATTCTAAGCTGTGCCTGTCCTTTGGAGCAGAGCCAGCCATTATGTTATACCTGTCCCCTCCCAGCAGCCTGCTCAGGTGGCTGTTCCAAAGACTGTTCCCAACTCTTCCTTTGCAGTAGTGAGTTGGTTGCAGCAAGCACTGAGGCCGTCTTAGGTTTAATTACTATTCAATTAAGGCAGCAGTTATAGCTTTAAATTGCATATTCTAAATGAAAGGAGAGTGGACGTTAAACCTAATGACCTGAAGGAAACACTCAAGGCCAGAGGTGTAGGAATGGGGGTTGATCTAGAGACTTGTGGTTTGTAGACAAAGCCAGAAGGAAGCAGTGCAATCATTTCTTGTGACCTCCTGAAGCTACCCTGAATTAATCCAGCTGAGCTGAGGTGTACCTGTCAGCAAACATCCACTTCTGAAGTACAGGTTTACAATTAAAGGATGCAGCTTAACTCTCAGTAAATCATCTCCAGTTGTTAATTACTGTCAGTATTAAAAGCTGGCATCTCATTTCAAGTCAGAACTTGCCTAGCTTAATTCCCAGCTGCTGGTTTCTGTTACAGCTCTGCTTAGTTCATAGAGAGGCTTCAATTATTGAACTTGAGTGTCCTGTGTAGGTATTAATAAGCTGTGATCAACTCGTGCCCTCTCCTGATAAACTGAATGGATTGAGTTCTTTACTTCTTGTACTTAACACACATTTACTCTTGCTTTAATCATTCTCATGGCTGCTTCCTGCAAGCCCATAACAGCGACAGCACTGCTAGGTTACTGTTGTGGTTGCACCAATTCACATGAACAGGGTGCTACAGTCTTCCTGTTCTTGCATGGCTTTATTCTGCTAGCACAGCCATGGAATGCATTAGTCCCTGTGCTGCAGTGCCATTAGGGATGTCTAAGTTTTTCTTGGTGTTAGCTAGCCCCTGGCTTTCCAAAAGAGGCCTCTTCAACCTTTAAAAGTGCTGTAGCTTCTTTGTTCCTAGGATTCAGTTTATCCTCATTCCTAATTAGGATTTAGGACTCGTTCAGTGGCTGTACTGGAGAGCACATGATGTTTGCTTGTGTTGATCTTATCAGGTTGCTTTGAATCAATACCTTCTCCACTTCATTATTTACCATTCTCCTAATCTTTGTCAGTCATTTGACATTTTTATCAAATAATGTTTTTTGTATTTTCTTCTAGTTTGTTGATAAAAATGTTGTATAGCTGAGGGTCAGTTACCCAGGGTCCTCACAGGATCTCATTAGAAACACCCACTACTCCATGGTCCCTGTGGGGAGTGATTGAAACACAGTAAAATCAAATGAATTGATTAGTGAAGTGATAGAGGAAACGGTGACAATTAGGGAACTGCCAGGTTAGGCAGTGCTGTGATGGTACAATTCAATGGCAACCCATTTGGTGGCATTGTCTAGGGAAAAGAAGCTCTCATTACAATGTAGGTGTTGTGGACTGGGGCTTTTTAAGGCAAAATTTATATACTGGCAGAAGCTTCAGGATCCACACTGCTGTGACTTTTGAAAGGCTGTGGTTCGTTTCTGTTTCTCTTCTTTTTGGCCTTGTGTTTTTTCCTTGAGCAGTCAATATATACTCACCTGGACAGGCTGAGACAGTAGGAGGGTTACCTGAAGAGGGAGTGCATTCTGACACACCTTCTTTTCCTACAGTAATTTGCCTTGTTATTTAAGTGTAGAGGGTGAGGATGGGGAGTTACCTTCCTACAAATGGAGGTTTTTGAGTGTTACTTTAACCAGCAGCAGGACAGCACTGCAGGAGCAGTTCAGTGTGTGATGTTGGATGGTTGTTGAGTTTAGGGTGATATACAGTACTTCAAGTGTTCATGTGGAAACAAGAGCCTTCCCTTTTATCTGAAGAAACGGGATTAAAGCTTCCTTCCTCCATCCTTGCATGCCCATCAGTGCCACCCTATTCCTTTTTCTATAGCCTGTGTCTGCTCCCACCCCTGTCCAGTCCTTTTGGTAGTTGGGCTCAGAGGACCCCCCCTGCTCAGCCACTCTGCTGTGTCTGCTTTTCTGCTGCACACCAGGACTTGGCAGGGTTAGGTAATGGTTGGACTCAATGATCTTAGAGGTCTTTTCCAGCTGAAGTCGTTCTAGAATTATATGATTCTAAGCTGGTTTCCAGCTGCAGCACAGGCATCCCCATCCCTTGGCAAGTCCCCTCCTTGCTTTGAGGATGGAGGCTTAGCTCCATTACAGAATCCCTCCCCAGTCAGCCTGGTGGGCTTGATCTCCAGTGGAGCAGCAGTGGCAGAGGTATTTTGCCAGCATAGCTACTCCCATAAAGACAAGCACAGCTGATGGGCAGGGTCTTGTCAGCCCCACTGCATTTACATCAGAAACTTTGCCTATTTTAGTCATGTAGATTATGGGATGTGATTTTTCACGCTCTGTAATATCAAGCCAAACCCTACCAACAAAGCTTTGTTGCCTCAAGACTAATGAGGTTGTAAAACTCTATCCATAAAATCAGAATAATAGCATTGCCTTGCATCACGAGATTGCTGTGAGTACATTTGGATATTCTGCTCTCACGTGGCCTGCTGTGTGCTATACAGAGAGTAAAACTTCATTTATGAATGCACAGGATGAGTGTCTGGAGTGCACAAGGTTACAGTTAAAATCCCAGGGTTTTCCACCTGTACCTTGCTATGTAACAGAGGAACAATTCTAAGATTCTATGATTCTAGAGTCCAGAAGAGGGCCACAAAGATGAGCCTAGGGCTGGAGCACCTCTGCTATGAGGATAGGCTGAGGGAGCTGAGATTGTTCAGCCTAGAGAAGAGAAGACTCCATGGGGACCTTAGAGATGCCTTCCAATAGCTGAAGGGGTCCTACAGGAAGGCTGCAGAGAGACTTTTCATCAGGGTGTCTAGAGACAGGACCAAGGGGAATGGTTTGGAGATGAGGGACAGCAGGGTTAGACTGGAGCTTAGGAAGAAGTTATTGAGTACAAGGAAGGTGAGACCCTGGAGTAGGTTGCCTGGGGAGGCTGTGGATGCCTGCTCCCTCGGGGGCCATTAAAGGCCAGGTTGGATGAGGCCTTGAGCAGCTGAATCTATTTGAGAGGTGCCCCTGCCTATGGTGGGGAGGTTGGAGTAGATGATCTCTGAGGTTCCTTCTAACCTAAGCCATTCTATGGTTCTATGAACACCATTAGAGTTCATTTTATAGAGTAAATAATATAACATCAATTATTGCTGGAATCTTTGTCTTTTCCTGCAGTTATCTGCTATGGTTTCTTCAGTATGTTCTCATTTGTTTAATTAAATTACAGTTGGTCTTTTCAGAGTCCTTGCAGTCCCTGCTTGTTGTGGACATTTATTAGTAGTGTCACTTGGTTGATAGTCTGTTAATTTGAATCTCGTCTGAATTTGATTATCTTTAGCTATTTACACTTCAGAGACTTTTCCCTGAATTCAGGAGGACCTGCTCTTTCTTCCCACTGTTATGCAAGGCAAGTTGTCATGTGTACTCTTCCTAGGTGCTTTAATGGCACTAATTAATCAAGAAGCAGTGCAACAGAGGAAGGAAAACAATACAAACGAGTGCAGCCAATTTGTATGCAGAGTACCATGACTGACCCGTGCTGGTAGTCTGAAGGGACCCTCCTCACTCTGGCACCACCCATCAAGCAAAATCAGAGTACTGTAAGAGTAAGGCAAATAAGATCACTGACAGCCTTGGCACCCGTCCCTTTTGCCTGAGGTCAGGTTAGGTTCTAAAAGCACTAATCTCCAATCCTCTGATAGCACAGTGTAAGTACTTAAAGAAAGAAACCCGGTCACTTCTGGACACAGTCAGTGCAGGTCAGTGTAACAGCATCATGTCAGTGTTTAAATGAATTTTGTCATCTCTCAGGTGTCTTGTCTGTTTCTCAGGGCATCAGGTTTTGACCCTTCCCCTTGCTCTGCTTTAAAGTTTCCAGTGCTTGTAGCTGATGGGGAAAAAACTTTGAAAATGCGAACTTGAAATACTCAAAATCCTCCCTGCAAGACAGGAGAGAAGTATAAACATTTGAATGCATTCATTTTTAATTCCATGAACTTAGGTCATTCTCAGAAGGGCTGAGAAAAGGTTGAAGGGAGGCAGTGAGAGCCCTCCCAGGTGGGCAGCCGTGGTATGGGGGAGTGAGCTGCCCACCTGTGAGCTTAGAGGCTCATTTGGATGGAGAGCTGGCTCTTGAGCTGGACTGTGAGCAGCAGCAGAGGCTTCTCAGGTACCTGGCTGTTTGGGAATCTGCCAGGGTGGGGAAATGGAGCTGAGGATGTTTTAGGTTAGTTTTTCTGGAATTTCCTTGGGAAAGCCTGTGGTAGGCAAGGATCTGTTGCACAAGATGGGGAATATCCTCTAGGTAGAATTTAGGTTTCTCACACCCTAAGTTTTTTGTCCACCAAGGAGCACAGGGAGAGCAAGGGACAATTTCTCTGTTTTTTTTAACAAATGCAGCAGCTCTCCTTGGTTATCCATTTTTAAAGGAGATAATGCAGGCAGTGCACTCAAGACAGGGCATGGAATGGGAGGAGAGCCTCTTGTATGGGAGAGAGATTAAGTACAACGCACATGTCTTTGTGCTGGTCGTGTTGAGTGGCTTTTTGCCATGCTAATTTCAGTTATGTTAAAATTAATTCTTGGTTCCCCATGATGTGTATCAGAAGGTGAAATATCTCATTCTTAGCTCCAGATTCACCTGTGGGGTTTAGGACTTAGACTACCTTATAGCCCAAAGTATTGTGGTCCTGTGGTCCTATTTCTTTACAGCGCACCAGCAAAAAGAGTGAGAAGAAAGGAGACCTCTGTCCCCCTGTCTATTGGAAGAGATAATGAGTAATTAATAAGAAATGCTGTTGCCAGTTGTCTTCTCTCTCTCTCACAACGGAAGCATGGGGCAAGGATCACACAGTATCACCTTTCCTCATTTTATCTAATGAGGGTGAAATTCTACTGTCAGGCATATTTTCCAGTTTCAGCCGTGGTGTACAGCAGATTGTTCTGCATGATTATAAAGGCTAATAAATTTCTCACCATCTCATTTTCTCCTGCCTGGTAGAAGTCAGCCATTAAATGCAAGTGGTGGCTGGGTGGTAAGGTGAGGTGGAAGGCTGCAGGCATAGCTCCCAGCACAGGGCTGCATCTCCCCCTTCAACTCTGTCCTGGGGATGTCACTTACGTCAGTTGATGTGGTGAAGACTGTGTCTATGTCACAATTTCCCTACCAGTCTGGGACCTCACAAGCCATGAGCATGTTGGTCAATACCCTTAAGTCTGGCTTGTGGGCAGGAGCCAGAGAGGCTAGAACTTGCTTCTGCCAGAGGAGTGGAAAATTAAGAGCTCATGTAATGGTCATTCAAGTGAATTTGGGTTGTGAAATATAAGATGAGGTTCTTTGGCCACTTAATTCCATTGTTAGTTCTGATTTCATGCTGGCTGATAATCCATTGCATGATATTATGGCTGTTTGGATGGTCTTTAGTGCATGGTAGTGCCTTAGGCAGGGCCATGGTACTGTTCTAAAATTAATATGAAGTGAATTCTGATAGGGAAATGGATGAATTCAGATTTGGAGTGCTCTGTTAGCTGGCTTTTCTTTGAGTGATGGAGTTCTTTCTGGCTTCTCTTTGTTGTGATCCATACTGCTGTTGCCTTTCATCATGGAGCTCAAAAGCTGTTGTGATTTTCACATTTGTTTCCTTGAATCCACAGTCTGGCTGCATTCAGCACTCCACGCTCCCTGTGACCACTCTGCTCATGATGGGAAGTGTGCAACATAGTGATGCCTGGGAATGTTAGACTGTTACATGATGAAGTTAGCAAGGGAAAACAGGAAAAGACATTCTGGTTTTTAACTATTTCAAAGGTACTCGAGAATTTTTGGCTCCTTTTAACTTCTTTAAGTTGTGAAAATGTTAATTGAGTATCTCAGAGGGTGACTAATAAGTTTCTGGACTACAACATGTTGTTAAATTGCTTATCTTTGCTAAGCATGGAGATCCATAATGCTAACAAGGGACAGAATACAGCTGGTATTTGTTTCTGCAGAGTTCTCAGCATGGACAAGAGGATTTTGCAGTAGCTGTGGGCATACTGGCTCAGCTCAGCACTGTCAGATTGTTTATCTCAAGGGAACTGTTGGTGAGACAGGCATTTTCCATTATTGCTTTCCTAGTGTTAAATTTGATTTGTTCTCTTACCTAGTTCTTGCTACAGAGACTAATCATGCCCCGATTTACTTCCTTTGGTTTTTTGTTGGTTTGTTTTTTGGTTTTGGTTTTTTTTTTTTTTTTGGTTACACAACCATTTGGAAAGAAGGCTCCAAATGATTTCAGCCTCAGACTGGCACAACTCCACTAAAACACTGGAGTCATTTAAACTGTTTTTTCAGCTCGCTCTCTCTCTTCTTCATAGAATCACAGAATCAGTCAGGGTTGGAAGGGACCACAAGGATCATCTAATTCCAGGCCTCCTGCCATGGGCAGGGATGCCTCACACTACATCAGGCTGGCTTAAAACAGAAATCGTAGAGTCACTGAACATGAGGGGTTGGAAGGGACCTTGAAAGACCATTGAGTCCAGCCTCCCACCAGAGCAGGATCACCTAGGGCAGGTCACACAGGAACACATCCAGGTGGGTTTGGAATGTCTCCAGAGGAGGAGACTCCACAACTTCTCTGGGCAGCCTGCTCCTGGGCTCTGCCATCCTCACAGCAAAAAAATTTTCCCTTCTGATCCTGTGGAACCTCCTCTGCTCCAGCTTGCACCTGCTGCCCCTTGTCCTATCACTCCATCCTCCCAATACTGCCCTTCACATCTTTATAAACATGAATAAGGGCACCCCTCAGGCTCCTCTTCTTCAAGCTAAAGAGCCCCAGCTCCCTCAGCCTTTCCTCATTCTGCAGCAGCCATTAGTGCAAACAGAAGTTCTGTTTAAATAAATACATGCATCATACTAAGGACTGTGTAAACCAAATCCAGTGTAGATGGAAAATGAGAGGGCGAAGAGGGACCGTGGCAGAACGGGGATACAGTTGGGTGCAAAAGCTGGTTTCTTTGGGACAATGATTTTGCTGGAAATGGAGATGGAGGGAAAATTATAGGAATGAAGTTGAATCTGTGTCGTAGTAAAATGTGCTAACAGTGCTTCAGGACAGAAGCATACCACCTACAAGTCAAACCACCCATGTTTAAGGCTAGCACTGACAAGCAAGAAGTTGCTATTGGAATAATTTCATAGTATCACAGTATATCAGAGGTTGGAAGGGACCTCAAGAGATCATCAGGTCCAACCCCCCTGCCAGAGCAGCATCACTTAGGGTAGTCTGCACAGGAATGCATCCAGGTGGGTTTTGAAAGTCTCCAGAGAAGGAGACTCCACAACCCCCCTGGGCAGCCTGTTCCAGGGCTCTGTCACCCTCACTTTCTCACCCTCAGTTTCTCCTCATGTTGAGCTGAAATCTTCTGTGTTCTAGTTTGAACCCGTTTTTCCGTTATCCTGACCTTATCACTGTGAACCACCCAAAAGAGCCTGGCCCCCTCCACTTGACACTCACCCCTCACATATTTACAGACATTGATCAGATCCCCTCTCAGTCTTCTCTTCTCCAGACTAAACAGCCCCAGGGCTCTCAGTCTCTCTTCATAGGGGAGATGCTCAAGTCCCCTAAGCATCCTCATGACTCTCTGTTGGATTCTCTCCAGCAGGTCTCTGTCTCTCTTGAGCTGGGGAGCCCCAAACTGGACACAGGATTGCAGCTGTGGTCTCAGAAGGGTAGAGAAGAGAGGTAGAAGAACTTCCCTAGCCCTGCTGGACACACCTGTCTTGATACATCCCAGGGTCCCATTGGCTCTCTTGGTCACAAGAGCACATTGTTGTTCCATGGAGAACTTGCTGCCCACCAGCACTCCAAGGTCTTTCTCTGTGGAGCTGCTTTCCAGCAGGGCAGCCTCTAACCTGTCCTGGTGCCTGCTGTTATTCCTCCCCAGATGCAGGACCCTGCACTTGTCCTTATTGAACTCCATGAGGTTTGCCTGCCCCCAGCTCTCAGCCTGTCCAGGTCACGTTGGATGCTGCACAGCCTGAGGGGTGTCAGCCAACCCCTCCAGTTCTGTATCATCAGGAACTTGCTGAGGGCACTCTCAATCCCCTCATCCAGGTCCTTGATAAAGACAATGAACAAAACTGGATGCAGCACCAATCCCTGGGGGACACCACTTGCCACAGGCCTCCAAGTTGACTCTGTGCCACTGCTGAGGACCCTCTGAACTCTGTTGTGGAGCCAGTTTGCAATCCCCCTCACTGACCAACCATCTATGCCACATCTCCTGAGCTTTTCTATGAGGATGTTATGGGAGACTGTATCAAAAGCTTGACTGAAGTCAAGAATTATGACATCCACTGCTCTGCCCTCATCTACCCACTTGGTCATAACTTCATAGAAGGCTCTCAGACTAGTTAGACAAGATTTTCCCTTGGTAAATCCATGTTGGCTACTCCTGATAACCTTCTTGGCTTCCAGTTTGAATGACCTCTGTGGAATAAAGCTACTCTTCCCATGACTTTCTCAATTCTTTCCAACTGTATGCTATATGTAGCTTTCTGAAATATAATTCCTTATCACTACATACAAATTTCTTACAATTATCCTCCCTTACCTATTTATGTCTTTATTACTTCAAATCAGCTTCTAGCCAATTTTATTTTCCCTTTACTACCAGTGTTTTCTTGCTGAGAAGTTTTTACATGAAACACAAATTTTTGATAGGTCTTGCATGCTGGATGTAAGGAGGAAGTTCTTCACCATGAGAGTGGTGAGAGCCTGGAATGGGTTGCCCAGGGAGGTGGTTGAGGCCCCATCCCTGGAGGTTAATGCCAGGCTGGGTGAGGCTCTGGCCAGCCTGATGTAGTGTGAGGTGACCCTGCTCACGGCAGGGGGGTTGGACTAGATGATGCTTGTGGTCCCTTCCAGCCATGACTGATTCTATGATTCTGTGTCTGAGATTCTACCTAGTTAAAACTGAGTGCTGCTGAAATTCCCAAAATACAGAATCACAAACATGGATTCCCAATGCATTTTGCCCAGCCTTTAGCACAGGTCTGGTTTGTTCTGAAGGGCACAGGATGGAACAGAGTCGGGTTTAAAGCCAATCGTGAAATGGTAATATCATTAACAAAGGAAGCCTGTTTAACTGATAGGTTTGAAAGGGAACAGCTATTTTGGTTCACTGATCCCTATAGATTTATTGGCAAAAGCAATCTAATCGTTGCTTGCAGTGCAGTTCCAAAAGGGAGGGAAAAAAAAGGAAAAAAAAAAAAGAAAACAAGGCAGAAGCAGCTTTTCAGAGCTCAACTTTATTTTAATAGGTTACATTGGAACAAACCTGTGTGATGGTGTTTCAGATGAAGGGGCTTAGATCTATCCAGTCTCTTTTCTGTCAAGCTAGAAAGGACATGAACTATTATTTTTGACACAGAGGGGAAGCAATCAAATATTTAGGTCTTTTGTTTTCATTACAAGAACAGGAGGATAAAAAATAGATAGCAGAATATTCCTTTTGATTTGCTTCAAGAGTAAGTGAGGCATAGCTATTCATTCTTCTTCATTTGCTTTCAGAGGTGAGAATCAAGAGTAGAGCTGTCCTCCCAGAGCGAGCTTCAGTTTGTTGTGGTAGGAGCATTTTCTCTGTCAGCTCAAAGTGTCCATACAGAGCACTTTGTCTCTCTCTGTCTCTCTTTTATTTATATGAATGGTTTTTCAGCAGAAATAAGTGCTTAAGTGCAAACTTTTTTTTTGTTTTTGTTTTTCCCTTGAAGGGAAGATGAACTGCATGTCAGTGTGTACATACAATGGATGGAAAACAAACAGAATTTGTTTCAGGGGTGTTTTCATTTACACATTTTCAGAGCCTGATGTGAAGGTGCCTTTAAAAATGCCATAGACTCACCAGCTTTTGTGCTCTAAATGAAGACTAAAATTCTTTGCTTTCCAAGAAAGACACTCAAAAGAGTGAAATTTAACAATTAGGCATTGATCCTTCTCCAGGAGAGTGGTTTATAAAGATGCCCTGATCCCCATCTTGGTGATGGAGAAACAGAGAGAGACAGGCAGAGATTTTTGCAGGGAAATATACCAGAGGGAAGAGCAATGGCAAATCCAGGAGCATAACCCAGGTCTCCTGAGTCACAAGTAAGTGAGGATTAAATTCTCTATACAGCGGAGTCAGGGCTATAGTGTAAGAATGTATTCAGGTCTGGTGGGATGGGTATTGCAATATGGTAATGGTTTGAATGGACGATTGTCCCATAGGCTGTCATTGAATGATCCTAAAGTGTGGTTTGTCTGCTCAGCAAAGAAACTGCAAATGAACTCTTTTTATTATTATTGTTTCAATTTATTCTTGTTCCTTTTTGTTTTGAAGGCCTTTTTAACTGGAGAAATCATCCTTATGATGGCAGCAGGGAAAGCTTAACCCAGTACATTCTTTCTGAAGGTGAAAAACGTTGAAAATTGCCTTAAGAAAATTACATACTGGGCCCTGTTAAAAAGCCATTAACACCTAAGGCATTGGGGGAGAAAAAGGCATTAAAATTTCGAATATATTGGACACTTTTTTTTTTTTCCCTGCCATTTGAAGGAACGAATGTATGCTAATTATTTTCTTACTCAGATTGGCTTCTCTAGCTTTGGTCCAATATCTCTTCTCACTGTGTGAGAATGAAAGGCTGCAGGAGTGCACCGTGTTTTTCTTTCTGCAAGATAGCCTGGACAATTTCTCACAAACAGAGAATTCAGTAGCTTACAAGTCATGTAATTAGAGGATTAAAATCTAAGTGTAAAAGGAATTCCCAGGCTCAGGTAACAGCTGGAATGAGCAGGTTTTCTTTTGCAGCGTCTGTGGGAGGTTGTCAGAATTAGGATCCATCTCAGTAAAGAGAAGTATAAATCCTGGAGCCAAGGATTTTTCTTTCTGCATGCTAGTGGAGAGTATCTCTTTAAGTCTTGGTTCTGTGAGTGTTGCAGGGGAAGAAAGTTTCTAATAGACCCAAAGTGTATTTCATATGTGGCTTTGTGATTCATATCAACACTCTGACTTGCATTTGGAAGCGAATCAAATTCACTGCATTAAAAAATTGACCAGAATAGTCCATTATTGGTTTGGAGAAGCTGGACTACCTGGCAGCAGTTTTAAATCTACTATCCATGGGAAAGGGTGGGAGCAACGTTGGAATAAATGTATTTTAAATGCCTGCCACTGATGTTATTTTCTGATAAGCTGACCTTCATGCTAAGAAATAGTGGAAGATTGGCAGTCCTTTGCCTTCCCTCGGCCTGAAACAAATAGCACCAAGATAGAGGTTGCTGCATTTGAAATGTATTTGACAAAAAAGTTGATGAAGAATTTTATTCCTTTTTAGCTCTGTATCTTGGCATCATGAAAAACATTCTTCCCTGTGTGGGGAGAGCCAGCCTTTTGGTAACTAGTAGCCTGTATGAATGAAGGATCAAACTTGTGTTCCTTGGACTGGGTTTCCTAGGTTTCATCTTCACTGACCACATTAACTCTGGAGCAAGGAAACCTAACCAGCTGCCCTGCAGATCAATTCCATTGCTTTAGAAGCCACTTTCCCCAGCTGAGATGCATCGACTGATCCTGTGTGTCCTTCTAGTCCTCTGCAAAGCCAAGTGAAACAGCTCAGCTTAACCTGCCACTGGGCCGAAGGCTGTTTTACTGCATCTTGTGGTAGATGAGAGCTTGAGTACCACTGCCTCTTCGATTGCTTCCTCTGGAGGAGGCAGTAACTTAAACTGCTCTAACTGTAGCTGATGCCTTTAGGCAGGTCTCTGTCTAGACCCATAATTGTTGTGGACATGATTCTAGTCTTCAAGCCCTTCTATGCGTGATCTGAAGGAAAAGGAGACGCAGGAGTATAATGATCTGCGTGTGTACATAGCCAAATGCTTCCTCTAATTGTGTTAGTACAACCCATCTATTGAGTTCAGTAAATGGAGGGTGAGCTCTGCCCCAGCACATTTTGATATGGGCTGCTGATTAGCCCACAATACATACTTCACTTCACCACCAATAGGACCTTAACCTCACTTAAAAAGAATAATGACAAAACAGCCCAATTATCTGTTCCCAGAGAAAAAGTCCATTACCGAGGGGGACCCAAAATTACCGTTTCTGTTCAAACAGCCCAATTCTCTATTACATTTGCATTAAAAAAGGGTCTGAGATTAGGTTGCCTTTGTGTTAGGCACTGTATGAACATGTAACAAGAAATGGGTCCTGACCCAAGGAGGTTACAGTGTAAATTAAGGAAAAGTGGAGACAATGGCAGTGACTTTTTTTTTTCTTTCCATAAGGGAAAAGGAGGCAGAGAAATGTGTTAGATAGCAGAAGTGCACAGAGTTAACTGTGAACGAGGTAGAAAAGTCCAGATGTAGGTATTGCATGGCCAGATATTATATGGCATGTCATGATCTGGTTGTTTTACTTCTGGAACTGGGACTCTGGGATGCTTGAGTGATGTTCAGACTCATCTGAAGTTCACTTGGGTTTCTACATGGAGGCATCCTAAAAAACATTAAACCAGGTCATGGGACCTGCAGTGTTTCTTCTGTCTCTCTTACTGGGAAGCACAGAGCTCTGAAATTTTGAGGGAAGTGCCCCTGCATCATTTTCCCCAGTGTAGAGGGAAGCATGTTCCAGGTAGGACTTCACAGGGAGTGGAAGTCCCAGTTCCTGAGCAAAGAAGCAAATGAGCTGTTGAGAAATGAGAGCATTGGACACCTTAGTGTCAATAAGTCAGTACTTTCCCCTGAAAATCTGATTTGCCAGAAATTTGCTGATGAACCCTGCTAAAAGCCAATCTCTGACTTGGTTCTCAAGAGACATTCCAAAGGGGTAGGCAGTAAAGTGAGGACAGGAAGAAGCTAAGGATGGTTTAGGCTTCCCAGCTGCGTCTTGCTTCCCTGCCCAGACGTTCTTGGTCTTTGTGTCAGGCAGTGGGTCCCAGTGCAGAACAGAGCTGCCTTCAGCTCCTGGTCTTGACCTCTGAGGGGGGTGGAGCTGAGAAGTAGCAGTTTGTGCTAAAACGACAGCACTGACTCTGTCTTTCTGTATGTCTTCCTGTCTTTTTCTGCCTTTCTGTCTTTTTGTGTTTCTCTGTCTTTTTCTTACTCTTTCGCACCCCAACCCCCTTTGTCTCCGTTCTGTGTACTGGCTGAATTTCCATACCTTACGTCAGCTTTGCATTGCTGGGAAGTCCAGACAGCCCTGATGTAATCATTCATTTCAACACCACCTTATCTTTGTCTATAGTTTGAGGTCATTTTTCTGACCTGCAAGAATGAATTCTGAATTTTCAGTGAACATCACTTGTTACAGTTGTTGGTCGCATCTTTTCTTTGGGACTATCTTCTTTCCCTTGAAAAATCCATGGTGGAATCCTGGCTTGTATGAATTCATTGGCAAAGAGGTCAACAGCTCACCTCAAATGTTGGGTAAAACACCTTTCACAACTGCTACAGAAAGAACTGCCCTTAAACGAGCTCAGAAGAGTCTGGAGCACAGCCAAATAGGGAAACGAGGTTGTTATTGGCATGAGTTTAATCATGATAGACAATTAGCAAAGCTTAATTATATCGAGAAAGAAAATCAGAGCGAGTGGCAGTAATGAATTTTCCTAGTAAATCTCTTGTGCTTCAAAATAAAACTAGCTGACCTATAAATAAAATGAAATTAGCAGAGGTGTTTGCCCGGATGGCTTAGCTCGATCCGCGAGCGTGGCTCTCCTCCGTGTCCCTTCTTAAATGTCTTTCTCTCATGCAGCAGTAATCCAAAGAACACCACTGCATTTTAAACATTTAGATGACATCCAGTGTCAAGAGGAGGCCTTTATTTTATTTTGTTTTGATTTGGTTTTTTTTTTCTGTAGCTGAGCTCAGTGGTATTAGAAGTTAATAGGCTTAGGGAACCAAGGATTTTAAAAATACTGCCGTTAGCTAAAATAAATATTATTTAGAACTTAGTAAGTGGGGTGTTTTTTAATATTCCAGAGGAATATCTGCCTAAAGTAAAAATACTAAATTGAGTGCTGTGCCTTAAATTTCAGAGAGGGTTTCTCATGTTTGTGCTAGGTTTGATACTCAGTGGAGAGTAAAAATATCTGGCTTAAATCAAGAGTGCTACGTCAATCATTAAACCTTTTAATGGCACCATAATAGTGGAGCTTATGAAACAAAGAAGCCTCTGAGGAAACCAGAGAAACCCACGTGAGCAGTTTTATATTAGACATCTTTAAGTGAAAGCTGTGCTGTATGAAGGTGTTGAGTTGTTCTTTCTCTTAGTTGTTTTAAAGCTCAGGAGTCTACAATCTCCCTGGCCAGGTAGGTCCCACTTCCCACGAGTGGTGCCTTGAGCCTGAGTGACCTTGGTTTGCTTGATGGTAGATTACTGAGGGCAGAACTCATCTCTGCTCATTGTGCTGCTGTATGAAAGCTGGAGACTTCTGGTCCATGGATTTATTTGAGTCTGGGTGGCTTGGGTGCATCTCCTGTAAGGAGCCATTCGTTCCATGGGTAGCAGTGCTGTGTCAAAGTTATAAGCCCTATCAGTTCACTCCATTCCCACAAAGGAAGGCTGCTGTTTTGCAAGAATTTGCATGTGTGCAGAGCTGCCATTTCAGAGACATTCATCGAAGGAGTGAAGTTCAGTGGGGTGCATTTGCAGCATCCCTCCCCCCAAGTTCCCTCTTCTGCTTTCTCATTTGCAAATGACACTTCTCCTGCCTGAAAGATGAGATGGGATGTCTGTCACTGCCACGCTCATTTGCACTGCTCTGCATGCTCCTCAGCAGCTGGATGCATAGAGGAGGGGTGTGCATCCAGCATGAACATGCCTGAACTGGGATCATACTTCCCTGTGTTTGGGGAATTCTCTTCACGTTGGTGTCTCTAGAGAGGGTACCGAGTGCACAGTTTGGTTGAAGCCAGAGAAGAAACTGCAAAAGTATGTTTGTAGTTTTTCTGGTGGTCATGAAGACGTGCTGGGCTGCTTACTGCATTAGTCTGGCTTTTTGGTTAGCCTCAGCTGTGGATTTCCATGGCAAGTCACCAGTGATAAGGTCAGCACAAATCTAGATTGAACTCAGGTATTCAAATCTAAGAGATTTCACACCTGGGACTTCACTGTGGAGCTCTTCTCAATTTGGCTTTTTTAGTTTCATCTCCAGACTATCTAAGCAGATGAGAGTGAGGGTCTG
This sequence comes from Indicator indicator, assembly GCF_027791375.1. NCBI lineage: Eukaryota > Metazoa > Chordata > Aves > Piciformes > Indicatoridae > Indicator > Indicator indicator. Next base: position 30,095,668 of record NC_072019.1, read on the forward strand.
TTCACGCTGCCCTTCCTAACAGAGATCCTAATGTTGTCTGGCAAGTCATATTTTCCCAAACAGAGAAGAGTGTCTCTTTCCAAACCATTTCTGAATCTCAATTAACTCACTGGGATTATCTCTAACTGCTCTTGTTAGATGCTTCAGTGCCTAAGCAAGGATAGGGAACAGGACTCTCGTTTTTGTGGAAAGGCTGCCATGTGAGTAGTGACAAACAAGTTCTTGCCTGTGGAAAAAAGATCTTTTTACAACTAAAATAAAACCATTTTAGCATTTCAAATAGCTAATGCTCTCAGATCAAGTGGAGTCCTTTGCTTTAGGAAGTGAACTGAATCTGTTTGACGGGATATTTTATTAATCGGTTTTAAGTTTCAGCAGTTTAGTTTTACATTTCCATTAATATTTTTGTGGTATCACAGGAATTTGAGTTGATATTATTGGGGATTATTACATGCAAGTCACTAATAGCAGAGAAGATGTAAAAATTCATTACCATTGCTGAATTTTAGAGCAAAGCTAAGTCAGCCTAGTTACGTGTGATTTGTGTGTAGAACTGGCTAAGCTGCAACAGCTCAAAGCCTTTCATCTGCATTTTGTTGTCTTCCTGAGCCAGCAGGATTTTGGTTGTGACAACGTTCAGAAAGCTTCTGCTCTGTCTTCCACCATGGTAAATCCTGTGGAGCTACCGAAGGATGAAAATGGACTGGAAGGTGGTTTGTCACATGTGGAGTATTGCAAATCCTTTCCAGCTGTAGTTAAGAACACAGAGAAAATGAACCAAGTCCCATTTTTATGATTTGCTTAAGGCAAAATCATGCCATTAGTAGAGCAATAGGTTGATGGGTCAGAAGGGACAACTTGTGTTGCTATCTTTTTTTTTTCCAGTCCCTGTTAAAGGGACAAAGCTCTGGAACCAGAATTAATGTAAAAATGATGAAAGAAATAAGGGGGGAAATATGTATACAGCTCTGTACATCATCCTTAGGTGGACTGTTACAGCTTCATTGACATCTGTGAAGCTATGCCGCTATTTTCACCAGCTGAACAATTACACATCAGGGTGTACTAAAAGCACACAAATACCTGGGATAGCACCTAATAAAGCCATAATTTGCTCTGGTTGCTGAATTTAATCCCTCTGAATTAAGTTACTGCATGGCTACCAATTCTCTTTCTATTACGTTTCCTTCCTGATAGAAGGCTGGGTTAGATCATTGCAAAGAAAACATTTACTCAGTGGGAAGTGTGTGCCCTGGTGCAACTGGAGAAGTGGATTTTTCCTCCATAACTCCAAAGCTGTGAGCAATTGAAAGCAAGATCTTTATAAATCCTGTCTTTTAGCTGCTAGGCTGATGTCTCTGTGGTGAGTGTCTGCCTCCAGCTAACTTGGGACAGCAGGAAAAACATTCAGCATGCAACAGTATGGTTTTTGAAAAGGAGGTGAAAGGGGGGATGAATTTTTGTTTGTTTTTTTCAATAAGAAGTATCCTAAAGTAGTTGTGATCTCTTCTTTGTAGGCTCCAGCCCTTTATGCATTGTACTGTCTACTTAAGTAGATTCTGAATGACTAAATCAACCCTTTTGTGGTCGTCTTCTTGCCTACAAAACAGGATAACGTGCTCTCTTCTGTGGGGGTTAATAAACACTTGTGCAAAGTTTGTATTCCATATTGCTGAGTGCCTGGAATGGGCTGTACAGAAGTGAGCAATCTCTCTCCTCAGAGACAGTCTTGAGTGGTAAATAATAGTGAGATTGCACAGTGGCCAGGCAGAGGAAGTTCTCTTGCAGAGCTGCTTGCTGCATGAACAGCTCTCATAGCCTCTCTTTGCACAACCAACCCGCCACCAAGAAATGAAAAGCTGTATCAAATGGGAGTATAGAAGAGGTCTGAACTGAAATTGTGTGGGAAAGATGTTCCCAAAGGTCTCAGTTCTAGTGCAGAGCTGCAGCTCTGGGTCTGGCCTGAACCTGTATTCCCCTTCTCTCCTTGGGTCCTCTGTGTGGGAAGAGACTATTTCAGGTTTTTATGTGTACTTTGTTCTTCCTAGTCACTGTGTGGGAGGCCAAAAAGCATGGGAATGTATGCAGAGTTGTTTCCTGACCTGGATGTATGGAAGTGCCTGTAGGAGCAAAAAGCCTGTGGCAGAACCCTGGAGCAGGATTCCCAGAGAGATTGTGGAGTCTTTCTCTGGAGACTTCTGAAACCCACCTAGATGTGTTTCTGTGTGGCCAGCCCTAGGTGATCCTGCTTTGGAAGAGGGGTTGGACCTGATGATCTCTTGAGGTCCTTTCCAACCCCTAACATTCTGTGATTCTGTTTAAATTAACCTGATTCCTGTAGTAGAAATGGAAGAAGTGAGTGATCAAAAGTGGAGTTGTGCCAGCAGGTGGGCATGGATAGCACCTCTGGTGATGGAGGACGGACTGGTGTGAGCGCAGCAACATAACTCAGCTTCTGTCGCAATGGCACAGTCAAGGCAAGGGTGACAGAAGTGCTTCTACAAGTTTATAATAGCAAATCTTGTGTAAAGCATTACTCCAGTCTGCACTGAGAGGTTTTATTCTCAATGAACCTTTCATTTGGGGATGGAAGGCAGACTTCTGCTTGTCTCTGTAGTAGCTAAGGAAATGAATGCAAAAGCATCCTTGCATGAAAAGGAAGATCAATGGTGGGCAAAAGCAATGGAACATTTATTCTTTTATTCTGTTTTTTGTCAATGGCTAGTTACTCCAATTCAGAGAGAAGAAACTTACTGTGAAGTACTATACTTGTAAGTGCCAGACTCTTGTCAGCTTATGGTTAGCACCTCAGGTTTTCCTTTTTTTAGCAAAGAAAAGAACCATAGCAAACCTAAGAACAGTAGCAAACCCATATTATCCTAGTATGCTTTAATGTTTAGCAAGGGCTGTGGAAAAAGGGTTCATGGGTTAATTATGCATTGCACAAAAAAGGAATTGCCTTTTAACAGGTTGGTTTTATTTTTTTGTCTGAATTCCATGAAATTATTAAATAAATAGCTGTATGCCTGTGTTGCACCATTCCTTTCCTGACCTCTCGTTTCTTCTCTAAACTAGGCAGAGTCAGTATTAAAAGCTCAGCCTTTAGACAGCATTCTTTGTGCCACTACCACATAAAACAAGCATATGCTGTCCAGCAGTCACAGGGGGCAGAGATACCACAAAGTATTATCACCTTCTTGGAGCCGTTTTGGGTCAGCCTGCACCCTTGGGTGGGTTGTGCTGGCTCATGTCAGTGTCCGCCCAGGCATCCAACCACTGTGTCCCTCTCTGTGGTGTAGACCTGCCTTTCACTCCCCTCTGTGGATAGTTTCCCCACTGTGCTCCTTCTGGTGAGTCGAAATAAGCTGAGTTAAGGCAGACGGTAGCTGGGTTCAGCCACGGTGGGGGGTGTGGGCAATGCTCACGTTGGGGCACAGCTCCTGGCACCATGCATCGCCTGCCGCGCCAGACCTGCAAGCTGCAGAAGTGGGCAGCTTATTTTTAGCACGTTCCCAGCCTGGCTTATGGAGTGAAGCACTCTGAGGTAAGGGCTTCAGCGTGTTTGATGATTGCTCATTTTGAAAGATGTCATTTTAAGAATTTCTGGAAGTTTCAGAACTGCCCCTGTGGGAGATCTGTTCCATGCCAAAATGTCATTTCAGATTCTAAACTACATCCTCCCTCATACTTTCACTTTATAAATGTTTCACAGCACCTGCATTTTTTATCATTGCACTTTTATGTGACCTATGAGTTCCTTATAGCTAACCTGCAAGGCCTGTCTCAGGGAAGTAAGGCACAGATTATTTTTTTTTAATTGGCTTTTTCCTCTGTCAGGAGGTAGAATCCACCACCCAGTTAGTTCTTCCTTGTGCATGGATAGTTGTATTCATATTTTAACAAATGCAATGTTTATAGTGTCGCTCACAGGTCTGTGTTATAATAAAAACAGCTCTGTCCTGGAAAGTGAATGCTTAGGTTTTTTTTCTAGTAGTTGTTAGAATCAGGCCTTATTTCTTCAAGAGCAGATCAATCTCTTGATATTTTCTGCAAGTCATCACAGTTGATTCTCAGACTGTAATTGTGTGTGAAATCATAGAACACTAGAATGGTTTAGGTTGGGAGTGACCTCAGAGATCATCTACTCCAACCTCCCTGACATGGGCAGGGACACCTCTCAACTAGACTCAGCTGCTCAAGGCCTCATCCAACCTGGCCTTCAGCACCCCAGGGAGGAGGTATCCACAGCTGCCCTGGGCAGCCTCTTCCAGAGTCTCAGCACCCTTCTGCTGAAGAACTTTGTCCTAAGCTCCAGTCTAACCCTGCTCTCCCTCAACTTCAAACTGTTCCCCCTTGTCCTATGGCTAGACAGCCTTATGAAAAGTCCCTCTGAACCCTTCCTTTAGGATCCCTTCAGGTACTGGAAGGCAGCTCTAAGGTCCCTCCTATTCTTCCTTCTCTAGGCTGAACACCCCCAGCTCCCTCAGCCTATCCTCATAGCAGAGGTGCTCCAGCCCTTAGCTCATCTTTATGGCCCTCCTCTGGATGCAATCCAACGGTTCTGTGCCCTTCTGATGGGAACATCATAAACCTGATAGCTTTCCTGGAAAGCTAACAGTCAGTGTGCAAAATTAACATCAAAATAGTCTGAGGTATTTATGTTGCTGTCCTGCATACAGTGGGCACCACCAACACATTAATGGGGTTTCCCTCCAATGAGCCATCATTGAGAGGAAGGGTAGTGGAGGAATGTTTCCTCAAAGGCTGGTAGCATGAGGAGCACCAAGAATCAGCAGCTTTTTCCTATTCACAGCCTTCTGCAGGCCTGTGAGATGGTGGTGCAGATGAGGAGAAGCATCCATACAGAAGCCAGATAGGCATGTAACTGGGAGCAGGGGTTTTCATCTGTCCTCCTCCAGCCTGTGTGAAGGGAGACTCAGCCAAAGGGCTGCAGGTTGATTTTGATCTCTCTGTTTAAAGTCCTTCCGTTTTGTGAGAATAAATATTCATTGAGCTAAAGGGGAGCAGAATGAGAGACAGCAGACTTGGGCTTGAATTAGGGAGGGCATGAACTTGGACATGAATTTCTCTTATCTGAGTCTCTTTCATGGATTTTGATGAGAAAATTCATCCTGGATGTATGAAATCTTTGCAAAAAAAAAAAAGTTTAAGGAAAACTAATCTCTCTACAGCCTTCCATAAATGCAACATTTTTAATGACCCTGGGTTTGCTGGTTAGCACACAGTTAAAAACTAGTAAGGAGGGCAAGGCTGAGGGGAATTTACTCGACAATGTGACAGTCACACAAAGACCATAAGGATGTAAACTCTTTTCTTGTTTTCAGTGGGGGTGTCTGTACTCTCTGCAGCTGAAAAGCTAAACCTGCTCCTTCCATCCGTTTGGGTTTTGTGTTTTGGATTAGTTTTAGTTTTGTTTTTCTTTCCCTTCAGTAATAAGTTTTCTATGATTTCCTGTTCCCCAGAGTCTTGTATAGGATTTTCCTTTTCTACTGAGTTGTGTGTAAGATGGTATAATAAGATCTGATGGTTGTAGCTTTCCTTACAGCTACAAAGCTATGAACTCCAGGGTAGTATTTCCACCTCACAGCAAGTTTCCATAGAGCAACGGTAATGCTGCTGGCAGCCTTGGGCTGCTGCGTTCAGAGGAACACTGGGTGCCCCCCGACAGTGCTGATTTAAGCTCTACAGTTAACATTATTTGTAAGGACTCAAGGCATAGAAAAGCTCTGAGAATAACTGGTTGCTGCTGTGTCCTCCCCACACAGCTGATAGTGAATGTCAGATATCACAGCAAACCTTTGCAGACAGTCCTGCCTAGAATTGTTCAGAGGTGTCCTAAACAGCAAACAATTTCCAGAATCCTAGAATGGCTCAGGTGGGAAGGGACCTGAGAGATCATCTACTCCAACCTCCTCACCATGGGCAGGGATGCCTCTCAACTAGACTCAGCTGTTCAGATCTTCATCCAGCCTGGCCTTCAACACCCCCAGGCAGGAGGCATCCACAAACTCTCTGGACAATTTATTCCAGAGTCTCACCATCCTCCTTCTGAAGAACTTCTTCCTAAGATTCAGCCCTGCTCTCCCTCAGCTTCAAACCATTCCCCCTTGTCCTGTCTCTAGACACCCTTAGGAAAAGTCCCTCTGCAGCCTTCCTGTAGGATTCCTTCAAGTATTGGAAGGCAGCTTTAATGTCCCCCTGGTCTTCTTTTTCCTAGGCTGAACAACCCCAGCTCCCTCAGCTTATCCTTCTAGCAGAGGTGTTCCACCCTTGGACTGTCTTTGTGTTCCTCCTCTCCAACAGGAGCATAAAATGCTTAAAATCAAGACAAATCCTGGGAGATTCTTGTCTGTAATTTAATTGTCAGGAGGAAGAGACTATGGTCCCAGAGGTAAATATGTCCTGTGGAAAATATGTTACTTTTATGCTGAATGTTATTTTTGTTATGCTAAGAGAAACTAAAATCCTGTAATGTCCCGGCTCCTTCCATTTCCTTTAGTTGCTTGCTGATCAAGATGTGTGACCTTTCCCACCACACCCTGCACCTCCATTTCCCCAGCTCTGCTCTCATTAAGATGTTTTCCTAACAAGGCAGGCCAATAGATTTCCAACAGTGGAGAAGGTTAATGAGCAATTGCCACTAATTGCCCTTTTCCATGTCTGTGTAGTAGAGGGTCCCATGGGGATCAGTGACGCCTCCCCAGACGTTTTCCCTGGGGACGTGAGGGGTCACTGGCCAAATAGGAAGAGGTTGGTATCCCTTTGCAAATGGAGCTCCCTACTCCACTGTTTCTGGACCAAGCTGGGAAGTGATGTGGAGTGAAAAGGAATTAATTGCAAAAATTAGTCCTTCTATTGCAATTTAATAGAAAAATTTGGTGGTTAAACTAAGCTTTTTAGGTAAGTCAAAGAAATCAAGATATATGTTTGTCAATACCTTGAAGTAGGCTCCCAGACAGTGTTGAAGCAGATGGTGATGCACCTGAAACGTGTAATAGTACTGGGCTGGAACACCTCTGCTGTAAGGATAGGCTGAGGGAGCTGGGGTTGTTCAATCTAGGGAAGAGAGGACTCTGGGAGGACCTTAGAGCTGCCCACCAATACCTGAAGTGATCCTACAGGAAGACTGCAGAGGGACTTTTCATCAGGGTAAGTCTAGAGACAGGATAAGGGGGAATGGACAAGAGGACACAGTCTCAAGTTGTGCCAGGGGAGGTATAGGCTGGATATTAGGAGGAAGTTCTTCACAGAGAGGGTGATTGCCCATTGGAATGTGCTGCCCAGGGAGGTGGTGGAGTCGCCATCGCTGGAGACGTTCAAGAGGAGACTGGATGAGGCACTTGGTGCCATGGGCTGTTTGATTGCTTAGGGCTGGGTGATAGGTTGGACTGGATGATCTTGGAGGTCTCTTCCAACCTGGTTGATTCTATGATTCTATGGTTTGAAGCTGAGGGAGAGCAGGGTTAGACCGGATCTTAGGAAGAAGTTCTTTAGTAGGAGGGTGGTGAGACTCTGGAATAGGTTGCCCAGGGAGGTTGTGGCTGCCTGGGGGTGTTGGAGGCCAGGTTTGGATTTGGCCTTAGGCAGCCAAGTCTAGTTGAGAGGTGTCTCTGTCCATGGTGGAGAGGTTCGAGCAGATGATCTCCAAGCTATTTTATGATACTCCCAACAGCTTGCAAGACTTTATGTGAGCTTGTAGCAAGAGCCCTGATAGGAAAGTGATAAAACTACCTTGATGACATCCCTCCACTGAGCATGGATCTGGAATAACAGGATATAACATGATAAAACAGGGCTTGTCTGAAGTCAGCAACCAGTTTTGTTTACTTTAAGTTTGAAAAATTGGCTTTTTAAAGAGTGAACAAATCCTGCTCTGAGGAAAAATGACAAGTGAAAGAGTTATGTAATTTACATTCAGTCTGAAATTAAAGCATTGAGCTAATAGAGATTTGAAATGGTACTGTTAGCAGTAACCAGCTCAGAGGCAGTGCTTCACTGTTTGTGTAGAAAGTGTTTATAATCTAATTAATAAATAATTAGAAAATGCAGTGCAAGAGGGAAGTAGTCAAGGAGAACAGATAAATTTTCAGTGTTTGCAGTTAACCCCTGACAAAAAGGGGTAAATCTGGGGAACTGTAGAGGAATTAGTCTTTCCTACAAACCTATTTATGGTCAAATTTGTTCCAGCCTGCTATGGTGTGGGGGTTTTTGTACTCTTTATGTCTACATCATGCTAGTAAGCCATACAACTTAGAAGTCCATTAATGGTGTAGATCAGGAATGCAGCCAGAAGGGATCAAAATTTGGTTTTGAAAACAGTAATGAATTTGTTGCGCATCAATCTGCCTATGCAAAAGATGCTGTTAAAAGAGTTTGTGTTGTTTGCCCACCCTGAAGCCATGGAGGGACCTGTGTTGCAGCCTTGCTGTGACTACATCCATCCCTTTGGCATCCTATCCCCATTTCCCTGCACATGTGCCTTCCTCACCATGCTTTTCTCTGCCAGACTTCTCTACCCCATCTCCCTTTGTTCTCAACTCATTAAGTTACCTAATAATGCTCTTTTTCTTCCTTCAGAAATCACAAATTAGAATAATAAATCTGTTGCTATCAAAATATATGTTCCAGGCTCCCTTTCAGCCAAGGACCACATTGACTCCTGATAGGTTCCTTAGGGCACAGGTCCTTCTGACCTATTTATATTAGGTGTCTAATGGGACAAAGTCAGCAGACCGTTGGGTCTTTAAGCCACAACTTTTGTACGTTTTTTGTAGTATATGGGTTATGTGTTCAAAGCATTTAGCAAGTGCACACTTAAGTGAAGAAAGTTATCTGAGAAGCTCTGCCTTGGATTCTATGGCTGCCATTTGAGGATGCAAGCTGTGTGAAGACTCTTTCCAAATACTTACACCTTTTAAGGATACAGAACAACTAAAGTGAGGATTAATGTGTACAAAATTACAGAGCTCCAGCACTGTGGACTTAGAGTCTGTGTTCATTAAGTGGGGACCTTAGAGCTGCCTTCCAGTACCTGAAGGGATCCCACAGGAAGGCTACAGAGGGACTTTTCACAAGTGTATCTAGAGACAGGACAAGAGGGAATGGTTTTGAGATGAGGGAGAGTGGGTTTAGACTGGATGTTAGGAAGAAGTTCTTAATTTTTCAGTAGGAGGGTGGTAAGACTCTGGAATAGGCTGCCCAGGGACGTTGTGGCTGCCTTCTGCCTGGGGGTGTTGAAGGCCAGGTTGGATGATGCTCTGAGCAGCTGAGTCTAGTTGAGAGGTGTCCCTGCCTGTGGTGGGGTGGTTGGAGGAGATGAAGTCTCTTCCAACCTAAGCTGTTCTATGATTCTCTGTATGTGGTTCAACAGTCTAACTAACAGGCTAACACTTGCAGTTCAAATACAAGAAGATCTCTGTGCCTACAACGCATCATGAATTTAACATACAGTTGAAAGTAGCTCCTTGATCTTTTAATGGAGACACGTGTACATTTTGAAAGGCATTGTTAACTTATTTAGTGAGCTATTATTCTTGATACCTTTTGACTTCACAATTTTGGGGTCTTTTAATACATTCCACTCTTTAAGCCTTAGCTTTTCTTGTCTTCAGAAGAAACCTGAGACGACAGCAGCAATTGCATGCTCTGTAAATGTTCAGAGAGAGAAGAATGGTGTGATTGTACTTCCTGGCCACATTTTCAGAAGGTGGGAATAATGAAGTCTTGGTAGGCTTTGCTAGAATAAGTAGTTTACAAGCTACCACAGAACTATCTTAACAAAATGACTGTTTTTAATTGTGCTTACGGAGTAAAGTAATATATATAAACAAGAAAACAGGGAGATTGGGTTGGGTGGATTCTTGCACAGTTGATTCCGTTGTGAGATGATCCAAGAGGAACTCATTTTCCTGCAGTGTAAGTTATGTTTATTGTACATTATCCCCATGCTGTATCATGTACCTCATATATTTTGCTTTATGGGACAAATCAGATAACAGTTTAAGGCTGAGTGGTAGCTGACTGTATATATTCCTAGCTAGTTAAACTGCTGGTTGTCAATGGGCATCTTTCATGTGGAAGGCAATTTCGAGGGGATGAGATTCTATCTACCAGAAGTACCTCAAGCACAATTTTATACGTGCTCACACACGGTATTTATTTCATAGCTCTCTATGCAGAAGATAGATGTGAAAGATACAATTACTGAAAATCCCTCAACCTGCTTGTGCCATGGGAGCCTCTTCAGCTCAAAGGAAGGTTTCAAATGACTGTCCCTTGCACAAAAATGATAGAAGTGGTCTCTCTTTATTCTCTTTTTAAATAAGAGCAGTTCTGTCCCTTCTTCAATTTCATGTTACTGGAAAGGATTTCATAGCAGGTGTGCAAATGCTGGTGGTTTGTATTTGACACCCCAGAAGCAGTGTTGACAATTATCTGTTTTGGCTAAATCAATTCCAGTAAAGAGCTAATGGTAGATTTTGGTTACTTGTTTGTATTTCATACCCCACAAGCAGTGTTGACTATTCCCTGTTTTGGCTAAATCAATTCCAGCAAAGAGCTAGGGGTAGATTTTGGTTACTTGCTTGTATTTGATACCCCACAAGCAGTGTTGATAATTACCTGTTTTGGCTAAATCAGTTCCAGCAGAACTAATGATAGATTTTGGTTACTTCATGGCTTCTAAGTTTACAATAATTCATCAAAAGTCAAAAATACAACTTGCATATCTTCATGGCTTTTCTCTACATGTTTGAGTGGATGTTGAGAGACCAGCAAATGTATTTACAGAATAAAAAGGTTGTTTTATGAAGAGAAATTTGGCTGATTTCTACAGTGACACAGAAAATGTGAGGTTGTGATGTTATCAGAGTTATGTTGTTTACTCAGTTATACTGATGGTATTAACTTCTGTCTTTAAAATCTTTTCCCTCTTGGCTGTTGATAGATTCAGTACTCTTCCAGTTTACTTTACTTTGTATAAAGGGATGAAAATGGGGTGATGGCTATTCCACTTCAACTGTCTTGAGACACTTCTGTATGGATTTCGCTTGCTTTCCTGAATAATAATGGTAACAGACTTGCAACCAACTCTGTAAGGGCAAGATACTTTATAATTATTCCACTACACTTTCCTTTCAGGTTTCTCAGTGTGCCATACCAGCACTATCTCATCTAAGCTTACAGTGTGTCTTGAGGTGGTTGGAAATACTCCCATACCCATCAGAATAATAGAGATGGAAGACAATACAAGAGAGAGAGCCATAAAGGTTTTTAGGTTCATAATGCAGATTGATTTAGGTAACTTTAACACTTCTAAAAGTTAGGCCTTACTGTATTTTCCCAGGATCCTTTGTAGAGTGAGGAATGCAGCCTGCATCTACAGAGGCTTTTACGGTCCCTTTGTGCAATGGAAGAAAAAATCACTGCAGCAAGCACACAGCTAGGATGGTCTGGCCTGCAGACTGGTTGTCAAAAACAAGGCTGCTTCACAGCTTACCCAAATATATGAAAAAAAGATCTTGAGGTAAAGCAACATAAACAATCCTTTTTTTTTTCTTCTGTTTTAAAGGGGATAGGTATGCTGGTCCATGAGCAATGTATGTATGTGTATGCCCAGCACTGCAGATGCATTTTCCTCCTAAGCTGATGCTGTAACCCTGTGCTGCTCTGCATTCTGTAATTGTACTGATCCATAGCACACTGTTGTTTTTTTTCTTTTTTCCCCAGCTGACCTTTGCTTTTCACTGACACTTGCAAAATGTGACTAAATGAAACCAGACTAAATAGCTGTTAACAGCAAAATATCTTCTTTCTGTGGAGAAAAAAATAAGAAATCTGTTCTCTGAAACTGCAGAATGTGAGTCAAAATGTGGAAGTTCAGGTATTTGCTGTTACTATGCTACATCAAATGCAATTAAAGGCATTGACCACTTGCTTATTTTTATGTGCTGATTTACAGAAATCTATGCAAGAGAAGCCCAGCTGGTACAAATCGTTAGCAAATGCCTTTCACAGCCACCTTTAGCTGGAGAACATTTGTTCTGTGTTAACTGAGAACAAACAGTTTCAAATCACACTGGAGCCTCTCAGAAGTATTAGACAAATGTTTGTCAACTGGTTTGAAAGGAAAAATGAATTTCCACCTTCCCCTACCACCAGATGTCTGTGGTACAATAGGTCTCGGTGCTGTGCCTCAGCTTTAGGGTGAAGGGGACACTTCCTTGCTGGATAAGGCAACCTTGGCAGCAAAAGCTGCTCACCAACCTATTTATTAGTATCTGTACTCCTCCCCTGCTGTTATATTAATATAATGAATTGTTCACAGGTGCTTCAAATGAGGTTTAGATGATCACTGGGAGCTTTGTTACTCAAACAAGCCAAATTGAAAGGAGCAGATGCAACAGTCCCCTAGCAAAAGTACAACGTATGACTTAATGAAGGTCATTTTGCACATTTTGACCTTGCTGACCCTAAGAACAATCAGACTGTCATTATTTTACCGTTTCTAGACAGAAAGCTGATTGCTTCTTGCCCACTTGCTTTGATTTTTTTAAAACATTATCTTTATTACATTATTAGTAGCTCTTAATTGCATGTAATCCTACTCCCTTTTAACTAAAACGAGATAGTTCCCATCTGAGTTATATTAAACCATGCTCTTAAGTCATGTTTGAGCTCTTTTGTGTGGCAGTTTGTAAATCACCATGAATATTCAAACACTGGGCCAGGTGCATAGATAGTAAAACGAACATTCTCAGCTGGTTTTGCACACCAGGTAGAAGAGAGGGATTAGAGGCTGTGCCAGATGCATGACCCGAACACTTCCTACTGCTCATGTTTGTACTGTCCAAAGCTTGTGGTTTTCTTCTCTTTCCTTGTTTTGTGGCAAATACAGAGAAAGTAATAAACTGGCATTAATTCAGAAAGGTCTGGGTATGCAATGAGCTTTGTAAATGTTGATTTACTGGTCCACAAGGTCTCTTCAAAGGCCATGCACAATGTGAAGGAGCTGCAGTGCCTGGGAGATGAGGTCTGTGTGGTATACCTGAATTGGAAGTGTCAGCCTAGCCATTGGCAGAGACCTAGGCCCTTCCCCCTGGCTTTTGTCACAGGTTTCACTGGCATTTTGGAGAAAAGCTCACTCTCAACCTATGCTTGCTGTCCTTCTTATTGAAACAGGGATAAGGATGTTTTCTTTCTAGCTGTGTTTGTGTGTAACTGAGATAAGGCTTTTCTCTTGCTTTGTCTTACATCATAAAGGGATTCCAGTCTCAGCTGAAGCCTCTGGAGCTGCAATAATTGCAAAGACGTGAAGGTTGCTGTACCCAAAGAGCCACTTAATGCCCCTCTCCCCCAAATGGGAAACAGAAGAAGTCTTTTTTTCAGTGTTCAAAGAGAACGCACTAAGGTGACAGTGTGCCTCAAAGGCCTATCTTTGTGTCACTTGACTATCCACTTGCCAAGCTCTCTGAGGTGTGTACTTTGATAGGTCCGTGACAGATATCACCAAGGAGAAAGGACAGTGGTGTTTTAACCTTGAGTCCACATTGCAGGGGAAAATTACCCAGGGACAGAAACCCCGTGTGCAACTGCTGTGCAATGAGCCGAAGAGAAGGATCTTCATTGGGCTTTTCATCTAGAGAGGGTTGTGGAAGGAGCTGCCAGATGCTCTTGTTTGGTAGGAGGGGGTTTGCAGCGTGTTTGTGCTGTCTGCAAGTGGTCAGCAATGGAATTGCCAACAGAATCCCATTCCTGCCAGCAAATATGAGTGATGAAAGTGAAATTAGTGCACAAATATGGGCAGGATATTCTTTGCTCTTCCCAGAAGAGACATCATTTTTGTTCTTGCTCCAGTAGTGTATCATCTCTTTTGTTCCAACAGGACATAGTGTACTCAGGATTAGAAATAACCTCTTGGGGGGGGAGGGCTTTAGTGTAAAAGATGTGTATTTGGATGGTTTTCTAGAGCCTTGTGCCTTGCTAGACTTTGTTTATGGAAGTTTACACTGGACTCCTGGGGCAGGTGTCTCTTTCATGCTTATTGGGCTTTATGGCAGAGTCCACAGAGTGGAGCACAGAGGTAATTGTTGAATTCAACCATGAAAACTGCTATTACTTGGTTTCTCTGTGACATCTGTTATATCCTGTTGTGCATGTGATGAGAGGAAGATTTTGTTTCATTTTGAAATCTGTTGGTGAGCTTGAATACTATCTAAAATAGCTGATGGCTCATCAAAAAATCCAGGCTTCCTGAACTCAATACAAAAATCGTCTGCTGAAGGTGTAGCAAATTTCTGCTCTGTAGAGAGGGGGATTCAGTTTCCAGAATATGTTAGAGGCAAAGCAGAGAGTAGGTGTGTCAGACTGCAAATCCCACCCTGGATCGGAACGGGGGGCCTGAGAGATGCCTTCCAATACCTAAAAGGATCCTACAGAGGAAGGCTGCAGAGAGACTTTACATCAGTTTGTCTAGAGACAGGACGAGGGGGAATGGTTTGAAGTTGAGGGAGAGCAGGGTTAGACTGGATCTTAGGAAAAAGTTCTTCAGTACAAGGGTGGTAAGACTCTGAAAAAGGCTGCCTGGGGAGGTTGTGGATACCTCCTCCCTGTGAGTGTTGTAGACCAGTTTGGATGAGGCCTTGAGCAGCCAAGTCTAGTTGAGAGGTGTCCTTGCCCATGGCAGGGAGGTTGGAGTAGATGATCTCTGAGGTCCTTTCCAATCTGAGCCATTCCAGGATTCTATGATTCTGTGTTAACAGAACAGGAAAAGCAGGAAGGTGGATTTCTGGCTACCTGGATACAAACATTAGCAACTTCTAGTTTCATTTACTGGTTCTATTTAATTTGAGCAGGTTTTCCCATGAACTCTACTTGCCCCAGTCCAAGCTGGTGTCTTCCTGGGGAGTTGTGTACAGAACACAAAGATCAGCAGCGAGAGGCAGGACTGGAGCATACGTTGCCACAGATCTGAACTAACGCCAGGGCATGAGGCTGAGGGAGCTGCACGCTTCCACTTTCTCATCCAGTATGTGCCTTTGCATATGTGTTGCTGGTCACACTCCTTACAGTGCTCTTTCTTCCTCATCAACAGGCCAGATGGATCCAGTCTTGCTTGCCACCCACTCCTGAGCTGTATTATTTGTCGACGTTTGTCAGTCCCAAGCGCTTCTATTTCAACAGAAGGTAGCTATTCAGTTGAGTGCTGTAGGTCTTTTGTAATCCATTATCTGTTTAATCAAGTTTGGATTGTGTTTTCTTGCTGAAGACCACGTCTGTGGTGTATTTGAAGTCCAGGGTGAACATGCTTGTGTGTTCAAAGGCCTTGTTTTTAAAGCAGCATGGATTTGTCCCTGCTCTGAAAGCTTCATGTTCTTGTTCTGATTCATTTTTACGGTGAGGAAACAAGCTTCATTGTGCAGGTAGATACGCTGAGGCAGCTCTTGATGAGAAATGAAGGGATCAGGAAGGAGCTGGGTTGTTCAGTTTAACAATAACTAGGGGATTGCTTTGTATCCACACATAACCTTGGTTCCATGTGACGACAACTGTGGATATGGATGCTGTTGGTTTTGGCAGTTTTGCTAGAGGTTGGCACACAGATTCAGTCCTTGATGCACAATGCACGTGAAAGCAAGCCTTCCAAAAGCTGCAGTAGTGCATGCTGAGCAGCTAAAAGCGGAGCTTGGCTCTCATGCTGGGTTAAAGGGGTGCCACTGGATTCTCTGACTGTTATCCTGATTTGGAGAAACACCACCTTAGCCAGAGGAACCACATAGCTGAGAAACTGTCACCTCTCCTATGTGTATGCTGCAGAGCCTCAAACTGAGCCTTGAGCATGTGACAACAATCACTCTTTTAAAAATCTCATTTGTTAGTCTTTGAAACTCTCGTAGTTTTGTGGGGGTGGAGGAGAATTCTAACACTGGATTGTATAGGTTCTGTCTAAATTTCTTCTCGAAGTGAATGAGAAAGTCAGGAATAAAGAGTGACAGAGACATTTAGGTACCTGAACTGTACCATTAAGCGGTGTTCTGATATAAATAAGTGGTGTGCTTTTGAGATGTTTCGTTAAACCTCCGAGTTTTATCTCAGGCTAATGTATAATCTGTTCTGAGCTGAAGGGTTGTCTTTTTAAATAAACAGTAAACCCCCTTTAGAAATGAAGCTTTGATCTAGTTGACACCTATAAATTTATCACAAAATACAAATACTTTAAACATCCTCCATTTAAATTGTTACTTGAAGATTTATATTATTGCGTTGAGTTGCTATGGTGGCACTTGCAATTTACATTTCTGCCTGGAAGGCTGAAAGAGAAGGGAAAAAAAGTGAATTCTGAATGTCAGAAAGTAATGATTTGTCAAGTTTTGAAATGTACTACAGGAATATCAACTTAGCAAATATGTTTGGATGAACTCTGGCCGTGCTGCCCGGAGCTGAGGTTTCCAGGCTTGTGCAGTTCTTCACCGTTCAGAGCTTATGGGGATTGGGACCTCCAGGGTCCAGCCTTCTTGCTGGACAAATGGAAAACTGACATCCCAGGAGCTACTTTTACCTGTATGTTAAATTCATGGTGTGTTGTAGGGCTCCCAAAGCACAGAGATCTTGTTGTATTTGAACTGCAGGTGTTGACTGTTGAGCCACGTACAGAGAATCATAGAATCCTAGAATGGCTTAGGCTGGAAGGGACCTCCAACCTCCCTGCCATGGACAGGGACACGTCTCAACTAGACTCAGCTGCTCAAGGCTTCATGCAACCTGGCCTTCAACACCCACAGGGAGGAGGTATCCACAACCTCCCTGGGCAGCCTATTCCATAGTCTCACCACCCTTGTACTGAAGTGTTTCTTCCCAAGATCCAGTCTAGCTCTGCTCTCCCTCAGCTTGAAGCCATTCCCCCTTGTCCTGTCTCTAGACACCTTTATGAAAAGTTCCTCTGCAGCCTTCCTGTAGGATCCCTTGAGGTGTATTGGAAGGCAGCTCTATGGTCCCCCTGGAGTCTTCTGTTCTCTAGGCTAAACAACCCCAGCTCCTTAGCCTATCCTCATAAAAGAGGTGCTTCAGCCCTTGGGTCATCTTTGTGGCCTTCCTTGGGAAGTCTTTGAGTTCATAAGCAAGTGAAGCAGCTTTACATCATTCCTCAGTCCTTTACTGCAATGTGCTCCACAGCTTCAAAAGCAGATGAACTTCAGGGATGGTCCTATCAATGTCAGTTCCACTTCTATCAGGAAGGAGCAGTGGCAATGCAGTCAGTAATCAGCAGCTGTTAAAGAGGGATTATATATGGGTTAGGAAATGCTGATGCTAGGTGAAATGGCAAAAGGAAATATCTGTGCTTCGGTACCTATAAGCTAGACTGAGAAGCTGAACACTCGGAAACTGGGTAAAGGAAAGGTCAGGAGTAAGTAGTACTTACAAAGTACTGACCTTTACTTACAAAGTAAAGGCAAAGAAACACACAAGTTACTATTTAAACCACAGATTTTTTAAAATGTATTCTTGTTAACAGTAACATAATTCAATATCTACTTCATACTTTCAAAGACAATTTTACATAGCAGTGGGCTCAACTCACTTGCAAGTGGGCTAAGCAAGTTTTGAAGGCAAGTGTTAGGAACCTTTCCTCGTGCCCATCCAGAAATAACACATTAAATCTGACTTGAAAGCCCCTTGTTCAGCCAGTGCTCCTAATGCCATGCTGAGGGCGTTTTTCAGGAGGAGGCTGAGGTTAAGAAAAACACCCACTGAATAACTAGAGCCACTTACTTCAGCACTTGAGTTTTTCTCAGAGGTCTTTCATCCAATTACTGACCAGATCCAGTGATATTTAACTTATCAGATCTGACAAGAGCTGAACTCAAGGTAGAGTGACGGCTTAAACATTTATTTGTGTCAATGACACGTTTAAAACTCTTTGCTCTGTCTAAATATTTAAAGGAAAATATAAAGAGGAAGATGTAATGTGACACAAGAGGAAATGAAAAACAGCCTTGCTTGTTGAGGACATTGACTGCACACAATTGCTGTCTTCTGAATACCTGTTATTTTGGCAGAAATTGAGGGGAATGCAGCCCTAAATATCCCACTCGTCTGTCTCTCTTTTTCACACAAATGATGCTCGACAATGGCAAGGGGATCTTTTGCTGTCAAAAATCACAGAACGTGACAACAGCCAAGATCTTTAGGAACCTCTGAGTCTGAAGGTTTTGATTGTAAAGCTAACAGCTGAAAATGAAGAGACAATGAAGATAAATACACACTTAGTCAAAAGAAGTCATGGTATTGTCCAAATAAGAGAGCTTAAATGTGTTGGCTGCCTGTTAAAGTGGAGTACATCTTAAGAACAAGCTGCAATAAGCTTTCTTCTTGGAGAAGTAGAGTTTAAACCAAAATCTCCACACCCCCTTTTACTGTCTAATTGAGAAGAAAGCCACATTTCACAATTGTCTCTAAAGCAGATCTGTGTTTTCCTTGGGGAGATAGATTTTTTTTTTCTGTAGTAAATATCCATACCCTGGCCTGTTTCTGTGTGTTTGAGCTAGTGTGAGCACATTCCAAGGAAGATGGAACATGTGGGTTTGCAGTATAGAAGGGATGCTGAATATTTTCTTCATCCATGAACTTTTTCTAGAAAGGAGCTTATAAAACCCCAAAATTTCTTTATGTGGATCATCAGTGATGTCTGGGAAGGGAGGGGGGAGGGTAGTTGATGAGAGAACAACAAAACTCACAATGTGTGCATATATCATGCTCTTAGCAACACGTTCCCTGTTGGAACCTGACACTTCTGTTTGCAAAAGCAAGCCCACTCTAAATTAGTTTGCAGTTAATTGGCTGTGAAGGGAAACGCACCTTGCCAAAAAGAGGATTTGAAATATGAAGCCTTTTGGATTTGTGAAGAAGTTGATTGCTCTGCTTGAAGAATCACAGACGCTTTCGTGGCCATCTGGGAAATAATGTGGTTCATAATCTCCAGTGCTTTTGTAAATTCCATTACTTGGCAAGAGGGGCACCTACTTGCTACCATCTACTTGAAGAGTGATTTTAGAGGGCCAATCTTAAAATGTATGTTGGAGTTCACAGAATGGTCTGGGTTGGAAGGGACCTCCACAGCTCATCTAGTTCAATGTCCCCAGGTAGATCAGTTTGCCCAGAACCCTGTTGAGCCTCACTGTGAGTATGATCAGGGACAGGGCTTCAACCACCTCCCTGGGCAATATGTTGTTCATTTGCAGTTGAGGAGAGGGATTTCCAAAGGGCTAGCTCAGTAATGTCATGGAGGAGAATAGAAGTCAGCAAGCTAAAGCATGAAGACACCTTTTGGACTTTTTCTATTTATCCTCCTGGGACTTAAAACTGAATGAACGGTCACATGTATAACAATGGTTAGTGTCTGTGTAGTGTCTCTGATCCTTCCAAATATTAGGGTGAAATAGGTGTGGTAGAGATGGACATAAAAAGTACAGACTGACTTTTCCAAGGCCATGCAGCCAGTCAGTGACAGAGCTGGGATTTATCCCAAGCTCCTGATCCCTTCTGCATGTCTAAGTGCAAGATCATGGCATCGTTGTGGAGATGCATGAAAGGAATCACAGAATGTTAGGGGTTGGAAGGGACCTGTGACTAAGCCATAACACAGTAGGAGCATACACAGGTACATCTTCAGAAACCAGTACTGAGTCTCTGGAATTTTCAGGACTTAATGTAATTTTCAGTATTTTAATAGATACCTGGGATTTTTCAGGGTAAACCACATGTCACCAGATTACACTGTGTGGTCAAGAATTATCATAACCTCTTCCTGATGTGTCCATTGCTAGAACACAGAGAGGCTTCTCATTTTCCATGAAGGATCATCACAGTCTTTCTATATGGATATTTTGGACTGGCAAGAGTGGTGTTCAGCAACATATTCTGTTCAGTCACCTGTCAGCTGAGTAGGTGAAAGAAGGTAACAAATTATCTATAATAGGTCTTTAATGAAATGAAAGGGCTGAGTTTCTCCCCATTTGAGAAAACAGAAGATGAATACAAAATTAGGATGAATTCTACTGAAAGGCTCAGGAGCTAACTGTTTGGCTACAATGGTAAGAGATGGGCTACCATACCTCCTGATAATGCAGCAGGTATTATTTTCAGTCAGTGCCTAATTGCCTTAGTGGAACTTATTAAGCTTAAACCACTATTGTGTGAGGAACTATTCACGTAGAGTATCTCCAGAGTGATCAAGACAGTCCTGCTGTGGGCTATAATATAGATCAGTAAATGTGAAGAGTGGTTTTGAGAGGAAGCTGGCGTTTGGAGAGCTCATTTGGCAAGGGATGGTCTGGACATCGTTCTGTAAAGAGCAGGAAGAATGGCTGACTCCTTTTCAGATACTTGAACACTCCAAAAATCACTTGAATCAAGTAAGGTGTAACAAGTGTCTTTCACTTCTAGCACCACCTAAAGCTCTTACTTAATGATTTCTCTGTAACATGGGCTGGAGCACCTCTGCTACGAGGATAGGCTGAGGGAGCTGGGGTTGTTCAGCCTGCAGAAGAGAAGACTCTGGGGGGACCTTAGAACTGCCTTCCAATACCTGAAGGGATCCTGCAGGAAGGCTGCAGAGGAACTTTTCATAAGGGTATCTAGAGACAGGACAAGGGGGAATGGTTTGAAACTGAGGGAAAGTGCAGTTAGACTGGATCTTAGGAAGAAGTTCTTCAATATGAGGATGGTGAGGCTCTGGAATAGGTTGCCCAGGGAGGTTATAGTTGCCCCTGCCTGGGGGTGTTGAAGGTCAGGTTGGATAAGGCCTTGAGCAGCTGAATCTAGTTGAGAGGCATCCCTGCCCACGGTGGGGAGGTTGGAGTAGATAATCTCTGAGGTTCCTTCCATCCTAAGCCATTCTGGGATTCTATGATTATTTTGTAGCCCTTTATGATCACCTCAGCTTGAGAAACATAAACTAGCTTAATGACAATGAGATTTCTATTCCATCTGAGAGAATGTCCCATTCTCATTAATACTGATGGATGTTACACATGTGCGCTGATGAGAATCTTACAAGTTGATGGCCCAGTGATTTACCCTTTATGCAGGATGATTCTGGTTCTACAGTGTGGACACTGGATTAGCATTTCACCTGAGGAACACAGCTGGACAAAACCCAGTTGATTAAATAAAACTTCCTTCTCCTTGGCCAAGAGAATGCTAAAAATCTGCATCACCAGAGCAGATTTTTAGGAAGAGAAGCTCTGGAGATCCATCTTGCAGCAGATGGTCCTCATTTGGGTGTGCTCTGAAAGGAAAGCAGCTCCATTACTAGCTTGTATGCCTAACCCAGGTTAAGTGATGCCAATTAGCTTGCTTGTGAAGTGAAAGCAAGAAGTTTTTTGAGTATCCTGTTCTTAGGGAGACAGAAAGCATGACTGTGAGTTACCAATGAATTCACTTGCAATAATTACCCTGCAAATTATCTCTTATTTCCAGGTAAACATTTTTACTCTGCAGGGTGCTTCTTCCAGCGGTTTACTACAACTCCAGTTCTTGTTGTAAATTGAGTAGTACAACAAATTACTTAGAATCCAGGAGTGCAGGTATCAGTAGTGGATAATTTAATGTTATTTTGAGGCAATTCTTCAAACAATTTATGCAATGCTGTTGGTTGTAAGACCAAATGCATCCCTTTCTCAACTGATGTGTAGCAAAACACTTAAATAGCTTGCGGTCATTGTCCTGTTATCCTGAATCTAATCAAGAAGATGATGCTACTTTCCTTCAGCTATTCTAACAAGGACTACAGGATTCCTATCTTCACCTCTTGCAGCTGGTCAGTGATTAGTGGAAATTACATTTTTGGCCTACAGTTCTTTACATATAACTTATAATGGTTCATCACTTAATCTCTGATTATACAGTACATCAAAAAGGAGCATATAGAATCATAGAATGGTTTGGGTTGGAAGGGACCTCCAAAGGTCATCTACTCCAACCCCCCTGCACTGAGCAGAGACATCCTCCTCTAGATCAGGTTGCTCAGAGCCTTATTGAGGCTGACCTTGAATATCTCCAGGGATGGGGCCTCTACTACTTCCCTGGGCAACCTGTTCCAGTGTTCCACCTTGCTCATGGTAAAGAACTTGTTCCTAACATCTGGAGAGCTGCTACTAGGTCTCCCTGGAGCCTTCTCTTCTCCAGACTGAACGACTCCAGCTCCCTCAGCCTGTTCTTGCACCAGAGGTGTTCCAGCCCCCCAGTCATTTTTGTGGCCTTCCTCTGGACCTGCTCTATCCAGGTCCATGTCCTTCCTGTGTTGAGGGCTCCAGAGCTGGATGCAGTACCCCAGGTGAGGTCTCACCAGAGCAGAGTGGCAGAATCACCTCTCTTGATGCTTCTTCTGATGCAGCCCAGGATGTCATTGGCCTTCTGGGCTGCACGTTCATACTGCTGGTTTTTCATCCACCAGCACCTCCAAGTCCTTTTCTGTAGGGCTGCTCTCAGTCTCATCATCCCCCAGCCTGGACTGTGATCTGTGATTGCCTGACCAGGAGCAGGACCTTATGCTTTGCCTTATAGGAATGTTGGAGTTTAGATATAGGAATGTTGAGTTTAAATAAACTTTATAGATAAAGACAAAAGCAAGCTCTGCCAATCATCACACCAAATGTCTTGCTCCTTTGCATCTTGGTCATGTTTCTCACTCAAGAGGAGGAACTCTGACCATACATATATATATTCTTATGTAAGCATTTGCCTTGCAAAGTTATGGCCTAAAAATTGTCTTACATTAAAACAGAGCAGATTGCTTATGGCAACTCCTGCATAATGAAGGAACACAATGAAAGAGTGCAGTTCATATTGCTCTTCAGGTCTGTTCTATTTTCATAGGGTTTTTTTTAAAAGTAGAAAATTGCATAGTATAATTACAAGTTCATTTGCATTCATATTACAAGCTCTGAGCTAGTACAGTCTTTTATATTTAAAAAATATCATTAGCAAGTGTGACTTGCATCCATAAATTTTGGAAATGGGAATGAAGTTTACACTTATTCAGAGTTCCTTCTCTTCTTAGGTAACAGCCAGCAGCCTTCCTGTAAACTGCAGGACCTTAAGGAGGCCAGCAACATGGTAAATGCAAATTCACTTTATAGTGTAATGGGCAAGGGTGTAGAGGAGTTCATTTCCTCTTTCCTCAAGCAAAAAAAAAAAAAAAATTAAAAAATCTCTTTTGGGAACTAAAAGTGACCAACATTTTATTGGACTTAATACTTCTATACAAACCTAGCCACATGTCATCTAGAGGATGCTGTCTGTCATTTCCCAATGAAAAGGTGACTTCTGGTACTCTATTTTTCCTGAAGTTCTGTGTCTTCCTGAGACAGAGGAATTCTCACCAACAGGAAATATTGCTGCAATTAAGTTTACTACTAAGACTTAATTGTTTTCATCTGTCCATATTAGAGTAAGTGGGTTCAACTGATAATCCTGCCTTTCATTTCTGTAATGTTTTGTATCAGTATAGGTTGGGGACTGACCTGTTGGAGGGCAGTGAATGGGAAAGGGACCTTAGGATCCTAGTGGATGGTAGGTTTACCAAGAGCCAGCAATGTTCTCTTATGGCCAAGAAGGCCAATGGCATCCTGGAATGGATTAGAAAGGCTGTGGTGAGCAGGTGGAGAGAGGTTCTCCTTCCCCTTTGCTCTGCCCTGGTGAGGCTTCATCTGGAATATTGTGTCAGTTCTGGCTCCTCAGTTCAAGAGGGACCTCAGGGAACTGCTTGAAAGAGTCCAGTGCAGAGCCACAAAGATGCTGAAGAGAGGGAACTTCTTCCTTATGAGGAGAGCCTGAGGGAGCTGAGGGCTCTTCGGCTTGGAGAGGAGCCTGAGAGGTGACCTCATTCATGTTGATAAAGATGTGACGGGTGAACGCCAAGAGGGTGGAGCCAGGCTCTGCTGGGTGATGCCCAATGACAGGACAAGGGGTGGAAGTTGAGACATAGGAAGTTCTATGGAAACATGAGGAAATTTTTTTTCACTGTGCAGATGACAGAACACTGGAACAGGCTGCCCAGGGGGGTTGTGGAGTCTCCCTCTCTGGAGATATTCAAGACCTGCCTGGATGCATTCCTGTGTGATCTGGTATAGGTGATCCTGCTCTGGCAGGGGTTGGACTGGATGATCTTTTCAGGTCCCTTCCTGCCCCTAACATTCTGTGATTCTGTGTGAATGAATGGAACTGAAGAAAGCAGGTGTATGGTAAAGGTCTCCATTCCATCAACTACTTCTATAAATGTGGTATGGCTGTTGAAGTGCTTTTTTGTTATGTCATAGAGGTTATTAGGTGACTTTATCTTTTATACCTGATATCTAATGTGCTATGGGAAGAATAATTAAGGAAGATGAAACTGACAATATTTGAGGATGCTATCAGATCTCTGCACACACTTGCAATCAATCTGTTCACTCAGCCTTTCTCTCTGCTCTTGGATGTGTGCTCTCTGCCCAGTTAAGTGTGTTGCCATGTTGGTTTAGATCTCCTGCCTGTCAGTTGGGGGTAGAATAACCTATAGACATCTTTCTACCTTGTGAGCATCTTGGTGATCACTCCTTGGCTGTCATCTTGAAGAGTGCACATCAGCAGTTAGATATTTGCATGCCGCATAACATCTTGCTTGTAATTTCTGCTCAGATGGGATACTTTGCAATGGTTTGAGCCTTCTCCCCTGAGATGCTGCTACTCAGACCCGGGAGGCAAATCAGGTCTGACTGGAGGCTGCAAAAAGCTTTTCTTTTAATCATTTACCTCAGTTAGCTAGAGCAGAGCAGCTTTTATGTGTTGATTGGAGATAATACCAGTGAAATAGCAATAACCTGGTGAATGTACTCCTCTCCTGTATGTAAATCCTTTAAGGAAGTGCATGACAGCCTCTGTTTTTTCTTGGTCTCCGTTTGTAAAGAAGCTGTTATCGCAGAATAAGTTTAATGGGTCGTGAATTTTGTGTTGAAAGGAGAGTCTCTCCATGACTTCTGATCTGCCTGCAATAGACCTATTGGCTTGGCTGCAAGTGCATTAGGCTAAATATGCTTCCTCCATTGACTCCGAAGGTAACAGCCCTAAATGCCTCATTAAATTTTCATGGGTGACTGAGAGAAGCCATGAGAAAAGCACCACACTAGTAACGGTGTAACGGTGGGGGCCCCCCGAACTCGCCCTCCCCGGCGCCCACTAAAGAGGCCGTGGCCATCAGCTCCCGGGGAGAGATCGAAGGGGCAGCCCGGGCATGGAGCCCCAGGGCGGTGAGGGAGGGCCGGGGTGAGGTGAGGGGAGCCCGTGTTCGCGACATCGGGGCCGGTTTCACGCGTGGGCAGGGGCTGCTCTCCCTGCGCCCCTCGGGGAAGCCCCTTTTACCGGCACCGCTGCCTCGCCGCTGTCCTGGCCGCGGCTGGAGCCTAGGGTTGCGGGAGCCGGGCGTTGCTGCGGGGAGGTGGGCGGCGGAACCGCCGTGCGCTCCCTCCCACGAAGGGTGGGTGTCCCAGACGCGAGTGACAGGTTTGGGGACGAGCGGCGCGCCCTCCTCCCCCCGCCCTGAGCGGGGGAAGCCCAGCTAGCCCCCGCCTCCCCCCTTCTCCCTGCCCAGCTGCATCAACGGCGCCGAGACCCCCAGCCCGAGGAGAAGGAGGAGGAGACCGACCCCTCAGCAGCAGCTTTCCTCTGCCACACACCTCCCCTTTTCCCCTCCCTCTGGCCTCAGCGCCGCACTGGTGGGGGCCGAAGAGGGCAGCCGACGCGGGAAGGCGGCTCTCCCAGCATGGACGAGCCATGTGTATCCTAAGGAATAACAGCAGCTGCTGCGCCCACGATGGGGAGCAGAGGAATGCGAGGAGGAGAGGGCTCGCTGGGGCAGGTGAGGATGCTGACTTCCTTCGGCGGCCGGAGCCGGGGGTGCCCGGGCTCGGGGCGGACGCGGCGGCAGGTGCAGCGGGGCAGGGTCTGCGCCCCGGGGTGCGCGGGTGGCGCGGTGAGCTGCTCCCCGGTGTGAGCGGGGACCGTCTCTCCCCGCGACAGTTACGGAGGGCAGCTACTCTCTCCGGAGGAAGTTTTGGGGTTTTGTTTTGATTTTTTTTGTCCTTTCTCTCCCATTACTCGGCGGGGAGGGAAAGGGCTTGAAATCTGCGAGTCGCGGGAACTTGCCGGTTTGGAGGGGAGCGGCGTGCGCGACTTTTCCTCTCCCAGCAGAGTCCCCAAGGCACAGGCGGCTTCTCTCTGCCCCCTAGCCCGGATGCGCACCGTCTCTTGGAGTGGGGTGGGACAGGAAAAAAATTAAGAGGTACTAACAGACGCTATGCGGCTACGGGATTTCCACCGCCGCGCCGCCCCCGCCGCGCCAGGGTGTCCCCGGGGTTGCTCCGCGGGGCTCCCCGGGCTGAGTGTGCTGCCGCTCCGCGTTCGGTATCTTCAGCCGCTGCTGGCCGTCAGCGGTAAGCGCCGATGGCACCCTTCGGTCGCGGCCGTGTCCCGCTTCTCTCGGCGGGGCCGGTGAGGATGCTGTACCCGCTGCCGGTCAGGGCCTGGCCCCCGGGCAGCGAGCCCGGCGGCGACTCGGCTGTGCCGTCGCTGCCATCCCCGGGAAGGTGCAGCAGAAGCGGGAGGCGCCGCGCTGAGGAGCGGCGGAGAAATAGCGCCTCGAGCCGCGGCGCCGCTGGCCGGAGGGCGGTGGGGAACGGGACCAGCTCGCCAGCTTGCAGGAGGGACTGCTCGGCGGCGCCGTGCCTGGGCGAGAGACCCTCCTCCTGAGCCGCCGCCGGGTCCTTGAGCAGCAGCCCCCAGGTCCTCGCTTTCCAGCGGTGTGCGGTCAAAGAAGTGGGTGAAGTGGGCAGCTGCTTTTTGGAATGCAGTGGGTTCAGTGCCTCACATTTATGGCCCTTCGGAAACAAAAAAGATCCAATCAAAAATGATCAGAGCTGAATGCTTTGGGTATCTTTTTTCTCTTTTGTGTAAGTGCACGGCCACTTAGTCGCCGGAAACAGCTTAACCAGCCAGCCTTGAATTAGTTAGAGTTCCAAACGCATTGCTGCGGTCTGGGGAAGGTGCGCACGGGCTGGCTGCCAAGCTGGAGCAGCAGAGTCGCGGCAGAGCCTGGAAGGGCTGGCAGGGCAAGCTCGGGACTGTAAACTCCCCGGGAGCCGGTGCCACCTCTTTCTTTTGTGGTTTGCAAGGGTGTTTCACGCCATGGGAGCTCAAACTTATGACCGGCACATTTGAAATGCCTGTATGAATGGTAGAGTAGTGAGGTAGGGTGCTGAGACCAGCATTCGTCTGAACGATAATTAACGAAGCTTGTTATTGCTTGGGACAGTGGTGGAGCTTGCAGATGAATGGGAAGTTGTTCGTTTCGCTATGAACTTCAGTTCTATTGTCTGTTTCAAACCCGTTAGGCTAATTTTTTTTTTAGGTCTTTCCCCAAAGTAGTTTTAAAAGCAAAGTCCTTGGAACTCTTTGCCATTTGTGTAAATTCTGAATGCATGTCTGAAGCATTTAATCATGTTTATTGTTTTCAGCCACTCAAACGGAATAAAAATTACTAATCGTTGATGAGGCTTATCTTGCAAGCTGTTTCATAGTATGTTTCCGTTGCAAGACACAGCCTGTCTCAAACTACTGATGATCATATTGTTTATTGTTCTTTCATTCTCCACCCTGACCCTCCCCCCTACAACACCAGCATCAATCTGTTCCTTACTATATAATAATGGAAGAGCAAGTTTTCACCAGTTAGTTTGATATTTCTGCTCATGTTTGAGATTTATACCTTTTGTATTTGCTCTTGAGCTATTTTTTATTGTGCTAAAGGCAGCTGATATATTTTAAAAGGAATTAAGGCATGAAGCTAAAAGTCACTTTCAGGCTCTTGAAATGAAATTGTAGTGGAATTAGTGCAGGATTCACAGCCCTTAAGTTTATTTCTTTAGGGAACACCTTTCTGAAACAGAAGATTCCTTGCCCCTTTGTCATTAGCACTTTCTTTGCTTGCAGATTTAAAATGCACTGTTCACATTGGTCTAGAAGTTCAGGTGCATTGTGTGGAGTGTTTTGATGCAGACCCTGATCTTGGACTGTAGCTCATAGGTGGCTTTGCTGCACTTGAGCAGTGTCTCAGCCCAGTGATGGAGGACACCATCATGTTTTCTTGTAGGATTACCTTTGGACTTTAGTGACTGCACACATCAGTGGTTTCATCTTATGAGGATTGAAATTGATTTTCTTCTTTTTATTATTTTTTTGTTTTAGCTCAGCTAGTGAAAGGCCCAGTGTATGTCCTTTGACCCTTGGCTTCACATGATGAAGTGACACCAATAGTGGAAGATGTAGCTTTAAGTAGAGGCTTTAAAAGCAGAGATAGCAGAATGAACTCAATCCTGGTGGTCAGCCTGCTTGGCTCTTTTGGCAAAGCACAGTTTTTTAAAGATATATGGGAAGACTCTTGCATAGATGTATCAGTACTTTTAAACCATGAACTTTCTGATTCTTTTTTAATACTTTTCTGATTCTTTTCTAATACAAAGAGGTCTTTGCTCAAGCAAAACACAGGGAGATTAACCTTTTCTCTCAGCCATAGCAAGGCCATTTTTCTTTTCAATATTTTAGATTTCCTCTTTTGTAGGGTAGTTGTGTTGAATTTAGCAACAGCCAAGCTCCCCAGTTAAATACTAGTTAGGTGAGAGAACCTCCATTTTTACAATTGTGTTTACATTTCAAAGTGATAGCAAATACTGGTGAAGGGGCCCAAGATTTTCTAGACTTTGTAGTTCAAATTAACTTTCCCAGTCAATATTTAGTCAAGGTCTTGATGGTTAAAGTTAACTGTCCAAGTCAATGTTTAGTCAAGGTAATGACTTGGTTTTTATAAACACTACCCAAGCATTCTTGCAAAATTAATCAGAGTTGCTGAATCACAATACGTTTGCTCAGCCAATTACTTTGGAATAAAAGGGTGTTATTACTTGGTCTCTCATATGTCCTACTCTGTTTGGTATGATTTCAGTAGTGCCTGCCTTCAGTGCTTCTGTGGCTTCATTCTTACAGTACTAGTTCTGTATTTAAACCATTTATCTGCCTGGTGGGTTTGTGAAGTAAAATAAGTCAGACACCATCCTGGTTTTATGGTTAGGAAGATGAAGTGCAAAGATGCTGGGTACTGGCTCCCAAAAGGAGGTGTAAGGCCTTGCAATGTGTAGTGCAGCAGCAGCAATATTTACTTGTGTAATTCCAGGAAAGTCTTCCAGGAGCCTATGTTGGACACCCAGCTCCTCATACAGTGTGAAGGAAGAGCTGGGCCCTTCTGGTAAAGCAGTCATTGGATGAAATATGAAAACAGGTTTGGTGGCTGGGACAAAAGGGATGAAACTGAGTATGTTGATAATGGTACATAGAGTTCAAGATTGAAGCATGTTGTGATCTGGGAAAGAATAGCAGTTCTCCTTTTCTTGGGGCTGAACTGGGATCTTCGTTCTTCCCAATTGTCACTGAAGTCTCTTCAACTGAAATTGAAATCACAGCCTGGACTTCAGTTGTGCCAAGGTTGTGGTTTTTTTTTTCTTTTTTTTTTTTTTTTTTTTTTTTGTTTTGTTTTTTGTTTTAATTGTACCACTTGCAAATGCATTCCATGCAATTACATGGGTATTAGAGTAGATATTCATTAGGATTTTACTAATCTGAACCTCAAGTGCTGTTCTGCAAATTTGCCAGCCTTTGTAAGGGAGTGCTTGACTTCATCAGCTGCCCTGTTTTATTCTGAGTATTTTGATAAAGTAGAATGAAAAGCATATATTTGACACCAAGTAATGAATCAGATTGAAACATAGTGAATCAGATTGAAATATTTTTATTATTGCACTTTAACTTGCCACATAGAGGACCTGTGAGACTGTCTTTTGCCCTTAACACTGCCTTTTGCCCAGTCTAGCTACAGCAAAATTGCATTTCATGGTGGTGGTTTAAGAATTTCATCTGTGAGTCAATCCTCCATTTCTGTTTAAAGGCAGCAGAATTGCTACAAATGTGAGTAAAGCCAATACTGTGAGTTCCAGAAAAGCTAACCACATTATACTCTGTGCAACCTCACCTTAAACAGCCATGGAACAGATTTCCAAGTGCTACAGGTGCAAGGAGTATTCATTGGCTTAACTGTGAAGTGTGAAACTTCCCACCCTTCTGTTTGCAAAGAGCTTTTCAGTGTTTAAACAACAAACATTGTAAGAAGTTGTGTAACAATGGTCCTAGCGAAAAGTCTTTCCCTGTCTCTCTATTTTCAGTGGTTCAGCTGCAGTCACAAATCCTCTGTTAGGATCTGCTGGTATCAGCCTTGCTGGTAATGGTGGGGTCTGCACAGCTGATTTTTAGTGGTGGATGTGTGCCGTTTGGAAGAACCAGATCAGAGCTTTGACAAAGCTGTCAGCTTTGTCTCTTAATCAGTGTGTTCCTTTCTGAGGAGTTAGAGCAAAGCTGCTACCCTGGGATGACCAGTTGTGTGTCTGTGCAGGTGCAGAAGCTGTAGGCTGTCATGTCCCAGCTGCAGGGGAAGCAGCTATCCAAGACCTAGCTGCTTGGACTCAGCTGTGTGTCCTAAACACATCCACCCACAGTGGAGCATCAGGACTGCTGAAGGGCTACTTGTCACATCTTGCTCTAACTCAGTCCTCTTCATAGATATGTGAAGTTGTTGGCATGGTCTTATGGTCCTTGGAGGCACAAAGATTTACTTCACTTGTTTATAGAATCAGAAGGGATGCTAACTGCGAGTAAGCTTTTAAAAATGCAGTGTTCCTGAGCAGGAGGAGCCTGCTGGGAAGCAGGCTCAGGGCAGAGTTTCCAGCCTGTAATCCTTTGTGCTTTGTACAGATAGTGCTGCTTCTGTCTCTCCGTTATTGTTGGTTTAATGAGGATGCAGGATATATACAATGTATATTTCTTAAGGATATATACAATGTAAAAAAAAAAGTAGGGCAGTGTAATACTGAAGTAGACAAAAGCAGTTGCTGTTTTTTTCTGCATTGAATTTTGTATCCCTCTGTGTATGGAATCATGCATGCATGTGTTATATACATGCAAGAGTTTATTAGCTGCTCTTTTCATTATACAAAGATTTCTGAGGTCTCCAGATACTGTCAGGCAGATACATTGAGAGATTTCCACACACCTCCAAATAGTGATTACTCTTGTGGGTAGAAGAACATCAGTTTCTTGAGAGTCTTTGCAAATTCCCCAAGCCTGAAGGCAAATGAATAGAAATTTAGTGGACTACCTAGTTCTTGACACAGAATTCTCCAAAGAGGAGTCTGACCTAATTTACGTTGTATTGAATCAAATAATCCTCTCCACGTATGCTTGCCATTTTGTTGTCTCTTAACAGGCATATTGCTGTCTTGCACAAACTTCAGATTTACATGTAAGGCAATGCCCCTGTGGTTTTAGGAGGTGCTTTTCCTCAGTGAGTAGTTACTGGAGAATTACATTTAGAGGACATTTGTGAAAAGGCAGACAATCAGGATGTGAATGCTAAGGCTGCTGGAATTATTCCTACCTGAATGTAGCATTGTTTAATACTGAGGGTAATCAGGAGTCCTCTAGTACAAAGTCCTTCCATTATTACTCAGGATGGAGCTAGAATCTCCCCAAAACGTTTTTTTGTAGCAAAAAAAGCAATAGAAATATCTTTGTCATCAGTGTGATGGTAGGTGTGCTTTGCTATAGGTGATTGCTGCATTTTGTCTTTGCAGGGTTGCTGATGATAAGTGGTCCTGAATGTATTTGTTGAGGCCAGCATGCTTTGAAGCTAATTGGGAGCTGATTAGCATCCAGGCACTGCAGTTGTGGACTCTTTAGCAATTCCTGGTGTGCAAGTCCCTTTTCTGGTGTTGTTTTCTAGGTAGTAGGACCTATCAGCCTGTCTGTGTTAGGTCCAATGATACAGTCTGAAATCTTAGCAGTCTTGCCATCTATGCATATTTATGTTTTGGAAAATAACTTTTTTAACCTGCAGAGTTTTATTCTTGGAAAGCTTAGGAAAGTTGTGGGTCTGCAGAAATTGCCACAGTTCTTTCATAGAATGGTTTGGGTTGGAAGGGATCTCAAAGATCGTTTAGTTCAACCTCCTATGCCATGGGCAGAGACACCTTCCACTAAACCAGGTTGCTCAAGGCCTCATCCAGTCTGGCCTTGAACAGGTTGAGGGGGCACCCACAACCTGCCTGGGCAACCTGTTCCAGTGTCTCAGCACCCTCAGTGTAAAGAATTTCTTCGTAATATCCAGTCTAAATCTGCGCTCCTCAAAACTTCCATCCATTCCCTCTTGTCCTGTCACTACAAGCCCTTGTAAGAAGTCCCTCCCCAGGTTTCTTGCAGGCCCCCTTCAGATACTGGAAGGCTGCTCTATGGTCTCCCTGGAGCCTTCTTTTCTCCAGGCTGAACAGCCTCAACTTTCTCAGCCTGTCTGCACATGGGAGGTTCTCCAGCCCTCTGATCATCTTTGTGGCCTCCTCTGGACCCACTCCAGCAGTTCTATGTTCCTCTTATTCTGGGGTGTGGTGGTTTGAAACTGTCTTTTTAATTTTTCCTTGCGAAGTTCAGAACAGAGAAAGTGAAAGAATGTAAATAAGTCACTATTGGGTGTAAGAAAGCAAAATAACGATTGTTCTAAACACTTCCATTGGATAGATAGAAATGTTTAAGAACTATTACCCAAAACAAAGTAGGCACTCTGCACATTCTGCGTTCGGCAGTGGGGGCAGTTGCTGGGCTGTCTGGCTGCTGTTTCTTCTTCTCTTCTGGCTGAAGATAACACACTGACCTTGGCAGCTAAGTTAACAACTTTCTGTTTAACTAACTCTGCTTCTCTGTCCAGGGGGGTCTGGGGGGGAAGCTCCTGGGAGAGGGAGGCCCCTTTGGGAGGGTCCCCTTGGGGGGAAGCAAAGGGAGATCGGTTGTGTTTTTCTGTTGATTGTATATATTTGTAAGTATATTTGTGAATTTTGTATATTTGTACATATTCGTTGCATTTCATCTGCTTGTAAATACAGCCTTCATTTGCTTCCAGACTGGGCTAGCCTGGTTATTGTCGGTGGGGGGGGGAATTTCAGCTCACACCGACACATGGGGACACCAGAGCTGGATGCAGTGCTGGAGGTGGGGTCTCACCAGAGCAGAGCAGAAGGGCAGAATCGTCTCCCTGTGCTGCTGGTCACATTTCCTGACCTGCAAGGCAGAGAGGTGTGCTGCTTACTAGGTGCTCACACCAGGGATGTAACAGAGAGGTTGCCTGACATTGCATGTCCCACTGACTATTCTCCACTGCTGCTGTTTCACATGGGCACCAGTTAGCTGCAAACAGTTTTCCTGTTTGAGTATCCCAGCGGCAGGACTCCTGCATTTGTGCCATATTGCTTAAATCTCTTTTGACAAGAGTTGTGTTTTCCCTTCCAAGTCTCTCTCTTCTAAAATATAATGTTTCAAACTTTCTGGTGTTCCAGTTGGAGATTGTTTTTGCCTTTGCTTCCATTTTAGGACAGCTGAGCATAAAGCAACCCCTTAGAAGGGGTGAGTGATTAGCGAGTTAGTTTGATAGTCCCCGTGTGGCTCTTCTTGTTTTGGATCTTTGCAAAACAAGAAAGATCTTTCTTCTTTTCTAGCTGTGGAACAAATCCTGTGAGGTTACACTTTTCTTGGACTGTGTGGTCAGCATGGGAGAGGAAACAAAACAGCACGCTGTAGAATGTTCTTAGCCCATACTAATGATATTTGAAACCAAAAGAAGTTCTTTGATCCTTGCCTAATTCTCACAGCATCATATAGCTACAGTTTTTCATTTCTGGCTCTCTCGAAGTTTCACAACATACCTAAGTAGGAAGGAAATCCAGAGTGAAGATGATTGGTTGTGAAATTTTTTCTTTTTTTTTTTTTCTCCATTGGGAAAAAATGCATTCTGATCAATCCTGGGTAGTAAGACTATCAGTTAATAAAACTTTAAAGTATAGTATTATAGAATCATAGAACTGTTAGGGTTGGAAGAGACCTCAAGGATCATCCAGTTCCAACCCCCCTGCCATGGGTAGGGACACCTCACACTAGAGCAGGTTGCTCACAGCCACATCCAGCCTGGCCTTAAAAACCTCCAGGGATGAGGCTTCCACCACCTCCCTGGGCAACCTCTTCCAGTGTCTCACCACCCTCATGGGGAAGAATTTCTTCCTAACATCCAATCTGAATCTCCCCATTTCTAGTTTTGTTCCATTCCCCCTAGTCCTATCATTACCTGCCACCCTAAAAAGTCCCTCCCCAGCTTTCTTGTAGGCCCCCTTCAGATACTGGTTTTGAAATGTTTACTTTCCAGCAAGTGCATGACGTTTGAAAGCTGCAGTGGCTTTTGCAGTCTTACTATGATCAAGTCCTCAGAAAATGTCTTTGTTTTACCTAGTCATCTGTTTCCATACCTGCACTCACACCACCTGCTGTGGTTAAAAATTGACTTACTAATACACCGCTTAACATAGCTTCTTGAACATATGGCTGTCGTAGTCGTGCCTACCAAAAATGATTTTGTCAATCCATTTAAATGAGAATATTGACATTTGTAGCTCTATCTGTAGAATTTGCAAGTGCAAAGACTTCAAATATATCAAGGACAAGTGTAGAGTTTGGGAAAGAATAACCCCCTGGACCATTATAGGTGGGGACTGACCTATTGGAGAACAGTGTAGGGGAAAGGGAATTTGGGATCCTGGTAGACAGAAGGATGACCCTGAGCCAGCAATGTTCCCTTGTGGCGAAAGGGATGGATTACAAGGTGTGGTGAGTAAATTAAGAGAGGTTCTGCTGCCCCTCTACTCCACCCTGGTCAGGCCACATCTGGAATATTGTGTCTAGTTCTGAGCACCTCAGTTCGAGAAGGACCTCAGGGAACTGCTTGAAAGAGTCCAGCACAGAGCCACAAAGATGCTGTGAAGGCAGTGGAACATCTCCCTGCTGAGAAAAGGCTGAGGGAGCCTGGGACTCTAGCTTGGAGGCACCTGAGGGGTGACCTCATTCATGTTGATAAAGATGTGCAGGGCAGTGTCAGGAGGACAGAGCCAGGCTCTGCTCAGTGATGTCCAAGGGGCAGTGGGTGCAAGCTGCAGCAGAGGAGGTGCCACAGGAATAGAAGGGAAAACTTTTTCACTATGAGGATGACAGAGCCCTGGAAGAGGTTGTCCAGAGAGGTTGTGGAGTCTCCTTCACTGCAGACTTTCAAAACCCACCTGGATGTGTTCCTGAGTGACCTACTCTAGGTGGTCCTGCTCTGGTAGGGGGGGTTGGACTGGACGATCTCTGGATGTCTCTTCCAACTGCTCACGTTCTGTGATTCTGTGAAAGATCATAGAATCAGTCAGAGTTGGAAGGGACCACAAGGATCACCCAGTTTCAACCCCCCTGCCATGGGCAGGGAAACCTCACACTAGATCAGGC
The DNA here is from genome assembly GCF_027791375.1 of Indicator indicator. Taxonomy (NCBI): domain Eukaryota; kingdom Metazoa; phylum Chordata; class Aves; order Piciformes; family Indicatoridae; genus Indicator; species Indicator indicator. The sequence goes on from NC_072019.1 coordinate 30,131,170, forward strand.
TGGCCAGAGCCTCATCCAGCCTGGCCTTAAACACCTTCAGGGATGGGGCCTCAACCACCTCCCTGGACAACCCATTCCAGGCTCTCACCACTCTCATGGGGAAGAACTTCTTCCTCATGTCCAGTCTGAATCTCCCCACTTCCAGCTTTGTTCCATTCCCCCCAGTCCTGTCCCTACCTGATATCCTAAGAAGTCCCTCCCCAGCTTTCTTATAGCCTTCAGATCCTGTAAGGCCCCACAAGAAGGTCACCTTGGAGCCTTCTCCTCTCCAGACTGAACAGCCCCAACTCTTTCAGTCTGTCCTCATAGGATAGGAGCTCCAGCCCTCTGCTCATCCTGGTGGCCCTTCTCTGGACACCTTCCAGCATGTCCATATCCCTCTTGTAATAGGGGCTCCAGAACTGGACGCTGTAGATGCCCATTTGAAAATGAAGAACTGGAGTTACTGGGAATCCAACTGATGCCATACACATTTCTTATTCTTTTTTTACATAACTGTCTTCTAACCTATTGGTAGGTTGGTTACTTAAGAATAGCAGGTATCATGTTGATTGTTTCTCAGCTTAAAGGATTATAATTTTTTTTAAGTACTTGAAGTACCTGAGAGGAAAACAATGTGAGTGAAAACATAAACACCATACATTAAAAAAGTTTCCTAGGTACTTGAAATGCAGCTCTTAATAAGCTGTGTTAAAATGGTAAAGAAAAAGAGCACTTCTACTTGCTTAACCTTCATTGGACTTATTCAGGTGAGTGAAGTATTTCCTGAGCTCAAGCCAGAATGAGGAGATCCAAGCCAGCAGAATTCAGTGCTCATGCAGGAGCAGACTGTGTGATTGTGATCTTGACAGTGTTTCCGGGACCTGTCAGTCTCTGCCTGGAGCTTGGCCATAACAGTTCATCTGACATGTGCTTTTTGCCAGATTAGCATGGAGTGGGTCACTGAATCTTCCCTTATTGAGTTCATACCTTTCCTTTAATTCTCTTTCACAGTCATCTGTCAGGATTGATGGGAGGAAAGGAAAACTTGCTCTGTGTTTAGGATGATGATGAGTATTTTTAACAGGTAGTTAACCTAAAGAATTTCAGGTTTAGCCTCTTCTTGATTGCTTTGTGTAAGCACAAACCAAATAATTTGAAATGTGGTATTTTGCTTGTTGCTGTGGTGCTGTAGGAGGCTCTGATTCCCTCATCACAGAATGGTCTGGGTTGGAAGGGACCTCCAAAGATCAGTCAAACCAGCTCTGCAGTAAGCAGGAACATCCTCAACTAGATTAGGTTGCCCAGAGCCCTGTTGAGCCTTACCTTGAATATCTCCAATGATTGGGGCCCCAACCACCTCTCCAGGCAACTTGTTCCAGTGTTCCACTACCCTCATTGTAAAGAACTTGTTCCTGACATCCAATCTAATTGTACTCTTCTCTAGTTTGATCTCAGTGTCCCTCATCCTATCACTGCAGGCCTTTGTAAACAGTCCCTCTGCAGTCTTCTTGTAGCCCCCTTCAGGTACTGGAAGGCTGCTATTAGGTCTTCCCAGAGCCTTCTCTTCTCCAGGCTGAGCAACCCAAGGTCCCTCAGCCTTGGTCTTTGCCTGTCCTTAAAGTTAAGGATGATGAGCTGGTAATGCACTGAGAGCTTGGACTTCCATAGAGGACTGAGGGCTGGAATTCCCACCCAGCTACATGATTAACCCAAGTGTAAAGGTAATTAGGAAAAAAAAAAGGCAAAATACTTTTAAACTTTAATGCAGTCCAGCTAATACTCCTGAAATTCTACTGCTATTTAGTCTATCAACAGCCAATGCAGTGAATATTTTATTAACATTTCAATTTCCTCTTCCATTCCTTTATGTAATAAAACACACAGTTAAGTTAGTTTCATTGTTGCTGCCTTTTTTATTGTTTTTTTTTTTTTTTTTTTTTTTTAAGCTCTCAGGTGTATTAGCAAATCCAAACCTTTCAATGGCAGTATTGGATGACCTGTTAGATGGCCATGTCTTAATAGGCTGAGGGAGCTGGGATTGTTCTGCCTGGAGGAGGGAGGACCTTAGAACTGCCTATCCAATACTCGAAGGGATCCTACAGGAAGGCTGCAGAGGGATTTTTTTTTAATGATCTAGAGATATGACAAGGGGGAATGGTTTGAAGCTGAGAGAGAATAGGGTTAGACTGCATCTTAGGAAGAAGTTCTTCAGTAGGAGGGTGATGAGACTCTGGAAGAGGCTGCCCAGGGAGGTTGTGGATGCCTCCTCTCTGAGGGTGTTGAAGGCCAGGTTGGATGAGGCCTTGAGCAGCTGAGTCTAGTTGAGAGGTGTCCCTGCCCATGGCAGGGAGGTTGGAGTAGGTGATCCGTGAAGTCCCTTCTGACCTAAGCCATTCTAGGGTTCTATGAAACTGTAGGAGCTGTAATACCAACATCAAGTTTCTTCCCAATAGGTGGAGGTTTCTTCCCCCTTTTGGATGTAATTAACATTTTCCCTAAATCTGCCTGAGTTATTAACTGTGGTCAGTGTGTCACAGTAACACTGGCAGCATCGTTTGAAAATATGAGGGCCCCTCTTTATTGTTTTAAAACACCTGGTAGATGATTGCAATAATGATTCCCCTTTTTAATTACTCTCTAATTAATACAAAACAAATCAACAGGAATTGCTACTTCACACAGCATGTTGGCAGTTTGCTTAAGCTTAAAAGCAGTGGCAAAACGTTGAGTTTCATAAAGATTATTTTATGAATGGCTTTGTTTTGTGGCTGCTGAAGTAATGAAATCTGGGACTGTGGCTTCAGGACAGTTTTCCACCCACCGTGGTGGTTTTCATATATTCAGGCCTATTTTTCTTTATTCTGAAAAACAAGAGGAATAAAATGTTGGAGAAGTTCTAAAGTGGATAACAAATTGAATTGACCACTTACTGTTCCTGGCACTCAAATTTTATGATCCTTACCTCCCTAGTGTTGGAGTGAGCTATTGAAAAGCACTGTGTGAGAGTCACAGCTGATGAAATTCACTTAAACGTCTTTCAAACCAGAAGAACCACACTGATTTACATCAAATGGGGGCTTGTCCGCTGTTGCTATGTTACATTTGTAGCAAATGCTAATTGATTTTGGTGCACACAGATCCTCAGAGAAAAGTGAGAATTGTTATTGAGCGAATCCCACTGTGCCAAGCTTCAGGGTCTGGATTTTGGTGCAGGATGATCCTGGAGAGGACGTGAAATCCTCTTTCTGCTGTGAAACAACGCTGAAAACATAACTGCGGCACAGCTGCAAAACAAGTCTGAGACTTCAGCGCTCCTGGTGCTGGGTTTGACAAAGACCAGCAAGTGATCTTCATAAAGGAGCTCTCTTGGTGTTTTTGTATTGGTTTGGTTTGGTTTTGTGGCCTTACTGTGAATCCAAGAAGCTACCTATGTGTGGAGGTCCCCTTTGAACGTTGCATTTATGTTTCATTCTTGCATGATGTTTTGTCTTGGGTAAGGTGAAGAGATGGCAGAGAGAGGACTCTCCATGATCTAGTTCTGTCACTCACTGTTCTTTAAGCCTAATTCATTAGCTTAGACAAGATGCCCAGTCCTGACAGCTAGAATTTAGGTGAGGAGATTCCTGTTCTCAGTCACTGAGCCTTGCTCTTTCCAGGCAGCAGAAATCCAGGGGAGCAGATCATGTGCATCAAACATCAAAATATTGCTCAAGCCTCTGTAGAGAGCCAATGCTGTTCTTTATTGCAAAGATCATCTTTAGTTCGAACAACAGATTGCATATGACCCATAAACATTGTGGGTGGCTGATTCTGCTAATCAGTATTTGCAGATGGAACTTTTTTGGTGGAGATGGGAATTAATGCAGTACAGAGAAGGAAAATAGCACAGGTTGCTGTTGTTTGTTTTGTGGGTCCAATAACACAAGCATAAATTGTCTGAATGAATACAGTGTTGATTTTCTTCTTGGTGGTTGGAAAAGTGTATAGAATTTGCACATAGCCAATGAGGAAAGCAGCTGGAATATCCATTTTCATGTCTGTCATGGAGCACCTCTGAGATTTTTTTCTTTTTCTCCCTTTGGTGGACCATGCTGCACTATTTTTGGCTGCTTCACAGTGATTATTTGTTTATATTATCATGGAATGATAGAATGGTTCGGGTTGGAAGAGACCTCCAAAGGTTATCTAGTCCAACCCCCCTGCACTGAGCAGGGACATCTTCCACTAGATCAGGTTGTTCAGAGCTGTGTTGAATATCTCCAGGGATGAGGCCTCAACTAGCTCCCTGTGCAACCTGTTGCAGTGTTCCAGCACTACCCTCATGGTGCAGAACTTGTTCCTAATATCCAATCTAAATCTGCTCTTCCCTAATTTCAAATCATTGCCTCTCATCTTGTCACCTCAGGCCTTTGGAAACAGTTCTTCTGCAGCCTTCTGGTAGCCCCCTTCAGGTACTGGAAGGTTGCTATTAGGTCTCCCCAGAGCCTCCTCTTCTCCAGGCTGAACACCCCCAGCTCCCTCAGCCTGTCCTCACAGCAGAGGTGTTCCAGCCCTCTAATCATTTTTGTGGCCCCCCTCTGGACCCTTTCCAGCAGGTCCATGTCCTTCCTGTATTGAGGGCTCCAGATGCAGTACTTCAGGTGAGGTCTCACCAGAGCAGAGGGGCAGAATCACCTCTCTGGATCTGCTGACAACACATCTTTTGCTGCAGCTCAGCATGCCGTTGCCTTTTTGGGCTGTGAGTGCCTGCTGTTGGCTCACGTCCTGCTTCTCATCCACCAGCACCCTCAAGTTCTTTTCTGATGGGTTGCTCTCAATTTCATCATCCCCCTGTCTGTAATGAGATCTGTGGACATATATTTTCATGAGAGAGACCAACATTGGAATTCTTCCAAGACTGTCTTGTGTTTGATATGTTAGGAGAACCAGGCATCAAGAAACCATCAGGAATTGTGTTGGTTTCTAAGAAGTTAGGGTACCTATGGTTTCTTCTCCAAAACATGTTCAGGTGGTCAGTGTAGGTTTACTGTTGTATATTCAAACAATGCTGGATAAACTCAAACAAACTGGAACCAGGATTTCTGAGGATTTCCTTCCTGGTTCAGTCATGAATGCTGCAGCTGTTAGGTAAGAAGGGCAATTTAAGTTAGAATCAACAAGAACAGAAGTGGTTTGTGAGAGCTCTGCAATAGCCAGCACCCTCTTAGGCTGTGCTGCCGTCCAATGAAATTTGGACAGGCTGGAGAGCTGGGTGAAGGGGAACCTCATGAAGTTCATAAGGACAAATGCAGGGTCCTGCACCTGGGGAAGAATAACAGCAGGCAGTTTAGGGGAGAGCAGCTCCATGGAGAAAGACCTTGGAGTCCTGGTGGACACCAAGTTCTCCGTGGGACAGCAATGTGCCCTTGGGGCCAAGAGAGCCAGTGGTATCCTGGGGTGTATCAAGAAAAGTGTGTCCAGCAGGGCTAGGGAGGTTCCTCTCCCCCTCTACTCTGCCCTGGTGAGACCATACCTTGAATATTGTGTCCAGTTTTGGGCTCCCCAGTTCAAGAGAGACAGAGACCTGCTGGACAGAGTCTAACAGAGAGCCATGAGGATGCTTAGGGGACTTGAGCATCTCCACTGTGAAGAGAGACTGAGAGCCCTGGGGCTGTTTAGTCTGGAGAGGAGAAGACTGAGAGGGGATCTGATCAATGTCTGTCAATATCTGAGGTGTGGGTGTCAAGTGGATGGGGCCAGGCTCATTTCAGTGGTGCACAGTAATAAGACAAGGAACAACAGGTACAACCTTGAACATAGAAGATTTCAGCTCAACATGAGGAGTAACTTCTTTACAGTGAGGGTGACAGAGCCCTGGAACAGGCTGCCCAGGGGGGTTGTGGAGTCTCCTTCTCTGGAGCCTTTCAAAACCTGCCTGGATGCATTCCTGTGCAGACTACTTTGGGTGATCCTGCTTTGGCAGGGGAGTTGGACTTGATCTCTGGAGGTCCCTTCTAATCTCTAACATTTTGGGATCCTGTGATTGTGTTTCACATTAATAAATCACTGCTCAAAAGTCCAGCCTAGAGTTAGAGAAGATTATTCTATAAGTTTTGGTTAGTGCTGACATTTCTGTTGGACTGCATCCTTAAACAATTTAGTATCCCTGCATGAGATAAGATGCAGACGTGATGACACGGTGTAGATTAATCTTGTTAAACTGTATGAGAGTCCTGATTGTTCCAGAAGTTGCTTCCTGGAAGAGCTTGGCTACTCTGGGTGCATTAGGGAGAGGACAGTGCTCAGTGGAATGAATTGTGTATTCAGATGGACTTCAGCACATGCTTCAGTTGCAGGAATTGGAGAAAATCTTGTTGGCCTCTCTGGAAAGAATGGGGGATGATGCCTGGAGGAACAGTTCCAATGCTTGGCAGTTAATAATGATGCTTTCAAGAGAAGCTTTTAGCGGAAGACAAGCACATAGGTTACAGAGCAGTACAGAGAACAATGCATATTTTTTTGGTGCTGTTTCTATGATGCTGACTTCAAATCACTAATTAATAGGAAGGCAATTTATAAGGATGATGCAAGGAAAAGAGTAAAGTGCTTCTAAATATTCATCTATTGCATATATTCTTTCCTGTTGTCATAAAAGCTTGAGAAGTAGACATGGGAGGCTGCAGTGCCTTGCAACTTGTAGTAGTGCTTCTTAAAAAGAGATTTCCCTTAAATGAAAAATGCTGGTGTAATGTGTTGGTGAGGTGCCAGTGATAACTTGTAATGATTCCTAACACATCTCCCTGCAGAGATGAGAGAGGGAAACTTCTTAATGGTGGTGGGGCAGCTCAGTGTGTCTGCAGAGCTTTGAAAAGAGCTCTGGAGCTAGAGGAGTTATGGTCACTCATTCTGAGGAGCAAATACTGTGTAAATCAGAACTCATTCTGAGGAGTAAATACTGTGTAAATCGGAACTCATTCTGAGGAGCAAATACTGTGTAAATCAGAACTCATGCTGAGGAGCAAATACTGTGTAAATCAGAACTCATTCTGAGGAGTAAATACTGTGTAAATCAGAACTCATTCTGAGGAGCAAATACTGTGTAAATCAGAACTCATGCTGAGGAGCACAAACTATGTAAATCAGACTACTACTACAGCAGGGAGAAGATCTGACTAACCCATGGAGTACTGAACTAGGGACAGGACAGCTGGATGCTTCTGGGTGTAGAAGTCTGGTTGGGGTATGCAGCTGTTTGGTCTGAATGAATCGAGGATGTTTACTCTCTCTGCTTCCTTAAAGGCTTTCTAGAGCTTGTAAAAGGTACCTTTCTATTATACATGTAATATATCTATTACATGAGTTGTATAAAAGCTTTTTGTAAGAGTAGGAATCACTAATGGGCTCTGTCTTGTGGTTTCATAACCACGTACCATACTTCACAAATGAAACCCTTGAGTTTTGACACCCCAAACCCAGTGTTACTGACCCTCTCCCCTCCAGTCTCACGTGCCAAAGGTTACCTTTTTGAAGGGAAAGCAGCCCATCACATCAAACTAATGTTAGTAGTTAAGTCCTCTGGTGGTACTCAGAGATGCTCTTCCAGCCATTAGGTTATCTTCCGATATTGCTGTTGAGTCAGTCGTGTGTAGGAATGTATTAGGCTTAACATAGAAAAATGTGAGTTGCCTTTGGTTTTATGCTGTGGTAAAAGAGACTTCCTCATGCTCTAGTTTGATGCTTTTGTGCTGTTATGTAGCTGTAAATCTTACACAGTGGGATTCTGTACCCTGGGGATTCCATTTTCCCCTGTACCCAAGTGAGCAGTGAAAAAGCTCTTCCTGTGTGCTGAAAGCTGTAGGCCTGCAAGCACCACATTTGCTTCCAAGTGCAGTGCTGGCGTGGGTTGGAGGTAGGTAGGAAATGTAACACTGCTTTCTGAAATGGCCTTCAGAGCTTCCTAATTAGACATTTCCATTTTTTAACTCTGGTGACAGAGTTTAAATGTTACATATTAGCAATAACGCTTAAATTGATGAAGTGTAAAACTAGTGAAATGGGTTAGAGGGAAAGGAAGTGAAAATATTATGAACCATATGCCCTAATTTATGTCTTCTTGGAAAATTTGTCTAATGAAATGAAGTATTTGAACTAATTCAGCTTGCAGTGTTCAAGAAGAGGTACAGCAGGAATGCTGGGATGATCTTGCTTTTCACAGAGTAAATAAAATGCAACTCCTGTCTTGTTCAGGGGAGGAGCCTCAGATCACATTGTGCTGAGATCCATGTGAGATCAAGACCAGGTTTTTGGGTCCTTCCTTCAGACAGGGTTACAGCATCAAGTTTAACTGAGTGGCTGTAGCAGCAGCTTCTGATCCCTTCTTTGTGACTCTAAATAGAATCATGGATTGGTCTGGGTTGGAAGGGACTTCCAAAGGTCATCTAGTCCAATCCCCCTGCACTGAGCAGGGGCATCCTCCACTAGATCAGGTTGCTCAGAGCTCCTTTGAGCCTGACCATGAGTATCTCCAAAGATGGGGCCTCAACTACCTCCCTGGGCAACCTGTTCCTGTGCCTCCACCACCCTCATGATGAAGAATTTCATCCTGACGTCCTACCTAAGTCTCCTATCATTTCAAACCATTGCCCCTCATCCTATCACTACAGGCCTTTGTAAACAGTCTCTCTCCAGCCTTCTTGCCAATGAAGGCAAATGAGATGCATGTTTTTCACATCTGTTCTTAATCCCAGTACCATGAGTTCATAATCCCTGTGCTTTCCTCCTGGCTCCTAATCTGGGCACAGCACCTCTCACAGATGAATGACTCTCTCCACCCACTATAATCCTCCCCTTCTCCTGAAGTAATTTTTGCCTCTTGACTCCCAGACTAAACTTCCCAAGTCCTTCATTATTAAAAAGCAGTCACAGATTTTTCTCTTTCTGCTTCTTGTGATACAGGACTTTGTGTTGAAGTCTATTCCTTTCTTCACTGGCCTGATTCTTGTACCTTCTGCTTTTAAACCCAGCAGCTTGCTGGGTACCTTAACATAAAGATGAACCTCTTGCTGTCAGTCCCACTGTTTCATGCCATTTCAGTTCAGAGCAGTAAGCACAGGGATATCTCATTTTCCAGGACACTGTTTGTAGGGATGTATGGGATGTGTAGGGATGCACAGTCCTAGTTCCTTCTGGAGGCTGGAAAAGGGGGGTGATAGTGAAGAGGGATTTTAGTATGAAGGAGGGGTCACTGGACATGTAAAATGTGATGTAATTTTTTGCTTTATATAGTTTTGGTTTGGAGTCTTTTGGTTGTGTGGTTTTGGTATTTTGGTTGGTTGATTTTTGTTGGCTTTTCTTAGGAGAAAAACAGATCCGTGGCAGAAGGACCAAATCTTACTCCCAGTTTCCAAACCCAGAAAGCTTTTTGCAATGTACAGTCATAATGATTACTTATCATGGTCAAAACACAATGTTTTCCTACGGTTGAAATCCTGGATGTGATTCAGTTCATTCCTCCTCCCTCATGTCCTGAAAATCTCTTTCAAGCAGACACCGTTGCCATGTAAAATTGTAGCCTCAACAGTTAAAAATCTGGCAAAGTTGCAAGCAAGTGAAAGGAGACTCTTACAGTGGGAAGTGCCAGGAAACCTTAATCATAGGTGGTGCTTCCTGCCCTAGCTTTGAGGAGAGAAAATTTGCGTAGGAAACTTATTTAAAGGGAATTATTTAGCAATGCCTCTGCTCGTAGCAGCATTGTAAATTAATTTCTCCAGCTTTTCAGTAACGTGTCTGACCCTGAGATCAAAGATTTAAGAGGTAGTTGGAAGTGTGTTGTGTGCAGATTGTGTACTCATTTAGGTGCTCTCTCTCTGGTTGTTGCAGTCAACCGCAATTAGACAGCACATGTGGTAGGCAATATTTTATAGAATCATAGAATGGTTTGGGTTGGAAGGGGGACCTCCTAAGGTTGTTTAGTTCAATCTCCCTGCACTGAGCAAGGACATCCTTCACTAGATCAGGTTGCTCGGAGCTATGTTGAGCCTGACCTTGAATGTCTCCAAGGATGGGGCCTCAACTACATGCAGTGTTCCAGCGTACTCATGCTGCAGAACTTATTCCTAACATCCAATCTCTATCTTCTCCTCTCTCATTTCAAACCATTGCCCCTCGTCCTCTCACCGCAGGCCTTTGCGAACAGTCCCTCTGCAGCCTTCTTGTAGCCCCCTTCAGGTACTGCCAGGCTGCTATTAGGTCTCCCCAGAGCCTCCTCTTCTCCAGGCTGAACAACCCCAGCTCCCTCAGCCTGTCCTTGTAGCAGAGGTGCCCCCTCATCATTTTCATGGCTGATGACTTCTGTGAGGTAGAGTGCCAAGGGTCATTGATACCAAGAGTCCTGTTGACTCCTGTTGACCATGGAGAGCAGAATTTAAACTGCACTGGTGTTTGGGCCCTGGTGAGAAGAGGGTTTGAAATGTGAGGACTTTGGAAGATTTCTTCTGCGAGCCAAGTGTTGCAACTTTTCAGGCTGGGGTGGCAGTTTCAAGGCTGCTCTCTGAAATGCTTTCTAAACATTTTGCTTTTGATATTTACATACAGAAACATTTCTTCCCCAAAAGGGCTGGGCAGGGCAGTGGTGGAGTCCCCATCCCTGGAGGGATTTCAAAACCATGGAGATCTGGTGCTGAGGGACATGGTTTAGTGGTGATCTGGCAGTGCTGGGTTAAGAGCTGGACTCAATGTTCTGCAATGCCTCTTTCAGCCCAAATAATTCCCTGATTGTGATTCTATGAAAAATTCTTTCACTTGAGAAGTGATTGAGAGCTTCTGAAGGAGAAGGAATGCAGCACAGGGAGTCACAGCTCTCAGGCAGATTCAGATGCTTTGCCTTTTGTATTTGTTTCACAGTTCTAATGCTACCAAACTACCCTGTAATGATTTAGATGTGATTTATTAGAGTTTTCATACCAATTAGTATGTCTCTAGCAAGGACACAGTGAATGTATCTTCTGCCACATGATACCAGTGTTGGCTGCTGACTGCGCTTTTCAGGAGTGTATAAAAATGCCTCTGCCTCTTGTCTTTTGGATTCAGGAAAATCATGGTGGCTTTAGTAGTTCTACATATCTGAAGCATTTTGCTTAGGTAAATGAGTTTGGGATGTGGTGTTGGAAATTAGGAGGAGGAAGATGTATGAATAAAACTAGCATTAATCTTTTGGAGCCCTCACTAGGGAACTCAAGAGATGCAAATACTAGGTCATTGAGTGCAGTGTCATCCTTCAGAAGCATGTGAAATGCAAGGACTGTGATAGAAGTGTTGTGCACTTTAAGGTATCTGAGTGACAAAGCAAGCTTGTAGTTCATGGAATTATATCTATGAGTCTTTTAATATACTCAGGTTGTTCTTTATCTCCTACGGAGCATTGCAGAATTTGTTTCCCTGGAGGTGCCTGAAGTAAGGCTAGAAAAATCCTACCTGATCTTTAATAATCCCTCATACACATGGTAATACTCTAGAACAGTACTATCATTGTATAATTTACACTTTGAATCCTTTCATCTCTGTACTTCCAACCTCAAAACAGTCCTTTTATAGTGTTATAGGGAGACAGTGACTGCATGCTTGAAATACCTTAGTCCTGTTGCCACCTTAGGCTCACCTGCTTAGACTGATTTATTGTGGGTTGGTTGGTTTGGTTTTTTTTTTTCCAGAGAATAGGACTGAAAAGTACATTTCTCCCATTATAGTTAATAGATTCAGGAAGTAATTTGCAGATCTGGAAACATGGATCTCATCTAATAAAAGCATTGCCTAGGTAATTCATAAGGAAGATAAACTTGTATTGTTAAGCTTGCACATTCTGCTTCTATTTGTAGATGCTCTGTATTGCTCTCCTGTGCTCTCCACCATTAAGCAGTAATGTTACACAACCACAGAATTAACCAGGTTGGAAAAGATCTCAGAGATCAAGTCCAACTTATCACCCAGCGCCATCTAATCAACTAAACCATGGCACTGAGTGACTCACCCAGTTTTATTTTAAACATTTCCAGGGACAGAGACTCCACCACCACCCTGGGCAGCACATTCCAGTGGCCAATCTCTCTTTCTGGGAAGAATTTCTTCCTAACATCCAACTCAAACCTCCCCTGCACAGCTTGAGACTGTGTCCTCTTGTTCTGTTGCTGGTCGCCTGGGAGAAGAGACCAACCCCCACCTGGCTACAACCTCCCTTCAGGTAGTTGTAGAGAGCAATAAGGTCTGCCCTGAGCCTCCTCTTCTCCAGGCTAAACACCCCCAGCTCCCTCAGCTTCTCCTCATAGGGCTATGCTCCAGACCCCTCCCCAGCTTTGTTGCCCTTCTCTGGACATGTTCAAGCAACTCAACATCTTTCTTGAATTCAGGAGCCCAGAACTGGACACAGTACTCAAGGTGTGACCTATTGCATTAGTGAAAAATGACTGCTGCAACTTTGGCTTTCAAAGACACACAGACACAAGCTCAAACAGTGTGTTTCACTGAATTATGAAGAACTGCTTGATTTGTTTGTGACTGCTCACTTAGTTACTGTTCTCGGTGCTCCACGTCAGGATTTAATCACCGTGCTGCATCTCCTCGAGTTTGCGAAGCAGCAAAAGGGACAAAAGCAAAATGAGTGGCAGTTAAGTGTTTCAATCAGTCAAGATACTGATTTATTTCTTTGAGGAGGAGTGTAAAGGAAATGAGAATGGCTCTTTTTTTAAAACTGATGCACTGAATAGTCATCAGTTAAACTGTGGAGGTCAAGTTGAAATGGTTCTTGAGGAAGAAAAAAAGCCATCGAAGCGTGTCTGTCATCCACACTGCACACAGTCTTTTTGAGGCTTGTGATGTTCAGTATGTCCTGAAAAAGCAACACAAAGGCTGCTCTGGAATCCTTTCACTTAAGAAGGTTTTCAGCACAAAAGAGGCTATATGAAGAATTAAACCACAAGGTGTTAGTAATTCTTTGTTGTGTGTCTAGTTGGTATATGCAGCTGCAGGGTTTTTACTGTCTTCATTCTGACAGGAAAACTGCTCCTTTACAGCTTCCAAATAAATTAGTACTCAGATAACACCTCAGATAACATCTGAGGACTGAAGGGGGTTAAAGGAGAGCTGGGAAGGGACTTTTTACAAGGGCTGGAGTGACAGGATGAGGAGGAATGGCTTTAAGATGGAGGAGGGCAGATTTAGACTGGAGATGAGGAAGAAATTATTTACAGTGAGAGTGGTGAGACACTGGAACAGATTGCTGAGGGAGAGGTTGTGGATGTCCCCTCCTTAGGGGTGTTCATGGCCTGGTTGGATGGGGCCTTGATCAACTTGATCTGTGGAAGGTGTCCCTACCCATGGCAGGGGGGTTGGAATTAGATGTTCTTTTAAGGTGTCCTCCAGCCCAGAACCGTTTTATGAATCCATGAATTCAGGATGCTGATGCTGCAGAACATGCAAGCTGGAATGCCACGTGGCTACTAAATGACTCTTGTGTCTTTGGAACAGAGCAGGTGGTTTGAATGTCTGTGAGAATGGATCCTTTTTGGAGTACAAAGTATAACTCCAAGCAAAAAATAGGAGTAAAAACATTGATGTCTTATTGTACCTCTGCTTTCAAAGTATACACAGGTGTGCCTGAGATGCGCTGAAGTTTTCATTGGCCACTTTGATGGAAGAGAAATCATGTAATTCTTCATTTCTCTCCCTCCTTTGGCTGAACTTTGGTAACAATAATATTTTTTCCCTTACCTGAAAATACTGGTTTTAAGTTGAAAAGAAAAAAGAAATGCCATTTCTAGATAGCAAATGTTCTGTAGCAAACCAAGCAGCATTAGATGGTATTTATAAGATCCATAAAATTCAGACCAAGTTTTTTGCTAATGGTGTATCATCACTTTTCTTCCCCAGTTTCTGTATTCCATCACAGATATAAAATCCAGAGGAAGCAAGCAGGTAGTTTTGAATGAAATTAGGTCTTCCTAAGACTTGAAACCTCTAGAGCCCACTGAAAACTTGTGCTCAACAATCATTGCTTTTACAGCAAGAAAGATACCTTACCTATCAAGAAATTGCTTTACTAGGGTATTCCCTAGAAAGCCTGCTACAGCCTAGCTTACATTTCATGTTCTTTTGCTAACCTAAATCCTGAGGTTTTCAAACAGTTTTATAAATGTATGCACTAAAGTTTGATGAAGACATGGCTACATAAAGAAAGGAAAAGAATAGAACTACACCAAGAGAAGCTTTCATTGCTGACAATAGAGAAACTTGACACTGATGGAAAACTGCATGGCTGAATCTGCAGCTACAGAGAGAGAAGAGGTGATTTGCCCCTTGGTCAGAAGAGAAATTTCCAGGCTTGCTGTTGAATGAACTCCAGGGAAGTGAAGGCATCTGCAGTATGAGGTGATAAAACCAGCCCTTACTAGCACTGCAGCTGGATGGCAAAGGAGAATCCCCACTTCACTTCTTCATGACACTGATTTCTGGATGGTTTACGCACATTACATGTGCTGCATCCAGATGAATTGGTGTTTCTTTTGCTAACATCTCCATCACTGGAGATGTTCAAGAGAAGACTGGATGAGGCACATGGTCTAGTTGATTGCTTAGGGCTGGGTGATCAGTTGGACTGGATGATCTTGGATGTCTCTTCCAACTTGGTTGATTCTATGAACACCCGTTAAGACACAGATTTTGAGATCTCTTTTGCAGGGAATGTGCCGGATACAGTGATAGATACGTGATCACGATAGGTTTGGAGGATGATGGAGATGAGAAAGTGTGCTGTGGGCAGGAAACTGAGCTACTTTAGCATTCCTTTTCCCTCCTGTCTTTTTTTCTGAGCTAATAGTCCATTCAGTCTGAATACAGATCTATTCTTAATGTGTGGAACTGCATTATTTAGCCCACCACTGCAAGCCAGGTTGTTATCCCTGGAGATAAAATTGGTAACTTGATTTAGCAGAGCTTTGTTAATCTAGAATTTCACGTATATCTTCCCTTGCATCTGTCCCATTGTAGGTCCTTTGTGCTTATTAAGTATGGTTTTGACACAAAGACACAAATGTACACTAATAGCAGCTATTTAGCTCTCCTCAGTGCTTGGGAGAAAGCTGTTGTGGAGACTCTTGTCTTGTAAGAAGCAGTTAGAACTTGCTATTAAGTCCTGTAGTGCCTGTATTCGGCACCACATCGATCCTTTAGAAGTGAGACAGTGAAGAAGCAGATCTCTATTATGCTCCTTGGCTGTGAGTAATTACTGAGAAATACAGAAAAGAAGACCTGAGTGTTTTATTCATAATCTACTTAGTGGCTGCATTCCTTACTCAGACACGTTTTGAATAGCACTTGCTGGAAGGACCAGTTGAATACACAACCAACTGCTGGCTGAAAAAGATCTGCAGTGGTTAAAAATACAGTGAGGTGTGTTTGCTGATAGAGAGATCAGATAGTCCCCTGGAAGATTATGGGTAAGGATTACATAAAAGAGAGGTTTTGCATGTCTGGAATGTGGTTTTTTCCTGCAGTATCTATTTCCATTTTCTGTGAAATGACTTTCACTGTTTGGGGTTATTTCACATTTTCTAATAATCTCTTGGATGGAGATCAGATTGGAGATTTACAGTCTGAAAATGGGTTGAAATGGTTCTTGATGATATCTGGAATATTTGCAAGGTTTTAGCAGCTGATATGGTGCAGATGAGTGCATAATACAAACGATAGCGTTTATTGTCTATATTGCCATCTCTTTCCCCAGAACTGCAGAGTGGATCAGGGCACTCCTTCCTTTCAGTTTTTCCCAGTGGTGCCAGGCACTGTATGAAAGAGGGGGAAAAACCCTCAAATTAATTTATGTTTTAGAATGCTTGATAGTAGAGACAATAGCAGTGTTCTGCTGAGGAAATACCAGAATGATTTAGACCACACCTTGAGTACTATATCCAGTTCTGGGCCCCTCAGTTTAAGAGAGATGTTGAGTTGCTTGAACGTGTCCAGAGAAGGGCAACAAGGCTGGGGAGGGGTCTGGAGCACAAACCCTGTGAGGAGAGGCTGAGGGAGCTGGGGGTGTTTAGCCTGGAGAAGAGGAGGCTCAGGGGTGACCTCATTGCTGTCTACAACTACCTGAAAGGAGGCTGTAGCCAGGTGGGGGTTGGTCTCTTCTCCCAGGTGACCAGTGACAGAACAAGAGGACACAGTCTCAAGCTGTGCAGGGGGAAGTTTAGTCTGGATGTTAGGAAGAAATTCTTCCCAGAAAGAGAGATTGGCCATTGGAATGTGCTGCCCAGGGTGGTGGTGGAGTCACTGTCCCTGGAGGTGTTTAAAATAGCCTGGATGAGGCACTTAGTGCCATGGTTTAGTTGATTAGATGGTGTTGGGTGATAAGTTGGACTTGAAGGTCTTTTCCAACCTTGTTAATTCTGTGATTCTGTGTGACTCTGGCTATCAGCTAGTCAGTGGTGTCAGTACTCAGATATTGACATCTTCTATCCCTTCCTTTCATTAAATAGCACCATAAAAGATGTATTTGAGGTGGAATTTTTGCAATGAAGATTTGACTTTGGAGAACTGTGGCGCTGCTTGTGGAGGGCAGGATGAAACCCTTCCATAAAGGTACTTGTTTGGCAGGAAAGTGTGGTGATGGTAGATAGAGAGGGTCAGAAGTGGGATGAGTGCAAGTTGTTATTGGTTTATAAATATTACTTGTGATAAAAATGGTAATCCCAATATGCATGCTTCTGAATCAAGCAGAGACGTGATGAAAACTAAAATGGTTTTTGCAGTAGCATTTTGGATTATGAATGGAGCAAGACTGAAATTTACAGACAAGAAGCTGTAGTAATTGTCTTGTGAGATGACAGGTGACAGACAGGCCGTGTGGTTTTTACATATTGTGCTGAGCCTGGTCACTCAGTACTGTCTTGAAAGTGAGAGTGGAACCTCTTAGCTTAATATCTTCTTCAAGCAGTGCATTCGGTAGAGCTTTGCAGGTTGAATTCTTCATCATACTAGAAGGTGTTTTTCAACATAATGCATATATATATTCAGCTTGGAGAAGAAAAGGTGCTGGGGAGACCTTGTAGCAGCCTTCCAGTATCTGAAGGGGGCCTATAGAGAAGGGACTTTTAACAAGGGTAGGTAGTGGCAGGATGAGAGTCAATGGCATAAAACTGGAAGAGGAGAGATTTAGACAGGAGATTAGAATGAAATTCTTGACAGTGAGGGTGGTAAGGCACTGGAACAGGTTGCCCAGGGAGGTTGTGGATGCTCCCTCCCTGGAGGTGTCCAAGGACAGGCTGGATGATACCTTGAGCAACCTGGGCTTGTGGGGGTCACAAGATCACTGGATGTTAGGGAGGAACCTCAGGAGATCATCGAGTCCAACCCCCCTGCCACAGCAGGACCATAGAATCTAGCACAGGTCACACAGGAATGCATCCAGATGGGTCTGGAAAGTCTCCAGAGAAGGAGACTCCACAACCTCTCTGGGCAGCCTGTTCCAGTGCTCTGTGACCCTCCCAGTGAAGAAGTTCCTCCTCATGTTGAGGTGGAACCTCCTGTGCTGGAGTTTCTATCTATTGCCCCTTGTCCTATCACAGGGTGCAAGTGATCAGAGCCTGTCCCCTCCCTCTTGACACCCAGCCCTCAGATATTTTATAGACATTGATTAAATCTCCTCTCAGTCACCTCCCATGGTGGGAGGGTTGGAACTGGATGATCTTACAAGGTCCCTTCCAACCCAAGCCATTCTGTGTTTCTATGATGCATATAAGCTCTGGCTACTGAGCAAAGGAACCACCTCACCTGACTTGAGTAATACTAATCATGGACAGTAGTCTTTCAGTAACAGGGTTCTGTAGGATCAGGTGTCTGTTTGTGGGATTTGCTTGTGGAATTCTTAATGGAAAAAGAAGAAGTTCTGTCTTACCTGTAAAATGTCGAGCGCATAAAGCTTTCTGCTTGCTAAGAGTATTCTAGTTTGTAATTGTTTTCCCATAAATATCAGTTCTTTCCTAAATTATTCTGTCTCCCCAGAGCAAACTTCAGCTAAACATGAGGACAGATTTGCACCATTAGCAGTGTATTGTCTGGAGGCTGAGTTTTGCACTAAAGAAAATATGATAGGTGTGGTGTAAGGACAAAAGGTAGCCTTGCCCATATTGCCATGGATGTCCATAAGTTATGGATTTCTTTCCTGTTAAAGGATTTATTTTTTTAGCCAGGAATTAAATGGACCTGTTCAGTGTTTACATTTATGCAAATTGTGTCACCAGGGTTGCAACATAGAAAAAAAAGAAAAAGGGCAGATATTTTACATGCCTTTGAGTGTTGAAGTGGTTGCAATTACCTACATAAAAGGAGTTGCTTTATTAATTAATTAACTTGGAGAATAAAGGCTGTTGACCCTCTGAAGGAATATCAATAACTGAAGCATTAATTATGCAAATAAGAAGTGTCTTTACTGTTCATTATTCATAGTTGAACATGAAAACTGACTTTTAAGATAGTGCTTCATTCATATATTTCAATAAATCCCTGGGCTGTCACTAGGATCTGGATTTGGAGACAAAGGCTCTGCAGTGACAGTGATCTGGACAGACCATTCCTGCCCTCTGGCACTTTGTCCAAGTTACCAACACCCAGTTCCTAATTGCTGGATGGCTTTTATTCTCTGGAGGGCTTGCTCTCTGAGGCAACAACCCCCTTTGTGAATGAGTTCTTACAGAATTCCTGTTCAGAGGGATAGCTTTACTACATTTCATAGGTGAGGAAGGGGAGGAAAGAAGCAGTAACATATTTGAAGAGCTTTTGTGACCTTCTGATGGTCCATCCATGGAGGATGTAGCAGAGCTTACAGAAGCAGCCCAGCCCCAAGTCCTGTTTGAGGCTGTTGAGCTGTGGGATTGGCTTTTTTTTTTGGTGACTCAGTAGAGGTAAACAAATACCATAAGGAAAGCAAAGTCAGACCATGTGTTTGATGACTCTGGACTTCTACCCTCAGTCAGCTTGCTGGTCCTTCTTGCATTTTGAAACTGTGACTAGATGCTGCCTGTCAAGTGCTGCAAGTAGTTTCATCCAGGTTGTGAGCATATTTTCCTTGCAAAGAACTCTGCCTTTTTATTTTCTGGAGTATCACAGAGTGTGTTAGCAGGTTCTGATGAAGGATTTCTGGTTGGTTTTATCCTTTTCCTATCCCTCAAGACAGCAGACAAAGGTTTCCAGGACTACTCCTTACTCTGGTGTCTGTAAAAACACCTTATAAGAGGTGAGAGGGGAAGAGCTGCATTTTCTTTTTCATGAGCCAATAATCTTGTTTCAGTTTTGAGTGTGCAGAGGAAAAGTAGTAGCTATGCAGTCCCAGAAAATCTTTTCACTCCCTGAAGGATACCTGCTTATAAGTCTAAGACATTAAGATTTCCTTTTTTAATGTCCTAGAACTTGCTATACCAATGGCAGGAAGGGCTGATGAAGAAATATGTCCCCTCCCCTTCCCATGTAGCATGATGAATTGTGGAAGTCCTGATTGAAAATTCTAATCACAGCCCTGCAGTCCTTCAGATCACAACCCCTGACAGTTGATTCACTCCTTTTCATGCCTGCTGCCTCTGACTGCTTCTGGTGCCTCTTATGCATGAGTCTATCATTAGCACACAAAGCATGATGGATTGGTTGGGGTGCCTCTGTCCTTAGAACCTGGGAAATGCTTCTTTTTTCAGAATCAAAGAACCTGTCTGTGACATCGTCATGAATGAGAGAAGAAAGTAATACAGTATTGGATGTGCCTGTTTGCTGCCACTGTTTAGAGAGGAAATGATGCCTTATGGGGAATGTAAGTATATGGCCTGATTGAGTTTTTCACTCCTCAAGCAGTGCAGGAAATCATGGGCTTTAAGCAATGCATAAGCTCAATTTGGCAAAGGGATAGAAGTTGTAATACTTTCTGGGAATGAGAACTGTAAACACTTCCAAAATTCTACTTAAAGGTCAGCTTCTTTGTGAAATCTTATAACTTTCGGTGTCACCTGATGACCAAAACTGATTGTGGCCTCAAGTTTGCTTTTGTGGCTTCTCTTCTACCAGACCCTTTCGACAGGAAACTTTTGCAAATGTTTGCATCTTGCAAATGCTTTTATTCATCTGTGTGACTTGGCATTTAATGTTTCAGTGAACAAGGCAGTTAAGTTTTGGCTCCAGTGAAAGATTGATAGGAACAATTTCCCAATATGGTATCAAAACAAAGTGAAAATATGTCATGTTCAAATACAGAGCTCTGATGCGTCATGTGGTCTTGTAATAAATGAAATAGCACTGCAAACCTGACAGATTTGCAAGGAAATGTTTTTAAATTTATGATGATTAATTTTCAAGTTGAACTGCAATGCAAAAAAGAAAAAAAGCCTTAGTAGATACTTAAAGAAGGTAAGGGGAGGTGGTTTCTGAAGTGAAAACAAGCAGGTAATGCTAAGGCTGCTTTCACTTTGAGATCAGACTCTCTAAAGTTTGTATAGTGAGTAAATTGATCTCCTGCCTGCTGCAGCTGGCAATAACAGCTACTCATGCAAGTGTAATATCTCCTGGAAATTCTACTTCCTGGGTTTGTGCTGTTGCTTTGTACTGGTAGATGTGCTGGAACATGACCAGAGAAGGGCCACAAAGATGATCAGAGGGCTGGAGCTCCTCTGCTGTGAGGGCAGGCTGAGAGAGTTGGGGTTGTTTAGTCTGGAGAAGAGAAGACACTGAGGAAACCTTCTTGTGGCCTTCCATTATCTGAAGGGGACTACAAGAAAGCTGGGGAGGGACTTTTGAGGGTGTCAGGGAGTGATAGGACTGGGGGGAATGGGAATGGAGCAAACATAGAAATGGGTAGATTCAGGTTGGATGTTAGGAAAAAATTCTTCCCCATGAGGATGGTGAGACACTTGAAGAGGTTGCCCAGGGAGGTAGTGGAAGCCTCATCCCTGGAGGTTTTTAAGAACAGGCTGGATGTGGCTGTGAGCAACATGATCTAGCATGAGGTGTCCCTGGCTGTGGCAGGGGGGTTGGAACTGGATGATCCTTGAGGTCCCTTCTAACTCTGACAATTCTGTGATTCTATGATCTTGGAAATAGGAGCAAGACAAAGCAGAGCTGAAGGTTTTCTGCCAGGACTGGTAATTCTCCCTGAACCATCAGAATAAACCAGCACTGAATCTAGTGAGAAAACAGAAAAGTAGCTCTGTGGTTCATTGAAATAAAACCAAACTTTCTGAAACTCAGCATATTAATTTGTCTTGAGTGTTTGCCACTTGAAGATTGACTTTATTTTGCATTAGGACAGTTAAATGCAACAAATTTTGTTGAGTAAGATACAAAGTGATTTGTTTAAACATTGTTAGGTCGTATTAGGCTAAAACCATGCCTTGATACCATTTATACTTAGCAAGAAGCCAAGAAGCCAGCTGTTCATGCCAAGTGCTTAAGTTTGATTTATATTGATTTTGGTTTATTTCTGCCAGTAGGGTTCTTTGCTTCACTTCTCCCCATTTCATTGTGTTTGCACAGATGCCCTGGCAATCAACAGGTGCAGATTGGTTTGATGCCCCCATTAGTGCTATATAGTTGCTGGCAAATGTGATGTAATGGGGTGTAAGAAGGAACTATACAGGATCCAGGTTGCTGTATAAATTAGCTTGGCTTGGTTGCACCACCATAGCTGTTTTGAAGTCCTTTGTTCTGTGCTATTAAAGATCAGAAGCTACATTAAACTGAGCAAGGATTTGCATGTTAATTCTTTGGTTGGTAGCAGTTGACTTAACCAGTGCTTGCTTTTTGAGTTACAGATTGCTAGTTAAATGCTGTCTTAAGTAGGTATAAACTTTTTAATATGTGTACAGACAAATTTATTGACCATTTGGTCACAGAACCATAGAACTGTTGAGGTTGGAAGAGACCTTTGAGATCATGAAATCCAACTGCTTGCTTCGAGCTCACAGTCCAGCTGCTACCACTAAACCATGTCCCTAAGCACTACATCCATTCTTCAGTGTAAAGGAGGTGAGACTCTGGAATAAGCTGCCCAGGGAGGTTGTGGATACCTCCTCCCTGGCGGTGATGAAGGCCAGTTTGGATGAAGCCTTGAGCAGCTGAGCCTCGTTGAGAGGTGTCCCTGCCCATGGCCTGGAGGTTGGAGTAGATGATCTCTAAGGTCCCTTCCAACCTAAGCCATTCTATGATTTGATGAATTCAATATTCTAGCTTCTCTTTTAATTTGTGTCTTGACAAATGAAGGCAAACCAATCAATAGAGACATTGTCACATTAAATGTCGAGAGTTGTGCTTCCCCATGGAAAAGGTGCACTTCTGTCTAAGCCTAATTTACAGTCCAATACCGGACTGTATTACAAAGTGTGAAAAAAGTGATCTGTAATAAAAATGAGAAAAATGTATTGACATGTTCATCTGGTAGGCAATAATGGGTGTGCCTTGTCCTAAGTGGCATAGACATCTAGTGACAAAGTGGAAAGGCTGCACAGCTGTATGATGCTTTAATTAACAGGGGGCAATATTAAGCTTTGAAAGTCCTCTGGCGCTTTTGTCTCTGCTGGAGCATTCTCTGTGCTGTGAATCTTCCCTAACAGTTAAAGCAAATGGACTAGAATAGCCTTTGGGCTATTTTGTTGCAGTGTGTTAGGCTGGGGTGGGGGATGGGAGGGGAATTAGTCCTGTGCCATTTTGCATTTGCTGTCTGTGAATCAAACTGTGAAAGCTAATTTAAAAACTTTCACACTTGGCTTGAATGAGGACTGCCAGTGCTTGGAGAATGTTAAATTGAACACAATTAGCTCAAAGTGGGCTAGCTTAGATGTACCCATCAGCTTCAAAGTGCCCAGGCTTAATGACTGCTCTGATAAACTAACACAGAGGTTACAGAAAAGAATTTAAAGGTGTTAAGTTGCTACTAAAACTCTCCCTGTATAGAACAGATCTTTGAAGCTAAACCAGTTTGTACATCAAGGGGTAGGGAGCTCTGCTGGCAGGGAGGTGGTAAACCAGGGAAACAAAGCCACTGATCAACCTGCTCAGAAATTTTGAAGACATAAATAATGTGTTTGTAAGTATAATACATTGTAATAGCAAGCAATTAATATTTATGGTCTCTGAAGCAGTAGGGTGTTAAAGAGATTTTTTACAAGGAGGGTAATGAAACACTGGTACAGGTTTCCCAGGAGAGGTGGTAGAAACCTCATCCCTGGAAACATTGCAGGTCAGGTTGGATGGGGCTTTGAGCAACCTGCTCATTGCAGGGGAACTGGACTAGATGGTCCATTCCAACCCTAACTATTCTATGAGTCTGTGGTATGACAGGACCAGAGGAAGTGGTTCCAAGCTGCACCAAGGAAGGTTCAGGCTGGATGTTAGGAAATATTTCTTCACTGAAAGGGTTCTCAGACATTGGAATGATCTGGCCAGGGCAGCGCTGGAGTCACCATCCCTGGGGGTGTTCAAGCAACATGTGAACATAGCACATAGCGATATGGTTTAGTATTGACCCTTCAGTGCTGGGTCAAGGGTTGGACTGGATGAGCTTGGAGGTTTTTTCCAACCAGATATATTCTATGAGTCCATGATATTTCAAGAGAAGCTTCTGGTACTGCTACAGTACAGTGAAGTCCTGGAATGTTTTAGGGAATGAATGATTGTTGTACTGGTGCTAGTGTTTTAGTCTGGGGAAATAAGGTGGGTTTGAAGTTAGTATCTTAATTGTATCTGTTTATAAAATGCTGCATCAACCTAAAATGGGGATATGAAATCCAAACTTGGTTGAAAAAGTGAGATTCCAGGTGTGGTGTGGGAGTTCAGAGGAGCTCTCAAACTGGATGTGAGCAGGTGTCTCAGACTGCAGATGCTTTAGAGCTGGGGATTTTAGGAAATGGGCTGAAGAGCAAAACTCTGATGAGCAGCTGAAATTGTGAGAAAAGTTATCTATGAGGACATTAGCTGTTAAGTGTCATGCTGCTTCTCTTGGAAGATGGGATGGTTGTCAATCATGGTGGACTGTGGCTTTTGGGTTGCCATTTTTCCATGACAACATATCAGAAAGTGTGTTTGGAGCTTATTAGGTTTTTTTCCCCTTTCTCTTCCCCTTTATTTTTTTTCTCGGAAAAGATGGCCTGCAGAGTTTTGTCTGCAGATGCTGAGTGAGGTCACAGCTCCTGTTATTCTATGAGAACTGTAGTAAGTGGCCTCTGAATTTCTTGGTGGAGAGAGACCCTGATGGTAAATGCAAAAGAACTGAGCCTGTAAATGAGCATTTTCCATGCCATCCATTCCTATCTGAGCAACACGAATTGTGCAGACAACAGCAACACTTTTAGTTAATGAACCCAGCCCTGAGCACTGTTCACATTGAACATATTTACAGGGGGTGGCATCCAGTCAAAAAACTTCCATTAGTCATTTTTGCATGAATATTGTGTGCATGAGTGCATATGTTTGTGTGTGGATTTGTATATGTGTGTCCACTAATAGTGTATGCAGGAGGAAAGTATAGACAGCAATTCAAAAAGAACCACTGAAGAAGTTTCATTAGGCATGCAAATATATTCAGCAGAAGACTTAAAATAACTCCTTAATGGAAAAAAAGAAAGGAAAAACTATGCCATTTGACATGAGGAATCTATTTTGAACTATAGTGTATACACAGTCTGGTTTCTCCCTTTCTGTCTTGAAACTGCTGCCTGAATTATTATGGTAGCATGCAAAGGCTTTGCTTTAATTTAATTTTAGTTTCATAGAATCATAGAATGGTTTGGGTTGGAAGGGACCTCCAAAGGTCATCTAGTCTAGCTCCCTCCAGTCGGTAGGGACATCCACCACTAGATCAGGTTTCTCCAAGCCTTGTTGAGCCTTACCTTGAATAACTCCAGGGATGGGGCCTCAGCCACCTCCCTGGGCAACCTGTTGCAGTGTTCCGCCACCCTATTGGTGCAGAACTTGTTCCTAACATCCAATCTAAATCTTCTCTTCTCTAATTTCAAACCATTGCCCCTCATCCTATCACTTTGGAAACAGCCAAAGCAGCCTTCCTGTAGCCCCCTTCAGGTACTGGCAGGCTGCTCTTAGGTCTCCCTGTAGCCTTCTCTTCTCCAGGCTGAACACCCCCAGCTCCCTCAGCCTGTCCTCACAGCAGAGGTGTTCCAGCCCCCTGATCATTTTCATGGCCCTCCTCTGGCCCCTCTGTATTAGTTCCATGTCCTTCCTCTGTTGAGGACTCTAGAGCTGGATACAGTAGTCCAGGTGAATCCCATCAGGATGTCTTTAAATGAACAGTAGAATTATAGCAGCCTTCCAGTACCTGAAGGGGTCGACAAGAAAGCCAAGAAGGGACTTTTTTACAAGGGCTTGTAGTGAAACGATGAGAGGGGAATGCATTGAAGCTTGAGGACAGGAGATTTACACTGAATATTAGAAAGAAATTCTTTACAGTAAGGGTTGAACAGGTTACTCTTACTGGTAAGGCTGTGGATGGCCACCTCCCTGGATGTGCTCAAGGTCAGCTTGGATTAGGCCTTAACCATCCAAGTCTAGTTGAGAGGTGTCCCTGCCGGGTTCCAACTAGGTGATCTTTAAGGTCCCTTCCAACCCAAACCATTCTGTGAATCTATAACTTGGAATTTGTTCATGTTTGATACTCAGTTTCTATAGAAATGGCATTCAGGATACAACTTTGACCTCATAAGTAAAATATGATGAAATCCAAGGTGTTAATGATGATTTTAAAACATTTTGCAGACTATGTGGTAAGTGGAATTTCTGCCCTGGTTTGGTTAGTTGTATGGGCAGCAGGTGGGAGTGTTTGTAACAGTTGTGTAGATACAAAGCCATAAGTGGACTTTTCCAATCTGTTAATCCAAATGTTCTTTAATGGCTAAAAATAGAATCAGATTGCGTCACAGGAAAAAAAAATCTGGGCATTGCTTATGGAGCTTCAAACAGAATTACTCTTCCAGTAATATTCTGGAAATGTTCATGTTTTGGTCTTGAATAGACTGACAGAGGGTTACTTGGCTGCTGAAAGGCTGACTATCCTCAGTTTTGTTTGCTTATGGTCTGGTGACATCAGTTGGACCACCTCTGCTACGAGGACAGGCTGAGGGAGCTGGGGTTGTTTAGCCTGGAGAAGAGAAGGCTCTGGGGAGACATAATAGCAGCCTGGCAGTACCTGAAGGGGGCTACAGGAAGGCTGGGGAGAGACTGGTTTGCAAAGGGCTGCAGTGATAGGACAAGGGGCAATGGCTTCAAACTAGAGAAGGGCAGATTTAGATTGGATGTTAGGAACAAGTTCTGTGCCATGAGGGTGGTAACACTGGAACAGATTGCCCAGGGAGGTGGTTGAGGCCCCATCCCTGGAGATACTCAAGGTGAGGCTCAGTGAGGCTCTGAGCAACCTGATCTAGTGGAGGATGTCCCTGCTGACTGCAGGGGGGTTAGAATAGATGACCTTTGGAGGTCCCAGCCTGGACCATTGTATGATTCTGTGATTCTACATGTCAGTCCTGCTAAGAATTCTACATCTTGCTGGGGAAAAAAAAAAAAAAAAAAAAAAAAAAAGGTGATTTAAAGACTTTTATTAAGATGAAGTATTTGCTTTGAGAAGGTGTTCAGCCTGCCAATACAGTTGTTAGCAATATAACTTTCTCCTAAGTCGTGGTCAACTTTGTGGAGAGTTTTGTGAAGGTCACTGCGAATCTGTCTCAGTTATTCTCCTTGCAGTGCTTCCAAACCGTTCGGCTCCGATGAAGAAATCATCTCTGACCTTGTGCTGCTGACTCCAGCGCAGGCTCAGTTCTTGTGGGTGGACCCAGCTGGGCAGAATTGATCCTCTTGCTCCTGTTCTTATCAGAGCTGTAGCATTACAGCAGAGTAAAGCATAAATCACAATGGGACATCTCTGCTGCAGGTCTCAGGGCACGTGTGCCTTTCCAGGTCATCAGTCTGGAGAAGAGGAAAATAAACCCCTGGCTGGAACATAGACAGATATCATTTCTTGTCTGTTTGAACCAGAGGCTCTATTGCAGGTGTTCTGCACTTGCTCTCATGACCCCTTTATCATCATCTTGGGCAGTTACAAGATTTTGA
Organism: Indicator indicator; assembly: GCF_027791375.1. Taxonomy (NCBI): domain Eukaryota; kingdom Metazoa; phylum Chordata; class Aves; order Piciformes; family Indicatoridae; genus Indicator; species Indicator indicator. The sequence goes on from NC_072019.1 coordinate 30,158,263, forward strand.
GCTAGTCCCCTTACAGGGAAACTGTTGTAGGTCAAGGGAAATCAAGAGTTAATTGGTATAACCATAAACAAAAGTCCTCCAGAGGCACCCCCTGTCCACTCCAGAGGGCGTGGGCAGCTTGTCCCAGGATATTGTAATCTGTTATTCTATTCTGTTTTCCTGTATTTCTCTATTTAAGGGAATGTACAGCCAATTCTCTCTCTCCTTTCTCTGTCTTGGGATGCATGTGCTGTTATCCTATGGTTTGTGGGGGAAAGCTTTTCTCCTGGGCTTGGCTGGCAGCAAATTTCCAGCTACACCACTGGGCCTGCTGAAACCTGCAATAGGCCTGGGTCTAGTGGGGGGCAGTTTGGGTCTGCTGAGGCTGAGTGGGATGGAGGTTTTTGGAAGGCTCTGAAGTTTTTGGTGTGATAGGTTGAGGTGAAGGACTTGAGCCTAAGTTGTGAATGTATTCCTTTTACCTGGATACCTTTTGTATATATTTGTATATAGAATTTCCATTTCAAGTTCCAATGCAGTGTGGAGTGTTTTTATTTTCCTCCTGGGGAAAGGGGTAAGATATCTTTTCTGTCCTTTTGCCCTGGGCAGCTCATGGCTCAAAACTAGGACAGAAACTGAAGTGGCAAACAGTCTTGACTTCTTCAATCAGGCTGCTTCTCACCACATCCTGCAGAATTTTATTCCCAGTTGCTTAGTTTTCTCAGGTCAGCCCTGTTGATGGACTTGCCAGAGCTTGTAGAACCAGCTGCTTCAGGAGTGACTGTAGTGCTTGAGTACCACCAGTCTTCTGTGGTGTGTAATTTGTGGAAAGGAACCAAGAAGGCAGGAGGGAAGTTTTCTTTTCCCTGGCTGACTGTCACATTTCCTAAGGAAAGTTTTTGGCTCAAAGATGGGCTGTGGTGTCTTTGTCTGGTTGGTTGATTTGATCAAATAGTGCATTGCTTATAGCAATGAAAATCCCTCTGCGAGCATTCAGGGCCTCAAGACTGTCTTTCCATTCCCTTTTTGATGCTGCTTTGTCACAAACAGATCTGAAAGTCACAGTTGCAACTGGACCTCCTGTTTTTCTTTCCAGGCCTCTGCCAAATTCTTGTTTGAGAGGCAGTCATTTCTGCCAGACTCTTATCACATCTTGCTGAAGTAACTTTGCAGGAGTAGGTGTTGAAAGAATGCAGCTTGCAAGCTGAGTTCAAGAAGACAGTGCAATATGGTTGTGGTACACCTGTGTTTGCCCTCCTGTCCTCCGTGTTATTACACACGTGCATCAAAGTTTAGATTGCTGATACGGAGCCAAGCACATCAGTAAAGAAATGCTGAACTGAACCCTGTCCAGATGGAAGGTAAAGCAATGCAAAGCTAGAGATGCAGTCCCACAGTAACATTTCTTTCCACATAAACACCTCTGCTATGAGGACAGGCTGAGGGAGCTGAGGTTGTTCAGCCTGGAGAAGACTCTGGGGGGACCTTAGAGCTGCCTTCCAATACCTGAAGGGATCCTGCAGGAAGGCTGCAGAGGGATTTTGCATAAGGGTGTCTAGAGACAGGACAAGGCGGGAGGAAGAGTAGGGTTAGACTGCCTTAGGAAGGCATTCTGCAGCGGGAGAGTGGTGAGACTCTGGAATAGGCTGCCAACTCCTAACGTTCTGTGATTCTCTGATAATCAGTAACCTGCCCTTCTTGCCATGTTTTTGGGAAAAATCTGTCTGAAGATGGAGCCCAGTTTGCATGTTTTTCCAAAACAAGAAACACCTCTGTACTCTTACTAAAATTAAATGATATGATGTATCTTGGGCTTTTAAAGATCCAAGTGGGGTGAAAAATTCACTGCAGTTGATACTGTGGAAAGGCTTTGCAAGAGGAGGGCAATCAAGTAGGGATAATTAGAGTTGCTATTTAAATATGCAGAAAGCAAAAAGCTTATCTGGAAAAGCAGAGCGAGGTTATAACAGCGCAAGACTAATGTAAGAATGATTTGCAAGCAATAAAATCACATCCCCCTGACTCTCTAAGTACAAAATAATAAGCAATATTTAATAATGGGAACTGTAATAGCCCAGGTTATAAACCCAGTGGTATGTGATTTTACTGTTAGATCTTACCTGAAGGGGATAGATTGGCTTAATGCTGATAGAGCTGAGCTATGTGAGGATTACAGGTATAGGGAATGTGTGTGCAGTAAGAAATGAGAGTAATTGCTCAAGATAATCTCCTAGCAGTTAACTCAGAATAATGATATGAGGTTGGCAGGACCTCTGTTTGGATTTTACTCCTTCTTCCAAATCAGTCTGGATGTATGAACGTCTCCAAAGGAAGGAGATGCAAGTTTTACTGCTGGTGTGATTAAACAGATTTGATGAAGAGCAGAAGAATGTGCTGTTAGGAACAAATCCTCCTTGGCAGGGAAATGGGTAGGATGGTCTTCAAGTTCTTAATCATCTCTGATTTTTGTAACTCTGTCATTATTTTCATTAATTAACTGGAGTGGGTAACACAAACATCATGCTCCTTCCAAAACACTAGTATTTTTGCTGCTTGCTCTTTAGTCTGTGGAACTGAACAAAAAAAACCCCAAACCCAAAATAGAATAGAATCAAGAAGGTTGGAAGAGACCTCAAGGATCATCGAGTCCAACCTGTCACCCTACACCTCATGCCTATCTAAACCATGGCACCAAGTGCCACGTCCAATCCCCTCTTGAACACCTCCAGGGATGAACCAGAATGTTGAAGTGACAACATAGGCAGTGACTTCACTGATTGTGTGTTTATCTGACTGACTTTAATTGGACATCATCTACAGCCTCACCATATTGTACTGACAGCCTGTTTCATTGCACAAGCTGGGCAAGACCAGGCCTGCCTGATGCTGGGCATCACGAGGAAGCTCTCAAGGAGCTGCTGGAAATGCTGTCATTCAGAAGCTGGAGGTCTCACCTGGGGGGTTAGCTAGAAGGCAAGTACCTGCCAAGGGTGCCCTGCTCAAAGGAGAAGAGCTGAGCCCCTGGCCACTGGTAGTCATTTGAGTTCCCATGGCTCCTTCACAAGGGCATGGGTGCTTGACCCAATGGCCCTGGCTACCTTCCAAGCAGAGTAATTAAGTTCTGCATTCCTAAATTGCCTCTCATTTTAGTTAGATTACATAGTCTTCACCTTTTGCTTTTAAACATCTGGTTTTCATGACAGCAGCATCTTGACTTCAGATTAGGTTATGTTATCCCTGAATATAATGGACCTTGTTTGAGGTGTTTCAGGAGAGCAATGTGCAAGGTAGATCAACATTGTACTTGTATTTAGAATTGGGTTTCTTTGCTGTACTGAAGGTCACTTGTTTGATGGTTAGTCCTGAGTGCTCTCTCAGCTTACAGGCCTTGTTGAAACTCTGATCAAAGACAGTTTATAAAAATACTTTAGAGCTTTGTTGCATCCACATTGAGAGAGGTTCTTCTTCCCCTCTATACTGCCCTGGTGAGGGTGCATTTATTGTGTCCAGTTCTGGACCTCCTCAGTTCAAGAAGGACCTCAGGAAATTGCTTGAAAGAGTCCAGCACAGAGCCACAAAATGCTGAAGGCAGTGGAACATCTCCCTTGTGAGGAAAGGCTGTGGGAGCTGGGGCTCTTCAGCTTGGAGTAGAAGGGCCTGAGGGGTGACCTCATTCATGTCTATCAAGATGTGCAGGGCAGTGTGGGGAGGACAGAGCCAGGCTCTGCTCAGGGATGTCCAATGATAGGACAAGGGGCAGTGGGTGCAGCTGGAGCAGAGGAGGCTCCACGTGAACATAAGGAGAAACTTTTTCGGTGTGAGGGTGCCAGAGCCCTGGAACCGGCTGCCCAGAGAGGTTGTGGAGTCTCCTTCTCTGGACATTCCAAATCCACCTGGATGCATTCCTGTGTGACCTGTCCTAGGTGATCCTGCTCTGGCAGGGGGGTTGGACTGGATGATCTTTCAAGGTCCCCTTCCAACTCTGAACGTTCTGTGGTTCTGTGATCCAGGAAACTCTGTTTGCCTTTAATCTCATTTTTGTAGTCATTGAAATCTAGGACAGCACTGCAAGTTTAGTCTTCAGCATGTATTCTAATGTTCACCTGATCACTGAGCTAGCTTTGCAGAAACAAGCTTGTAAACAAGGGCATCTGTGCTACATCTCCTCTAAAATATGGCTTGGTTTCTTGTGTGCCAGGAACTTCTGTTCAGGTACTGGAGCCTAAATAATTGATTTCTTTCAGTGTGTGCCATTGCACAGTATTTAAAAACCCAACCTGAGCTGTTGAGGCATGCTTTGGTTCTGCAGAAATTTCAATTAACGACTGGGGATATGCAAAAGGTGTATGAAGTAATGAGTGCATCCATGGTTGATACCTGAGAAGTGAATTTGCGGACAGTAGAAATCTTTGATATGGGTCAGATTCAGATTAGGTCACTTACTGGTTCACCTGGCCCTAACAATCCCTATGTTTAGAACTTGGGAGCACCACTGGCCTGTAATCAGAATATGTTTTCCCCTGTATAAACCGGGATTTATTTTAGTCAGTTCACATTAGTCAAGTCTGAGCTCTGTGTCTGGTTGGATTTAGTTGCACTCTGTGATGACAGAGCTCCGTGTGCCTTTTTGTTTGACCTGGATACGTGCATCTTTTTTTTTTTTTTTTTACTGCTGTCAATCTTCTCTTGCTATAGCTCAGGAACTTCTGTTCCTGAAAATCCAAGATCCATAGCCCTTTATTAAATTACAGAGTACATTTCTTGTACCTGTCATATTTACCTTTGGGCATTAGGACTACTTTTTTTTTTCCCTAGAAAATAACTTGGTACAGGATTTTCTGGGATTTTCTTAACCTAACCTCTCTGAAAAGAGAAGACTCTGAGGGGACCTTAGAGCTCCTTCCAATACCTGAAGGGATCCTGCAGGAAGGCTGCAGAGGGACTTTTTATCAGTGTCTACAGACAGGACAATGGGGAATCGTTTGAAGCTGAGGCAGAATAGGTTTAGACTGGATCTTAGGAAGAGGTTCTTCAATATGAGGGTGGTGAGACTCTGGAATAGGCTGCCCAGGGAAGTTGTGGATGCCTCCTCCTTGGGGGTGTTGAAGGCCAGGCTGGCCTTGAACAGCTGAGTCTAGTTGAGAGGTGTCCCTGCCCATGGTGGGGAGTAGATGATCTCTGAGGTCCCTTCCAACCTAAGCCATTCTTGAATTCTATGAAAACTGTTGAAAGGAGGAAAAAAAGACACAAGGTATCTCAGTGGGAAAGTCTTAAAAAAAAAAAAGTGCTAGTAATGAAAACATCTGCATTTTATTTATTCTTTTAATTAAGGAATGTATTTCTTGTGATTGCACAGAAATCTTTTTAAAAAGGAAGCTCTCACCTGTGTTATGAAGTATAAATGCACTTTTTTTTAGCATTCTATCCAGTTTCTCTGTTTTAATCATAGAGGACTACCCTAAACTGGCATAAAGCTGGTGTGGACTTGATTTTGTTGGTATACAAAGAGGGAGGGTAAAATCCTGTCTTTCATCCTTCTGGATGAGGATTAATCAGGACCCCAGCTGCAGAATAATGCAGATCTTAGCTGCTGGGGTTAGAGAGGGGGAAGGGACAGGCAGTAAGGAGAGTGAAGGACATGAACTGTCTTTCCTTCCACATGCTTCTTCCACCCTCAGAGGCTCTGTGTTTAACAGAGGAGCTGCAAGAAGCAGATTCTTGGGAATTGTTTTCCTCCTCTTGACTTAGCAGATCTCCTCATACTTCATTTTATGCTTGCTGTCTGCCAGAAGCATTCCTTGCCTTCCTGTGCACTGTCCCTTGCTGCAGGGTATAGCACAATGCTGTCTGCACTGTATGAGAGCAGCTCATATTCAAGGCACAGATTTGTTGTTGCCCCAACCTACCTTTTTTTGTTTGGTTGTGGGTTTGGTGGGGTTTTTTGTGTGTGTTTGGGTGTTTTTTGTTTTTATTTGTTGTTTTGTTTGGGGGGGGGTTGTTTGTTTGTTTTTTGTTCTTGTGGTTTTTGTGGTGTTTGGTTTTTTTTTTTGGTTGGTTGTTTTGGTGTGGTTTTGTTGTTTTGTTTTTACTAATTAATTTTTCATGCATCTTATGTTTCTTTCCTTTAATAAAAAGGAATCCATCAAATTTACACACCACCCCACACACACACACAGAGCTTTTGCAGGGCCTACTTGATTTCTTGATGATGCATTAGGCAGTGGATGCTGAAATGCTGCTGGCTCAAAGGAACACAGATTTAGACCAGTGACTTTTACTCTGTGTCTGTAGATAGCCCCTGAATGCCTTGCAGGTCAACTGCTTTTGAAATGGATAAAAGTGTGCTAATTCCTTCAAGGTAAATCAGAAGGATTATGACATCTAGGCAGAAGAAACTGCCAGACACCTCTTGAGCGATATAACTAGGACTGACCCAATAGCATCTCTAAAGCTTCCAATAAAATTGCTTCAGGACTCTGCCAAGAAGCCAGATGCTGCTGCTGGAAAAATACCTTCTGTAGCTTGGCATTTGTCCTGTAATTGCTTCCAAGAGAGAATAAACTGTAGCATGACAGTAGAAGGTGAATGGTTCCTCGCTGCATGCTACTTGGTGATTTTTAGGCAGTTTAGAAAATAGGCCTGGCTTTGTGAAGCCTGTGCAGGCCTGGAGACTCAGTGAGCTGCTAAAGGTTCCCCATCTGAATAATCAACAGCATCTCTCTCTCTCTTTTTTTTTTTTTTTTTTTTTTTTTTCCCTGACATTTTAGCCTGGCAGTGGTTTGATATTTCTTTCAAGTAATTCCTTTTACAGGCTTTGATTCTGTAAGTGCATGGTGTGGTCATGTAGCCCTCTCCAGCTGCCTAGTGTTTCCCTGTGTGGATGTTTCACTGCATGGAATTATGGTGCAGAAAATGACACCTGGCTCACACAGTTTCAAGGGTTAGTTGTCAGATGTTTTTAGGTTTGGTTTTGTTTTGTTTTGTTTTTCCCTTGAATGTATTTTCCATCTGTGGGAAGAGAGATCTCTCTTCCATGAAGAGAAAGTGTATGGAGCCCAACTTCTTATGGAAACTGGGGGGGTTGGCTGACACCCCCTCAGGCTGTGCTGCCATCCAACAAGATCTGGACAGACTGCAGAGCTGGGTGAAGGGGAACATCACCAAGTTGAGTAAGGACAATTGCAGAGACCTGCATCTGGGGAGGAATAACAGCAGGCACAGCACAGACTAGGAGTTCATTGCGCTGGAAAGCAGCTCCATGGAGAAAGACTTTGGAGTCCTAGTGGACAGCAAGTTCGTTCTCCATGGGACAGTAATGTGCCCTTGGGGCCAAGAGGGCCAACAGCATCCTTGGGTGCATCAAGAAAAGTGTGTCCATCAAGTCTAGGGAGGTTCTCCTGCCCCTATTCTCTGCCCTGCTGACACCACACCTGTGATACTGTGTCCAGTTTTGGGCTCCCCAGTTCAAGAGAGACAGGGAACTGCTGGAGAGAGTGCAGTGGAGAGCTAGGAGGATGGAACTTGATTATGGGACTTGAACATCTCTGCTGAAGAAGGACTGACTCTGACTGACTGCTGAAGAGAGACTCTGCTGAACATCTTCTGCATGAAGAGAGACTGAGAGACCTGGGGCTGTTTAGTCTTGAGAGGAGAAGGCTGAGAGGGAATCTGATCAATGTCTCTAAATATCTGAGGGCTGGGTGTCAAGATGAAGGTGTCAGGCTCTGCTCAGTAATGTCCAGTAATAAGGACAAGGGGCAGTAGGTGCAAGCTGGAGCAGAGGAGGCTCCATGTGAACATAAGGAGAAACTTTTGCGGTGTGAGGGTGCTGGAGCCCTGGAACAGGCTGCCCAGAGAGGTTGTGGAGTCTCTTCCTCTGGAGACATTCCAAACCTACTAGGATGTCTTCCTGTGTGACCTGCCCTAGGTGATCCTGCTTTGGCAGAGGGGTTGGACTGGATGATTCCCTTTCAACCCCTAACATTCTGTGATTCTGTGCTTCCTCCCTTTTGAAGTGCTTAACATTCTTCCCGACGCAAAGCAGATGCATTTGTGGAGCACAACATAATCAGCTATGAGGCACTGCCCTCACAAATGAGATGAGAACAGATTGAAGAAAACTTATTTATGGTTTGAAATTTCTGCAGTAAACTCCAGCAACCCTTCTCAAGTAATTCTGTTTGGTATTGTTTAGAAGTTGATCCGCTGTTTGTCTTAGCGGTCATGTAGAATTACCCTCATGAGTGACATTGCTGGTTTGAGAATTGGACTATTTAAAAAGAATTTCCAAAATCATTTCTGTAGCTAAAACTCATTTTTCTTGATTATTTAAAATATTCCTGTGGTACTGCAATGCAAAAATAATTTTTGTTTGTCTGCATAAATTGATATTGACAGCCCTAGAAAGCCTTTTGCTTTTTCTCCTTTGTTCTGCCAGTCAATGAACTTTGGTAGAAGTCTGGTGGTTGAGTTTGGTGTAATAAATCAAAAGTCTGTTTACAGCAAGGTGAAGTGCTCTGATTAGTTTTCCTAACACTTAACTGTCAGGAACACAAGGGCTGAGTGTTGAAAAATAGCAGTGAATAAAGATCCTGGCATAGAGGGGATTTTATTGTTGTTACTGATATTAGGGTAGTTTGCTCTGCTTCTCTGTAGTGTCAGGAGGCATTCAGAAAATGGAAGGACATCATGTACAGGTTAACTTCTGTGACTGAGCAAATCTCAGAGGGACCTGGCGGTGTTTGCATCATTCAGAAGGCCAATATAAAGCATCACTTCAAGCTCTCCTTCACATTGCCAAGCTTCAGCTGGATCTTGTGTAGGTGTTGTGCTGTATTTTATTTAAAATGAATGAGAGGGTGAGTCCCAGTTCAGTCTCATTTGCAAGATGAAGAAAGTAATCTTGAAATTTTAAAACAAAAGAGCTGATTTTTTTTTTTTTTTAAAATAAAGGACAGGAGACGACTAAGTTGCCTTCAACTTAACTGTGCCACTTAAAAACATGCTGAGCTGTCCAGGATGTGAGATCTTTAATTCCATAACCTTTCCTTCCACTTAGAAGGCACAGATTCTGATTGTGAGGAATTTGCATTTAAATATAAAACCTCTGACATTGCTTTTACCTTCTCCCTGGTGATGCTCCTGACTGCGTACTTCTCCCATTCCTTCAGAGTGATGATTGCACCACAGCACTTTAGTAATCATTTAACAGCTCTAATTACAGAATACTGTGATCCCAGCTGTGTACTTTGTCCTTTTTCCCTTCTTAGTCTTCACTCTGTTTCTTTGGTGTCGAGAGGATCCGCAGAAAAGCCGTTTCTTCTGCTCTGCAAAAGTAAATTCCAAAGACCCTGCTTTGGTAACGTACCAGGTTTGCATTTTCTCCTTGCTTTAGGGTTAATGACATTGAATTTCAGACATAGAGGGCTTGGTTGGTCTGGTGTTGTTTACATCAGTCACGCTGGCATAACTTCGCTGACACTAATGCAGATACACCAGCATAAAATTGGTGTAACTCCAGCTCCATTAAAATCAATGGAGTTAGGCCAGCAGAAGTCAAATGTAACGCCATCGATTTTGTGCTGCTGGGACTTTATTGGCTTTAATGGAGGTGAGGCAGCTTTCTGCTGCTGGGACTCGAAGAGCGCTCGGGCTCTGTTTTGTTTCTTGTTTGTCTTGTAACACAGCCTTATCAGAAGTTCTTTTTCTCTGCTGCTGCAGGGTCAGCAGTGGAGTAATCTGAGTGCAGTAAAGTCTTGGGTGTAGCAGCTCGTGTGGGAGAAGCACTCAGATAATTCGGCATCACCAGGAGCGCAGGGAATCTCTAATCCCATCAGAACTATGTTTTTCCTTCCTATGTTTTCTGATAACAGAGCAGCCTCTCAGTATCAGAGCTGAGCTGTAAAGTTTTTAAGCCTATTGTGTTCAGTGGCAGTGCTCTTTTTAACCTAGCACCCTGGAAAAGCTTGCAAATAGCACCTTGAGAGGAGCTTTGATTCCCAGAGCAGAAAAATATGCTTAAAGGAGCAGTGTGTGTTGTATTCATACCCCAAGCACTCAGAGGTTTTGTTATTTGTTTTGAGCTTCCTGGGCTGGAGTTTGCTGCACAACCAAGGAAGTCAAGACCAGCCTGTGAATTGCTGCCTTGCCAGGATCCAGCAGGAGAGCCTTGGAAGTTTGTGTGTGTCCCTTTTCCAGGACTGACTTGCTTCATTCCAGGCTGCAGATGCAGTTGTCCAGCAGCCTTGCAGGCTTTCTTACGGAGTTGATACAGTGCTGTCATGATTGTTTCTAGTAACTGTGATGTCCATTTTGAGTTCCTTCAACTTTTCCGTGGCAACAGAGCTGGGATTTCATTCTGTCCCTTCTAGCCTTGCAAGACCACTGAAAGTTGTGCTACTCATGCTGCTTGATGATGCTCCCAGGTGGGTGTTAAACAGAACCTGTGGAAGGGAAAAGTAGTCCAGCACAGAGCCACAAAGATGCTGAAGGGAGTGGAACATCTCCCTTGTGAGGAAAGGCTGAGGGACCTGGGTCTCCTAGCTTGGAGCAGAGGAACCTGAGGGGTGCCCTCATTCATGTTTATAAAGATGTGAAGGGCAGTGTGGGGAGGACAGAGCCAGGCTCTGCTCAGTGATGTCCAATGGGGCAATGGTTGCAAGCTGGAGCAGAGGAGGTGCCATGGGAACTGAAGGGAAAACTTTTTCCGTGTGAGGGTGCCAGAGCCCTGGAACAGACTGCCCAGAGAGGTTATAAAGTCTCCATCTCTGGAGACATTCCAAACCCACCTGGATGTGTTCCTGTGTGACCTGTCCTAGGTGATCCTTCTCTGGCAGGGGGGTTGGACTCTGATCTTTTGAAGTCCCTTCTAGCCCCTAACTTTCTGTGATTCTGTGAAGGGACATTCAGTTTTATTTCACAGAGGTGAAGCTGATACTCAGTTACCAGAAATTAGGCTGAGACCAACTGGAGGGATCACAGCAGCACTGGAATTATGCAGCACTAGCACTGGTCAGCCATAGGGTGGAAGAGGGGAGAGCAGCAAGTCCTGGGTTCTCGGTGCTGGGTGGGTTTTTTATCATTATTCAAAGGCTTTATACTGTGATTACAGAAATTCTTCCAAGAGGAGGAATTTTGCTTTGAAAGCATGGAAGGGAAAATTATTAATATTTTTCTACTGGTCTTTAGCAACTGACTCAAATCTAGCAGTTTTTCTTCAAGGTGTGTGAATATCCTTCCTCAGAGAAATTTTGAGCTGACATCACTTGGATTTTCCTGTGTGCAAAATGACAGACTTTGGAAATCTGTTTCAAAACCCCAGTCACAGCTGGGTCAACATGTTCTGCTTTGCCTTTGTCTGCAGAATGCTGTCCTCTGTCATGTAAAATAGAAACTCTGATATTAAAATGAAATATTAGTAATTTCCCATTAAAAATGTTGATGAAGTTGATTCGTTCCTCTGAACAGTGTCCTTTGAATCCAGTCAGCATTTTCTAGTGAGAAGAAAATTCACAGCACTTCTGGTGAATAATTGGTGAAGTGGATTGTAGTATTCACTGCTGCCTGGAGTGATTTCCAGGAGGAATTTTAGTGATTATTCCTGCTGTCATTGGCATACTAATAAACATCTAGGAAAGAACAACCACATGGATCAGTATAAGTTGGGGACTGACCTGCTGGAGAGCAGTGAAGGGGAAAAGGGACCTGGGGGTGCTAATGGATGGGAGGTTGAGCATGAGCCAGCAATGTGCTCTTGTGGCCAAGAAGACCAATGGCATCCTGGGGTGCATTGGAAGGGCTGTGGGTGGTAGGTCAAGAGAGGTTCTCCTCCCCCTCTACTCTACTCTGGTGAGGCTGCATCTGGAATATTGTGTGCAGTTCTGGGCCCTCAGTTCAAGAAGGATCTCACAGAACTGCTTGACAGAGTCCAGTGCAGAGCCACAAAAATGATTAGGGGAGTAGAACATCTTCCTTATGAGGAGAGCCTGAGGGAGCTGAGGGCTCTGTAGCTTGGAGAGGAGGAGCCTGAGGGTGACCTCATTCATGTTGATAAAGATGTGCAGGGGGAGTGCCCAGAGACTGGAGCCAGGCTCTGCTGGGTGATGCCCAATGACAGCACAAGGGGCAATGGTGGAAATTGAGGCATAGGAAGTTCCATGGAAACAGGAGGAAAAATTTTTTCCTTGTGAGGGTGACAGACACTGGAACAGACTGCCCCGGGGGGGTTGTGGAGTCTCCCTCTCTGGAGATATTCAAAACCTGCCTGGATACATTCCTGTGTGATCTGCTCTGGGTGATCCTGCTCTGGCAGAGGAGTTGGACTGGATGATATCTCTTGAGGTCCCTTCCAGCCCCTAACATTCTGTGATTCTGTGATCTTACTTTGGAAATATTTTATAGGTCAATTTTTTTGGCAAGATGGTCCTGTAATCAGCTTCAGTGGTGCTATTTACACCATCTGAGGAAGCAGGTAGCATGCCTCAAAGATACCCTGGGGGTGGAATAATGAAGCATATTGTAAACCACAATAAATTTAATAAAATGTGTTATTTGCCGTAGTTACATGTAGGCTTTTTGAAAACAAGCCTTTATTTTTCAGGAGGTAAGAGAAGTATTTTCTTAATACAACTAAACAAATAGCAGCTGTGTGCAATGAGAAACTAAATATTGGGGTTTGAGTACTAAGTAGTTTTCTAATGGCAGAGGAATTAATAAGGGTTAATTGGGAAGTAGCCTGGTATCTCACTGCAGGTATAATTCAGACAGCATAATAAAGCACATAAATCTTCTCCCTTTATCTTAATATATTGAAAGTCAGAGATGGAAGGGAGCACCTGCCCAGTTTAGAGGAACAAAACTAAGTTTGAAATACAGAGGATGTTGCGAGTCCTTGCCATCTGGGTGATTTAGGGAGGAAGAAGCTGAGTGCTGGTTTCAGAGAAGAGTTTGCAGTTTGCAAGGGGGGATTTTGAGGAGCTAAACTGGGCACTTGGCTTTCCATGTGCCTGTTGAAGGAATAAATTGTTGTGGAGGGTCTTGGTTTGTGCACGTGAGCAGGAAGTGGCCTTTCACTTCTGCAGGCTAGTGAAATACCAGCCAAGGTGCCACACTATGCCAGAGAGCCCCTTGACTTTTGTCATTGGGAAGAGTGTATTGTGTTCTGTGAGCAAATGTCAAAGCTAGAGAGGAGGAACTGGGCACAGGCAGCAGTCTAACAGAGATTGTTTTCTCTTGCAGGCTGGTCAGAATTTTAATGCATGAGCTGGCTTAGGCTTGCTGCTAACACTTTGTTAGAGAATTTGCTTTAATGAAGTATACACAGACATCTTCTCCTGTTTGCTATGCTTTTCCTCCTCATTTTCTCCTCTGTGTCAGTATCTTAAGCTCCCTCTTTTACCTAGTCTTCCTCATTTTCTGGTTCTTATAGGCCTCATTAACTGAAATATACAAGTGGGGTTTGGACCAGTCCCTTAGGTTTCAGTGTGGAATTAGTGGAGTGCCTTCTGTGAAAGGATTTATGCTCTGATACCAAAGAGCTTCCTGCAGGATGTTGACAAGATCTGACCGCTAGGGAAATGAGTACAAAAGAGCGTGAGCAGCTCCAAAAGGTCCCTTGACCCCCTTTCTGGAGGCCATAAAGGGTGGCCAGGGTGGTTTTTTTCCAGCCTCAGGTCGTGTGTGATCTCTGGAGTTCTCTGCATTAGGCTTCATTGTCAGATGGGATGTTGATGGGTAGCATTTTCCTCCCTGGGTAATAGTCCTTAGTGCTGGAACTGTTTTCAGTTTTCTAGGAATACAGCCCTTTAAAAATAATTTTGTTAGTTATATTTTGCCCTTTTTTGGGGCTCTGTTGAACACTTTCGAAGTCAGAGGCATCAGTGTTTCCTTACAGGAGATGATATTGGGTGCTTTGGAGGAAAGGGAATGGGTTGCAAGACTTCAGAGGTATAAAGGTAGGAGCTCAGGATGGTAGCATGGTTTTGGTTCTGTCAGACCAGGATTTGGGAGGTACCATTCTCTTGTCAAATCCTGCTTTGGGGCTGTGAAGAACTTGAATACCTAGAGAATGCCAGGGCTTAGTTACAAATCCTTTTTAAGACTGCTTTTCCTTTACATAAGCAGATGAGAACTGGTTTCAGGGGAGGGAACTTCTCAGCCCTGAAGAAAATTAATAAATTCCTGTATTTTAAAGTCAGAAGGGAAGCATTATGATCATCTTGTCTGACCTCCTTCATAACTCGGGCCAGGGGAAGTTGCCTAATAATCCCTTCATGAGCTAGCTCGAGCGTGGTGGAAAAGACAAAAACAATTTGACAGAAGCTGTTGTTTTACAAATGCATCGGGGGGGGGTGTGGGGGGGTGTGGGGGGGAAGGAGGCATGTGACTCGTTTCCTTGCACATAGAAGGTCCAACCTGTGCTAATCCTAACTGCAAAGTGAATTTACAAAAGTATTTCTTCACTAAGGCTTTAGGGTTTATGCTGGCATAGGAGTAATGGAGACCGCGGGCTTAAGACTTCTCTTAGAATTAAAAGCCAGTTAATTCCAGAACGCGCTGACTGAGTTCCTGCTGTAGCCACTTAATAAGGGAATAGGAAAATGTCAGTGTTTTGTTAAAATGAAGAGCTCTGTATCCTCTTTAGGAAAAGCTGAGGCATTCATGCAGCACTGTAATAGCTGGAACAGTAACAAGGCGAACCAGAAGATCGTTAGAGTGGGTGCGTGTTAAGATGAGGCGGGGTTTGGATTTTTCCTTTTCAACTCAGCTAACAAAATTTTGTCTATAGAGCAGGGAGAGAAATGTGGCAGAAGTGATCAGAGGAAATAGCATCTCATTGATAAAACACATGCTGCAGTACTTCCCACAGTTGGAAGACTGTAGGACTTAACAAGGGTGACCTAGATTGGAGGAGACAATAAAAGCTGTTGCGGTGAAGAGCAGATTGACTGCCGTTCTCATCTGGGTAATAAAGGGCTGAAATATGGCCAGTGGATGGAAGTTTACTCATGTAGCTTATAGAAAGACCTACACTTTCTGGAAGAATTGTCTCTGCAGCAAATTCAGTTTGAACTGGAGTTGCATCTGACAGATGTTTATGTGCTCCTTTAGTAAAAAAAAACCCGCCTATTACTTTATTCAAGGATCTATGGGCCTGCCAGAGTATGACCTGATTAGGTTTTAAAGTAAATCAATATGTGAACCTGTCCAAAAACAGCCATGCATTTATTTGAAAGAATATTACTCAGTGGAATAGCCTCAGGGGGGGATATAGGATTTCTGGAGAGTTTCAAATGAGATAGCAGTCAGATGTTATTATTTTAAAATATTCAGTGGCATTCAGATGCTCTGATTTCACCTGTCCTGTTGGAAGGAGCTGACAACAGGAGATGACATTCTTGATGCTTTCTACCCACAACAATCTTCTGAGACATTAAAACTTGCTTAACTCTTGACCCTGGGGGTAGTTATTGTTTGTTTTTTTTTTTTTTCACATCTCTGTTTTGGTTGCATCACAAATGGGCCTATTAAAAATATTTTGCTTTAAGTGTTCATGTTAGTGCTTCTTGTTAGGTTAAGGAGTTAACCTTTAGGTAAACATAACCCCAAAATTCCAGAAAAATAGACTGTCAATCCAGTTGTGACTTGAGAGATGCTTTAAGTAAGTGCCATTGAGCTGTAAAGACTGATGCATCCCTACTGTGCTGTAAAAGGAAATATTATTAAATTGGGTTGTGTGCAGGGGGGAGGGGAAGGAGATGGGGGTTGTGAGGGACATCTGTTCTCTGCAGTGCTTCCCTCCCTCTTTGCTGGGGGGATTTCAAGCATAAGCAAAGAGCAGCTCTGGCGGTGGTAGGCTGAGGTGGGTGCTGTGCAGCACAGTCGATGTGTTGCTCTGTGCTGGGGCTGGGTGGTGACTGCATGGGGTGTCCTGCTGGTTGTATTTGGGGAGATGCATTTCCTTGTCCGTGGATCTGGCTAAAGAGCACTTCAGATCCTGAAACGCTGTCGCTTTGGGGGCTGTTACTCCTTTCCTCTCTGCAATCAGCCTTCATTTGCTTTTGTCCTGTGCTCAGCACTGGTGCGTCCACACCTCGAATATTGTGTCCAGTTCTGGGCCCCTCACTACAAGAAGGACATCGAGGGGCTGGAGGATGTCCAGAAAAGGGCAGCGAGGCTGGTGAAGGGCCTGGAGCATCTGGCCTACCAGGAGCAGCTGAGGGAGCTGGGGTGGTTCAGTCTGGAGAAGAGGAGGCTGAGCAGAGACCTCATTGCTCTCTACATCTACCTTAAGGGAGGTTGGAGCGAGGAAGGAGCAGCCTCTTCTCCTTGGGGTCAAGTGACAGGACCAGAGGAAATGGTTCCAAGTTGTACCTGGGGAGGTTCAGGCTGGATGTTAGGAAATATTTCTTCACTGGAAGAGTTCTCAAACATTGGAATGGTCTGCCGAGGCCAGTGCTGGAGTCACCATCCCTGGAGGGTGTTCAACCAGCATGTGAACCTGGTGCTTAGGGGCATGGTTTAGTGTGGACCCTTCAGTGCTGGGTTGAGGGTTGGACCGAGTGATCTTGGAGGTCTCTTACAACCAAATATATTCTGTGATTCTGTCATTTTCTACTGTTTTCTAAACTAGGAATGTTGATCAAAATGTTTTTGGTTTATTCAGATCTTCCAAGAAGGTGTTTAGCAAGCACTGCAACTTTGATCTCTGACTTGCTTTAGTTTTCCTCCTTTTTTTTTTTTTTTTTTTTTGCTATGTGGCACCTACTCAGACACCTTAAGAGGAGGAACAGGGAATTTTTGTCTTTCAAAATCAGTTCAGCAGATTTTGAAAAGCTAGCTTTGAATACTCTACAATACACATACAGATTTGAAGAGCTTATTGAAGAAAGCCCCTGACACACTTCAGCAATATTAAATCACTTCAGATGGCACATGGCAGGGTAATGTTTCTGAAGCCTTTTGAAATGTGAAAAGAGCCTGGATTTGGAAGTGCTGGTGGCCTCACAGCCCTTGCTGTGAACAGTGATTTACACTGTCCAAATGACTTCAGTGTTTGCAGTGTATTGCTTTCTTAAATGACAGAGAAGGGGCATTAGTAAATAGTAAATAACTGTAGTCAGTCTCTGGCCAGCTAACCAGCTGATATGCTGGGTTAATTTCTGTATTAAATGCTTATTTAATAACTGGGCAGCTGTTCAGACAGGCCAGATGGACTTCACTGTAATTGTGCTAATAGTGAGAACTTCTTCACAAAAAGAAAGGGCAGTAAGAAGATGCATTTAGCAAGGGCACGTCATGACAAATGGTTTCAGGACAGCGTGGTCCTGTGCCTTCGACAGACTGGCAGAAGTAGGTGGCTCATCCTTCAAACAAGGACCAGCAGTGAGAATGGGAGTAATGGTTTATTCTTCCCTTGCTTGTTTGTGTGCTGTTTGCCTCCACAGCCCATACCTGCAGCCCTGCAGTCTGTCTCCCTCACACTGCTCCAGCACGTTTCTGCAGTTCCCGCCCTGCCTTCACAGCTGGTGCATTTGTGTAGCTCCCTAACAATCAAGCTTGTAGCTTGCTCCCAAAATGCTATTTTTTCTTTGCCCCCTCTCCAATTTGTAGTTTGTAGGTTTAATTAACTGTGTTTTCAGAGTTCTTTGCAAGAAAAATTACTAGATGGGTGTTAAGAATTACAGCTTTGTTTACACGGAGACAGATTCTTTTATGGTGGAAACATTATCCTAAGCAAGAGGAGTGGCAAAGTATGATGTTCTCAGTATGAGAAATGAATACATTTCCAGTTGTCTTTGTTCAAGGAGGAGAAGGAAAGCCTTGAAAGAGCATTTGAGGAGTGAAAATCTGAGTGCTGTCTGGCATTATGGTTGTACCTTGGAACTGCTGCATTTGAGAACTGAGTCCTTGTAGATGTGTTTGGGGTTTTTTTCTGCTTTTGGTGGCATTTCTATCTATCTGGTTCCTGGGCTGTGATCTTTGTCCTGCAGCTGCTGGTGCAGAAGTACAGGTCTTCTGTCCACCTTTGGTGTGAAAAGATCTCAAAGATGTGAAAACATCACAGAGATGCAAACACATCTCTGAGACAGGACTAGATGACTGTGTTTTAGCAACTGAAATTGTGGGTAGTTTGACTATAGATGGAGAACTTTGTAGGTTTCTTCCTCAGTAAGCTTGCAATAGTTTGCTGGGTTTTGTTATAGCTTGAGTTGTGCTTTTTGTGGTTGGTTTTGCTTTTTGTTTGTCGGGTGGGGTTTCTGTGTTAGTTTGTTGTTGGGTTTTTTTTGTTTGTTTAGTTTTTCCTGTTTTAAGCCCAGACCATGACCTTTACTTTTTGTTTCCTTCTTTAACAGCACTCGAAAGGAGTGAATGAGATGAACTGTTTGGGTTACAGTGTCTGAAAGGCTGAATTATTCTCTTGGAGAGACGTTCTAAATGAGCCTGACCGAGATCCTGGATCTGTGTGAAGAGGACTAAGGATATAGGATGTCAACTGAGACAGAACTTCAAGTGGCTGTGAAAACCAGCACAAAGAAAGACTCCAAAAAGAAAGGTAGTGACTCATTTCTCTTTATTCCTATGTATTTTGTCCTACATCAGTCACCTTGTGTGCAGCATCTGTGATTCTGCTGTTATCTGTGTGCTCAGTGGAAGTCTGGTGTGGGAACATGGCATTTGGTTCTCTGACATTAAAAATTATATCTTATTGAAATATATTTAGGATGTAAAAGGAATTTATGTATTACAGTTCATGAATTTTTACTCTCTCTATATATATATTAAATAGCTGCTAAATAACTTATTCAACTTCTAGGCAGCTGTACCTTTTATTGCAGTGATTTTAGCAAACCAATAATTAAGGTCTTCTGTTGGCTCTGGCTTATGTACCAGAAATCTTTTTATTAGTCTTAAAAAAAAACCCCAGCAATTAAAAATCTTTCAGCAGCTGATTAGGAAAATGATTTAGAATCTTTATGATTACTTTAGGCCTAAACACACAAGTGAAAAATGATTCCTGTAAGATAAAAAAGCTGTAGTTTGGAAAGGCAAAACCAAGGGATTGATGTGAATGGGAATGTGATCTGAGATGTTGAAGGCAAGTCAGGAAAGCAAAATGGTTTAGTTGGATCATCATTCAGTATTTGGGGGCAGGCAGGAAATGAAAAACTGTCAGTTCTTTGCAAAAAGGGATAACATCTTTTTGATGTGTCCTATGTTGTTTCTTCTGCTGGAGGGTGAGACTTTTGGAAGCAGCAAACTCTTGTAGGAACTTAATGTTTATATTAATAAAATATTCAGCATACAAACTTCTCCAAACATTTTCATAAATCACAATAACTGAAAGCTTCTCTGCACAAAATCTGATTCTATCTCCCAAATGGAAAGTCTAAGAATTACCTTTACTGCTGAGAAGAGGTATAAAATATGTTCTGTGGCAGCGATCAGAGCTCCCTGCAGCATGTACAAGTATCTGCAGAACTGGAGGGGACAGTGCACAGCAGTGGCACATCTCCAAAATTAATCTTGTGTGTTGAATGTGCAAGTCTGAGTGCATCTGATCACATCCAGCCGTCCAAAGACCTGGCAGGACACTGAAGGCTTTACACAGACAGGGTGTGCAGTTCAGACCCTGTGTGCTGTTCAAATCCCACCTAAGGAAAGTCAAAGGAAACTTGGTGGCCCATTTCCTTGTCACTGAATTAGATGGGTTTGCACACACACAGACACACAGCTGAACGTGAGCCAGGGTGTGCCCAGGTGGCCAAGAGGGCCAACAGAATCCTGGACTGGATCAAAACTGAAGTGGGGAAGTGATGGTGCCTCTGTATTCAACCCTGGTAAGGCCACAGCTTGAGCACTATGTTCAGTTCTGGGCACCACAGGATAGGAAAGACACTGAGGTGCTGGAGCATGTCCAGAGAAGAGCAATGAGGCTGGTGAGGGGTTTGGAGGGCATCATACGAGAAGTACCTGCAGGAGCTGGGGTGGTTTAGTCTGCAGAAGAGAAGGCTGAGGGGAGATCTTACTGCTCTCTACAGGTACCTGAAAGGAGGTTTGCCTGAAGCTGGTGTTGGTCTCTTTTCCCAAGTAATCAGTGATAGGATGAGGGCTTAAGTTGTGCCAGGGGAGGTTTGGATTGGATATTAGGAAAACTTCTCCACTGAGAGAGTGGTGAGGGGTTGGAACAGGTTGCCCATTCCTGGAGGTGTAAGGAACTGTAGATGTGGCATTTGAGGACATGGTTTAGTGGTCATGGTAGTTGGGTTATGGCTGGACTCAATGATCTTGAAGGTCTTTTGCAGCCTTAGTGATTCTATGTATTTCAACAAATGGACCTTCCTCTGGATAGTGTGAATGATGGACATGTGCAAAACAAGGAGGTTCTTTTCTCTTCCTTTTCCCCTAAGTTCATTAACTGCAAGCAGTGACAGGTAGCAAGCACTAACATGAGGTTTCTACTAATCAATGACTTTGATTATGCAACAGAACTGAGTAGTCCCAAGAAATCAGTCTTTGCTTTATAAACAGAAATTTCACCTCTAGTGTATTTCCGATGAGTCAGGTTTTGCTGTAGTTGGGCAATAGCCATGCAACCATTTCCATCCAGAGCAGAGAGGAGCCTCCTTCACTGTGTTACCCACATTCTGGTCCTTCCCCTGCCAGCTGCAGTCACAGCACTGAGCTGAGAAAGAGCAGTAAGTCTGTCCCATAGATGAATCCCAGGCTGAAGATCTGAGGTGTCTGAAAGGGGATGAGGATTAGTATGGAGTTAGAACACAGGTCAGGGCTCATTCCTGATCTCACAAAAAGTCTTCTGTGTAGTGTCAGCTAAATCCTTAGCACTCTCTCTGTGTATGTGTAAGGATAGAGTTTCTTACTTCAAGTGTTGAAATAACACAAAGCTTAATTCCAAAGATTTGTAAGGAATAGTGATATAAACCATGATGAAATGTGGCTTCAAACTAGAGAAGAGTAGATGTTAGGAACAAGTTCTTTACTGTGAGGGTAATGGAACACTGGAACAGGTTGCCTGGAGAGGTGGTTGGGGCCCCATCCCTGGAAGTATTCAAGGTGAGGTTCAACAGGACTCTGGGCAACCTGATCTAGTTGAGGATGCCCCTGCTGAGTACAGAGGGGTTGGGACTAGATGACCTTTGGAGGTCCCTTCCAAGCCAGACCATTCTGTGTGTGGTTCTGTGATTCTGTTACATAAATGCAAGCTGCTCTTCTTGAAGTACAATGGCCAGAAAGAAATTCCCTTGATGTGACCTGTACAGGCATGGTGCCTACCTTGAGTTAAAGGCACTGTAACATCGTTAGCTAAGCAAACAATTTCATAACCTGGACAGGTCAGAGGAAAGTCCAGGAGGAGCCTCATGGTATTCAGTGAGTGTGAATGCAAAGTCCTGCTCCTGGGATGGACTTACTCCCTGCAGTGAGGTGAGAGGTGTGTTTGAAGTTCTTCTGTTATTTCTTATACCTGCTTTTAGGCTCCTTGGCACAGATTGCTGCTTTCGTGTGACAGGGAATAGTTTCTGTGGCAGGTGGGGCAAATGATACTAAAGCTCCTCAAAGTTACAGATTTTACCAAGTATTTCTTCTATGTGTCGGGAACATTGAAGCTCTTTGTGTAGTCACATGCAGAGCAATTCTCTTACAAGAGATTATTGAAATGTTTCTCATTAGCCACAGTGTTTTTACAGCCATAGTCTAGCCACAGTCAACTCTTCAGCCTCTCTCCCTTGCCATCAGAGCTGGTTTGTAAGACAATATTCTGTTCCAACACTGTTACCACTGTAGTTAGTACCATAATTTACACACAAAATCCTCTCAGAAGCTGCCGTTTAAGTAGAATTGCAGCTGCCGAACTCTGATGTGATAACTTCAGTGTTAATATGGTGATGTCAGATTAGGTTGGGGAGGGACTTGTTGGAGAGTAGAGTAGGGAAAAGGAACCTGAGACTCCTGGTGAAAAGGAGGATGACCATGAGGCATCAATGTGTCCTTGTGGCCAAGAAGGCCAATGGCATTCTGGGGTGGATTAGAAGGGCTGTGGTTAGTAAACTGGGAGAGGTTCTCCTGCCCCTCTACTCTGCCCTGGTGAGGCTGCATCTGGAATGTTGTGTCCAGTTCTGGCACTCTCAGTTCAAGAAGGACCTCAGGGAACTGCTTGAAAGAGTCCAGTACAGAGCCACGAAGATGCTGAAGGCAGTGGAACATCTCTCTTATGAGGACAGGCTGAGGGAGCCTGGGGCTCTTCAGCTTGGAGAGGAGGAGACTAAGGGGTGACCTCAGTCATGTTGATAAAGATGTGCAGGGCAGTGTCAGGAGGACAGAGCCAGGCTCTGCTCAGTGATTAGGACAAGGGGCAGTGGGTGCAAGCTACAGCAGAGGATGTGCCACGGGAACAGAAGGGAAAACTTTTTCCCTGTGAGGGTGCCAGAGCCCTGGAGCAAGCTGCCCAGAGAGATTGTAGAATCTTTCAAAACCTGCCTGGATACATTCCTGTGTAACCTGCCCAGGGTAATCCTGCTCTGGCAGGGGGGTTGGACTGCATGATCTTTTGAGGTCCCTTCCAGCCCCTAACATTCTGTGATTCTGTGTGAAATTGAAATTCTGTATGTGAATGTTACCACCCTGGATAATCTTTGAAATAGGCTGTTAAAAAAGCAAGTGCTGATTTTGCCTTTTATTCAGTCAATATTGATCTGGTGGATCCAGAATTTGATAGGCTCTAGAAATACTACCAGCTTATCCTCCCAGCAAGGGGGTTGGGGTTTTAACTGACTTGAAGACAGAGTTATGAAAACAGAAGTGAGCCAAGCACCTCCCTTCCTCTCCAAATTCTCGCTGCTTCCTCCATGTACTCTGAAGATCCTTACCAGCTGAGGACCTGTGTTTCACCCTGAACTCCACAGCCCTCCTTTCTGTGCTTTATTCCATTGTATGAGCTTAGAGCACACTGGATGCTGTTAGAGGTGATGCTATTTCTGCCATTGCCCACCTTCAGCTCTAAGCTTGATGCCGTTCTTGGCTGATACCTGTGAGTAACTGTGGTGTCATCACTGTGTTTGAGAACTTGCTCAGATTTTAAAAGGCATTTTGAAGAGGTTCTATGCTGCTCTCTAAAAGGAACTCACAAAAAATTCTCAGGAGATTTAGAAAGCTCTGTTGTAGGACTTTATGGATGTTTGTTTGTCTCTTTTTATTGTTTTGTTTTGTTTTTTTTTTTTTGTTTTTTTTTTTTACTTTGGGGGGGGGATCATGCCAAAATCATATATTCTTTAAAAAGCATTTAGAGAATTAATGATTCAAATAATGCTCTTAGAAGCTGATTTTATTGCATTTGTTTATGTCATCTGGTTCATTGAGAGGTGAATAAAAATTACCTCTTTGTACCACTCAGGATAGGAAATTAGAATTTTTTATTAGCTAACATTGTTAAAAACATAAACCATGTTTGTCTTGTAATACATAGGGGAAAAGCCATTTTATAAGTGTATATGGATTACTGAATCAAATTGAAAGCATTTGCTTGAGCCTATTGGAATTAAAATTGATTTAGAAACCTCTTTGGGGGAAATGTGTTGCATCGACGTTGAATCCACGCTGATAACTGCCTTGGAATATCCCTCCTTGCAAAATGGAAGGGGAGAAGTGAAATGGGAGGTCAGTAAGGAGGTGAGGCAGGCTACCAAATTGGAATGCAGATCTGCATCTGCTTGTGGGGCAGAGGCCAGGAGACTTTTGTAGGGATTTGATTCCTCCATCTTGCATTTAAATTCAGGAATGCTTCTATTGGAAGCTTAGGATTTTTTTTTTCTTTTGCAAAGGCATCCCAGAGTTCTGCCCCTGGGAGGGAATAAAAAAATGGCACCAGTACAGGCTGGGAGGTGACCTGCTGGAGAGCAGCCCCATGGAGTAGGACCTAGGAGTCGTGGTGGACATCAAGTTATCCATGGGGCAGCAATGAGCTCTTATGGCCAAGTGGGCATCCTGGGGGGGCATAAGAAAAGTGTGTCCAGCAGGTCTAGGGATTGGCCAAGAAGGCCAGTGGGATCCTGGGGTGTATTAAGGGTGTGACCAGCAGAAGGAGGGAGGTTCTTCTGCCCCTCTACTCTGCCCTACTGAAACCTCACCTGAAATATTGCGTCCAGTTTTGGGCTCCCAGTTCCAGAGGGACAGGGATCTGCTAGAGAGGGTCCGATGGAGGGCTACAAGGATGATTTAAGGGACTGGGGCACTGCCTTGTCAGGAGAGGCTGAGAGACCTGGGGCTGTGTGGTCTGGAGAGAAAAAGACTGAGAGGGGATCTAACCAATGTCCATAAATATCTGAGGGCTGGGTGTCAGGAAGGAAGGGACAGCCTCTACTCACTTGTGATGGGGGCAATGGATGTAAACTACAGCTTCCACATCAACATGAGGAGGAACTTCTTCACTGTGAGGGTCACAGAGCACAAGAACGGGCTCCCCAGAGAGGTTGTGGAGTCTCCTTCTCTGGAGACTTTCCAGCCCAGTCTGCATGTGTTCCTGTGTAACCTGCGCTAGATTCCATGGCTCTGGCAGGGGGTTGGACAGGGAAATCTCCAGAGGTCCCTTCCAACCCCTAACATCCTGTGATCTCTTGTTATGTGCTCTATAGTTATGACTTTTGAGGCAGTTATCAAAATGACAGGGACTTTTAAAAATAAGTGCAAGACACAAAGAGGAATTGAGGCATGTTGACAATCAGCATAAAAATCTCTGATGCCAAGGATACCCAGGGGTGAGTTTCTCATATATAGTGGGGTTCCAGTGGCATGTGTGGGAAGCACGTGGCTTCTGGAAACAGATTTCATAGTAGGCAGGCAGCCAAGGCAGGGATTTCCCTAACTGGCCAGTAGAAATGTGGAGTTTGGAGAGGGTGTGATGTGTGCTGTGCCTCTACCAGAGCTAGGTGTGTTCTCACCGCTCTCAGTTGGGTGCTTTCTTCTGGCTGGCACCAGATGTGGGAGGGTTAAATGGTGGTTGGACTTGATGATCCTAAAGGTCATTTTTTCCAGCTGAAACAATTCTGTGACTGCATGGACATACAGGTTCTGAAGCTGGGTCTGAGGAGGGACAGCGAGAACAGGCTCGGCTCAGGGGGCTGCTTAATGCCAGGTACGGAATTCTGCACTGCTTTCCTGGAGAAGGAGACCTGAGTTTGATCCTCTCGGGATCAGGAGAGCAAAAAGCTTAAGTGTCCCATTTTAACTGTCTTGACTACCAATTAAAAGGAGGCTCCAGGACCGTTCACATGTATCAGACTGGGCCTCTGGCAGAGTCACATCTATTTCCTTTTAAACTAATGAGAGACTGGAGCCTGTCTAACTATATATATAAAGGAAAACCTTTGCATCCCCAGAAGCAAATCTCTAGACATACTAAGATCAAACAGCAGATACCTAGTTAGTTTAAAAGCCTTTGGGGATAAGCAGCCTTTAAACAAGGTTCTATTTTGTCATTTTCCATTTTTACCCTAGGTGTCTATTAAGTCCTGTTTTGGGTTTCTTAGACCTCATTTGAATTTAATCTTTGCACTAATCATTGCAAAATTTGAGAGTGGGATGGAGGTTTCTGGTTGATGTGAAAGTTAAATTTTTGCTGATACAGAGAAATCTGAGTGCAGTTTTTACAGGTTCATTTCCAGACTGGAACTTCAGTTGAAATTAATGAATGCTGTGAGCTATGACAGGAGATTTCTTTAAGAGTCCATTGTAGTTCTGCCCCTTTACTTTGCTCTGCTGAGGCCCCACCTCCAATCCTGTCTCCAGTTCTGGTGTCCCCATCATAAGGAGGACACAGAGCTGTTGGAGAGAGTCCAAGGGAGGCCACAAAGATGATCCAAGGGCTGGAGCACCTCTGCTATGAGGATAGGCTGAGGGAGCTGGGGGTGTTCATCCTGGAGAAGAGAAGACTCCAGGGGGACCTTAGAGCTGCCTTCTAGTACCTGAAGGGGTCCTACAGGAAGGCTGCAGAGGGACTTTTCATCAGGGTGTCTAGCAATAGGACAAGGGGGAATGGTTTGAAGCTGAGGGAGAGCAGGGTTAGACTGGAGCTCAGGAAGAAGTTCTTCAGCATGAGGGTGGTGAGACTCTGGAACAGGTTGCCTGGGGAGGTTGTGGATGTCTCCTGCCTGGGGGTGTTCAAAGCCAGGTTGGATGAGGCCTTGAGCATCTGAGGCTAGTTGAGAGGTGTCCCTGCCCATGGCAGTGAGGTTGGAGTAGATGATCTGTGAGGTCCCTTTCAGCCTGAGCCATTCTGTGATTCCAAGAGTTATTCTCTCCACTGTGATCAGCTAGCAACAATTAAATCATCATCACTCTAATGAGCCGTTTCAAGCTATCAGAATGGTATAGGTCCATTTATTTTTCTGATTACATAGCTAAGATTCATGGATTCCAGCAAAATTCAAATCTGATCTAGAGAGTAATGAAAGATGGGCACAGTCAGGAGCTTATTTCATTGACAGGGAGTGGATTTGCTTTGTTTCCTTGCAGTAGTTATGAGTTTTTCAATAATTTATAGATCAAGTAACAGTAACATTAATTGATACACTAATTGTGTCCACACGCCTGCCTTTAACAAATCTCTTTTGTGAAATGCTTGCTGACAATATTAATTGCACATCTTTTGAGCCTTGAGAGAAGTTATGAATTCATTTTCAAGTTGAAAGAGGGTGGGAAAATCATTAATTTTGACATTGTGTGGCTATAATTAACAAGAATTATCCAATAACCTATCATAAATTAGAGAGCTCATGAATTCTCTCTTAAATGCTGCGTTCAACCCAAGGAGGTCTCTGGTTGTGTTAATTGAGGCATTCTTCAGGGGTGATGGATGTTGTCTCCTGTTGTGGCTAAAATGTTTGCTGTTGTTAATTGAGAGGCAGGTCTGCCTAAGTTAAGGCTGGAGCTCTTGTTCCTTTGCTGCTCCTCAGCAGAATCGATAATCTGAGTGTGAAGAAGAACATTTCCTGAGAGCTTCTGTTATGTTATCATTTCTCAATGTTTTAACAGCAGTCAAAGCATTTCAGGTGAAACTAGTAATTAGGAGCTTAATTCAATGCATGTTCCACGGAGGATTTGATTTGCTAACAGCCATTAAGTACAGGTGGGTGTTGCTGTGCTCCAGGGCTGGCTGCACGTTTGGTGATGTGTTGGTTGCTGGCAGTGAGCATCAGCTATGCATCCTGTTCAGCCTCTGCTGCTCATTGTTCCTGGCTTCATCCACTTTATTAAACCACATCTGAAAGCTGATTAAGTATGGAGAAAGTGAGGGGCTGGGACTGGTAAAAAGAACTTCCAAAAAGGCAAATAAATTAATTTTTAGGGAAACTTTTTCTCCACTGGCAGTCATTCGAAAAATTTTCAGCAGCATTTTTAGTTACTATTATTATTATTGGAAAGTTTTGTTTAGAGACTACAGGGAAGAAAATTCTGTCACATTACATTCTGTAATGAATGTAACAGAGCAGGAATGGTCCAGTTCATCTAGATGAGTAACTGCAATACCTCTAGTGGCTTGGATTAGTAGAAGTTTTCTCATATGTAGAAACATACTGTGTGCAATTTTGGGCTCCCCAGTTCAAGAGAGACAGGGATCTGCTGGAGAGAGTCCAATGGAGAGCTACAAGGATGATTGGGGGACTTGAACATCTCTGCTGTGAAGAAAGACTGAGAGCCCTGGAGCTGTTTAGTCTCTAGAAGAGAAGGCTGAGAGGGGATCTGATCGATGTCTATCAATATCTGAGGGGTGGGTGTCAAGTTGAAGGTGCCAGGCTTCTTTAGTGGTGCCCAGTGATAGGACAAGGAACAATGGGTATAAGCTAGAACATAGGAGGTTGCATCTCAATATGAAGCAAAACTTCTTTACTGTGAGGGTGCCAGAGCACTGGAACAGGCTGCACAGAGAGGTTGTGGAGTCTCAGTCTTTGGAGACTTTCAAACACATCTGGATGAATTCCTGTGTGACCTGCCCTTGGTGATTCTGCTTTGGCAGGGGGGTTGGACTGGATGACCTCTTAGAGGTCTTCCAACCCCGACCGTTCTGTGATTCTACAGGGACAAGCAAGTTGATAATGATAATGTTTTTGTATCATTCTTTGTCCAAAGGTACTTCCTTGCCTACTAAATATTAACAAATGACATTTCTGCCAGCATGCTGCATTGTGTGCATTTGGACATTTCTACTTTTTGAAACATTTTGCCTCTTCCATTGACAGTATGGGAATTCTGCAAGTAATAAAAAAAATACAGCTTCACAGATTGCACTGGGTTGGAAAAGACTCTCAAAGGTCATCTTCTCCAACCTCCCTGCAGGCAGCTGGAACACCTCCAACTAGATCAGGCTGCCCATCGAGTCTGATCTTGAATGTCTCCAGGGATGGGACTTCAACAACATCCCTGGGCAACTGGTTCCAGTATTTTGCCACTCTCATTGTAAAGAACTTCTTCCTGATGTCCAACCTAGATCTACCAAAACATCACTGTACAGTAGAGCTCTCAGCTGTATTGATAAAGGATGAAGGGAAATCAAAGACAAGTAAGCCTGGAATATGAGCTGGATCCCAGCAGACTTGGAAGCATTGAACTGCTCACCAATTTTCCCTGAACTTGAACAGGTAACATTTAACATTCATGCCTGCATTATTTCAGTGTGTGCGTTTTCATATTACTAGGGAAAATTCCTCAAAACTTGTATAATCTTAGATAATTTATGGCAAGTAATGAGCTTTCATGACCTGTGCTCGTATGGGGGAATGTAAATTGATTGCAGAGGCAGTTGGATCTTTGCATCAAAAGCCAGTGCTGATCCCTCAATTACTTTCCTAAGCTTACAGCGCAAATCAGGGCAGAGCTTGATATGTAATCCAAGGGCCTTGTTTCTTATTTTGTGCTCTAACCACTACATCTCACCCTCTTCCTATTGATAGCCCAGTAATTTCATTAGTCAGCTGGTGAGGAAAAAAGTGGGGAGCAACATGCAAATGAAAGGAGATATGGAGGTTTCAGTTTGTGTGTTTAAGCAGCCAGAAAGAGAAATGTTTAGCTAAAGAACTTGGTAAATCAGTCACACAAACTTCAGCTGAAAAATAACTTTAATGTCATAGACCTTTGGAACACTGATAGCTTGCTATTATGGCACCGATTTTGTGGGCAAGCTTTTCTTTTGAAATACACTGTGGCTGAATTTGTAAACCCTTCTGTCATGTTTTGTAGTATCTTCTTCTTTATATTCCTCTTCAAGAGCTCAAAGAAGTACATAGTGAATTTGGCCAACTAATAGGCTCAACTCCCTGTAATAAATCATGTCAGGGCCAGACATTGACAATGCTCCTTAGGCGTAAACGAAAGATGTGATTTTGATCCTTATGGATGATGTGCTTTAGCTGTAGAATCAACAGGCTGAGGGAGCTGGGGTTGTTCAGCCTGGAGAAGAGAATGCTCCAGGAAGACCTAATAGCAGCCTTCCAGTACCCGAAGGGAGCTACAAGAAGACTGCAGAGGGACTGTTCGCAAAGGCCTGCAGTGATAGGACAATGGGCAACAGTTTGAAATGAGAGAGGAGAAGATTTAGATTGGATGTTAGGAACAAGTTCTGCACCATGAGAGTGATGGAACACTGGAACAGGTTGCCCAGGGAGGTGTCTGAGGCCCCGTCCCTGGAAATATTCAAGATCAGCCTCCACAAGGCTCTGAGCAACCTGATCTAGTGGATCAGTAGTGTCCCTACTCAGTGTAGGGGGATTGGACTAGATGACCTTTGAAGGTCCCTTCCAATCCAAACCATTCTATGATTATTGGTCAGGATAAAGGGAATATAGTATTTAATGTATTTGGATTGTCCAGCAGCACAGTGGATGAATCTCTTTAAGTACAACATTCTTTTGGCAAATTAATTCCTCTTGGAGATCAGCATGTCCTCAGAAATCCATATTATTTGTATTAGTTTTAACTACATGTTGTTATGGATAATGGCTAGTGTTAAAGAGAAGGGGAATAAAAGCATTTCTCTGCTTTTACAGTTGGTTGGTTTTGCAGATGAGACCATATATTTGGTTTAACTGAATAATATGTTTGTGTGGGTCTTTATAGGAAAGCTGAATAAAAAGCAAAATAATTTTTTCCTTTTTTTTTTTTTAAACTAGGGCAATTCATAGTGATCTCCTGGGGAGATGTATGCACTTAGTGAACATCTTTTACAATTCTTTCAATGCATATTTTAATGCAGATGATCCAGATCTTGACACTTATTGATGGATCTTGAGCAGGCAGAGAGCATGAAACAGAGTCAAGGTCCCCTTGTGATGTGAGCAAGAAAGAAAAATTCCCCTTTAGGAACTAGCAGCTAGTGCCAAAGATGAATAAATGCTTTTAGTTTGCAGGAAGGGAGAAATCAGAGTACTTTTTTGTACCTTTGCTCTCCCAGGAATATGCCCCAAAAGATATGTGTAGAATCTTGGAGTCCCACGTGAGGTAGTTTTTGGATTCAAAAGAAGATGTCTCGCTCCGGAAGGTGACGGAGAAAGCCATGACAGAGCTGGGTAGCTAATCTGGAGATATTGCCAAGGATCAGACTGGCTTCTGTCACTGGGTTCTGGTCCTTTTGAGGCTGTGTGAAACCTGTGGTGGTGTGCAATAATTATACCAAAACTGCCAAGGGTGGGCCTCCTGCTGGGTACTTTTTCTTCTGTTCATTTACCATAATGCCTTCTGTTGATGGTTTCCTGGTGCCTGTAATGTCAGCATCATGAAAAACTGGATAATAAAGTGAAGGATTACTCACCTCTGATCCTGCTGAGGCACTTCTTATTAAGTGACAGAAATACTATTTCCCTGATGGTATCAAGATCGCTTGCTGCTTAGAAAAGTAGAGGGTCCTTTATGAAAGACTGTAAATTCAGTGGACAAAGTTACTGGTACTCATCAGCTGTTCACTGAAGGCCTCCATCCTTGGGGACCACCTTCTGAAACCTTTCCGTGTCTTGAGGAACTTCTCATGCTGCATTTAGGTATCATTCATACCAGAACTGCTTTGCATCCTGCTAGCCCAGAGCTCAGGCTGCACTGGCCGCTGGCCAGCTGCATGGACGTGTTAGTGGCTCATCACAAATAGGAGCTGCAGCAGATTTCACCATAAGGCATTTTCCAACAATGATTCTTTTTCTAAACCATGAAAGAGAGCAAATCTTCCCTGCTTGAGCATGTGCAGCCTCTGTGAAAAGAAACTGTCCATGCATCCAAGCGGTATCTTTAATGCTCATTGACATCTTTTCTTCTCCTAGTAACAATAGTGAGGCCAAAGCTCAGCACTGAACCAAGACCCCAGCGTTGAACTAACTTGAAATTTGCTCTGGGCAACCTGATCTAGTGGAGGATGCTTACTGCAGAGGGAGTTGGACTAGATGACCTTTGGAGGTCCCTTCCAACCCAGACCATTCTATGATTTTATGATTTGGACAAGGCCATCGTTCAGTCTGTTGCTATCTGCACGACCATGTGTGGAGGCACTCCTGACATCTTACAAACCCCACTTTTCTACTTTGCCCCTCCCTGAACAGCCAGTGGCTACCCCCACAACCTCTCTCCACAGATAAGGATGGGTAGAGTTCAGCCTAAATCACTTGTGATTCAGCCTAAATCACTTGTGATTTAGAGGCAGTGTTCACCCTGTTCCTGTGGCCCAGCCTGAAACACCAAACAACAGAGGTTATCACTTATTTACAAGCAGGTGAGTTTACACTTTATTTACTACAGCACTGTTGGCTTTTCCCAACTCCTTTTATTCATGCTGTTTGCAGCACAGGAGGGCAGTTGCCAACACAGTATCCATTATTATTCTGACAAGAACAGAATAGCTTTCACTTCCATTTCCTGGAGACAGGATTACTCAGTGCTGCAAAACAGCAATAAAAATAGGAGATGTAGGGCAAATTATCATTTGGCTGCTGAGTTGTGAAACCACGCTCTCTGGCTCCAAGTAGATCAAGTTTGGGGTGGAGGTGTGAATAGTTTATGGTCTCTCTGGACTTTGTGTCTGCGATGCTTCCACTAGGGAAGAAAACAAACTGTTGCTCTGTCAACGCAAAAGTTGGTATGCATGGAACCAGAGATGTTACCATGATCATATTTCCTGGATCTTTCATTAGAGATAATCGAATCTGGTGATCTACAGGGCTCAGGGGATTCATCTCCCCGCCTGGTATGAGTCTGCCGCAGTTTGATGTATCCAGCTCCAGAGAGCAGCAAGGCTGAGTGTGGGTTCCTGCTAGGCAGGTATGCACACATTACATGCAGCCATATGTTCCACCACACACAAAGCAGAGCTCTTCCCAGCATCCACATCATCACAACAGCATGAACAGTGCTGATGACTCAGTCCTGACCTCCCTTCTGTCTGACCAGGTGTGAAGCTTGCTAGTGGACAGACTCTACAGTTTTCTCTGTAGGTGATGTTAGACGTCCAGTTTGTCCAGTAGTTGTCCTTCTCAACATCAGTCTCCTCCAGGTTTTAGCACCTGAACCTATGGGCCCCTCAAGATTTCAGCTTCTTGCTTCAGCAGCTGGCACTCAGACCTCTCCTCCTACTTGTCAGTCAGTTTGACCTGAATTTCACTGCTGCTCCTAGGAAGGCCCACAATAGAGAGCATACCTGCAGTCAATTCCTGATGCAGGAGTGCAGACTGAGCTCAAGGAGAGAGGAGACTTCAAGTCTTGTGCACTCACCCAAGTTGTGGGTCAGTGTTTTGGGACACTGCTGTGTAGATGTGTAGCACAGGCAGTCCTCTGTCCTTCCCTGCTTTGTCCTGACTGAGAAGGGACAATTTCTTGTGAGGGATTCCTGGGACAGCTTTGTGTCCTTCTACCTTACCCGTAACTGACCTCGGTGAATGAAGCTGGGAGAATATGGAAGATCTTCACCATGAGGGTGGTAGAACACTGGAACAGGTTGCCCAGGGAGGTAGTTGAGGCCCCATCCCTGGAGATATTCAAGGTGAGGCTTGACAGGGCTCTGAGCAACCTGATCTAGTGGAGGATGTCCCTGCTCACGGCAGAGGGGTTGGACTGGATGCTCTTTGGAGGTCCCTTCCAACCCAAACCATTCTATGATTCTATGATCTTGTTGGCAGTGATTTCAATGGAGGTAGGATGTCCTGCTTTGGGACAAAGCTGTCCAAAAGTAGAGAAAGCTGTAGCCTTGACTTGATAAATGCTAACATTTCACAGCAGTCTCTTCAACAAGTGATGGGAGGAGCAGCTTCCTCCGGAGTCAACTTGTGTTTAATGTCTACCCCATTTAAACTCTAGCAGCTCATCTGTGATCTGTAATTACACCTCCAGTTCTTGTAGTCTAGTTTAGAGGAGACATTGTGTAGTGAAAAGGACAATTCAGGGAGTGAAATGAAATTAAGCATAGGAAGCCTTTTGAGGCTTAGCCATTAATTTCATTTTTAAATATAAAAATTGCAATCAAAGTAATGAGAAGGTAATATCCACACATCACGATCGTGTGGGCTGGCATGCTGATAACCAGGTGGAAAGCAGAAGTATCAGCAGTAGCTGAGGGAATTAATTTTATTTCATTGTTTTTTACCTTGTGTTTCCTGTGTGAGTGAACACTGAACTCAAGTGTACAGCATCCTGGGGTGGATTAGAAGAGCTTTGGTTAGTAGGCTGAGAGAGGATCTCCTCCCCCTCTGCCCTGGTGAGGCCACGTCTGGAATATTGTGTCCAGTTCTGGGCCCCTCAGTTCAAGAAGGACTTCAGGAAACTGCTTGAAAGAGTCCTCTTGGAGAGCAGTGGATGGAAGGGTGACCATGAGCCAGCAATGTGCTCTTGTGGCCAAGAAGGCCAATGACATTCTGGGGTGGATTAGAAGGGCTGTGGGTAGTAGGTCAAGAGAGGTTCTCTTCCCCCTCTACTCTGCCCTGGTGAGGCTGCATCTGGAATATTGTGTCCAGTTCTGGGCCCTCAGTTCAAGAAGAATCTCAGGGAACTGCTTGAGAGAGTCCAGGGCAGAGCCACAAAATGCTGAAGGCAGTGGAACATCTCCCTTATGAGGAGAGCCTGAGGGAGCTGAGGGCTCTGTAGCTTGGAGAGGGAGGAGCCTGAGGGGTGACCCCATTTATAAAGATGTGAAGGGCAGTGTGGGGAGGACAGAGCCAGGCTCTGCTCAGTGATGTCCAATGACAGGACAAGGGGCAGAAGGTGCAAGCTGGAGCAGAAGGAGGTTCCACAGGAACAGAAGGGAAAACTTTCCCTGTGAGGGTGATAGAGCCCTGGAGCAGGCTGTCCAGAGAGGTTGTGGAGTCTCCTTCTCTGGTGACATTCCAAACCCACGTGGATGACCTGCCCTGGGTGATCCTGCTCTGGCAGGGGGGTTGGACTGGATGATCTTTCCAGGTCCCTTCCAGCCCCTAACATTCTGTGATTCTGCGATAAAGTCAATTAACTTCATTAGGGAAATTGAGTGTGCTCTATGTGGGCATGGCTGAAGTTTGACATTGATGTGGTTACCAGAGAGAATTTTCTGTATTTACTTGTGTAGGGATTTTTATGGATTGCAGTTTTTTAAAAGGATCCAGACTCTGAAGTGTCTCTGTAACAATAATGTGTTGCTAGCCCTTCTGGGTCAAACTGGGTATGGAAGAACACAGCTTTCACTGTTGTGAGCATGTCAAAAAGATGGCAATGCTGCAGGGATGCTGGAGATCAAAATGAAAGCTACCTGCAGAGTTCTTTGTGTATCTCACCTATTTCCTTTCTCTTAGCTAGGCTATAACTAAAGCAATGGCTTATATCTATATCTCTGTATTTAATTGCCTTAAAGAAATGCTGGGGCCAGAAGGTTAAGCACTAAAATTCTAAGGAAGCACAGGCTCAAAGTTGCCTGTGTAAGCCTAATTTAACATCCCTTCAGCAGATAATATTTTCATACAGTTTTTAATGAGCTGAGCTCATATTGCTGTTTCCTGGAGACCTTTGCCCTGTTCAGTGAATGGAAGGACAGTGGTCAGGGAAATGTGCTCTGGCTGCTGCTGCTTTCTGTGCTTGATGGAGTTAAGATGGAGCTGCCTGCTTTGTTTGCATGATACACCAACTCAAATATGATACAGGAATACTGATGGAAGCAGCAGATGATCTAAATTCTTTCAATAAATATTTCTTAAAGGAAAAAAAATCTAGCAGTAGTTTGTGTTGGGGTTTGGTTGGTTGGTTGGTGCCAGTTTTTTTGGGTTTTGTTAGAACTGGAATGATATTAAGATGACAGTCAGATAAATAGCTTCTGCAAAAGGTCGTATTATAGAGACATGAAAGGAACTGGAAGAAGAAAATAGTCACAATATCCAAGCTGACAGTGGTGCTTCAGGAAAGCACTCAGGTAGATGTCAAAGGGAAGACAGATTGGAGAATTCAGTATGGCCACAGAAACTGTTGGTGTTCAGGGATTCCTCTTGAATATTTTCTCAGCAAAATGAGCAGATAATGTTAACAGAGGAACCTTTCACAGAGAAGTATTGTTTCCAACTATGGCTTCGTTAGAGACACTTTGTCAGAGGCAAGATAATGTTTCAGAAAGAGAAGCTTTGTTTGCAAGGAGTTGGGGATCCCTCCATGCACAGGGACAGAAGAGTTTGACCCTCATGCTGATTTTGTGGGGGGTAAGTCCCAGTGCTCTGCTGACTACCCTGGGGCACTGTGGCACAGACTCTATCTGTCTCACCATTTTATTCATCCTTTTATTTCCTTCTTCATTTGCTTTTGCAGCTCCCTTTTCCTTTTGGAGACTATCAGAACAGGAAAAATCTGAATATTTTGTATGTGTATCCTCTATTTGAGCAAGCTTTAGCTGGAAGAAAGGAACAATAAGTTTAAAATTCTATGATTCTATGCAAATGAGTAGTCTGAATGACTGAAAATGAGTGCAGGGCTTCAGAGGGGTGCAGTCAGAGCAGTATTCAGGAGAGATTATTTTGGCAGCACTTTCTGAACTAATAAAAGGAACAAGTGATCACAGCATTGTGAGGAAGTGGGTTAAGGTACAGATGTTTAACATGGCCACAGGGTTGGAACAGAGGGGGATGAACAGCAATGATATAAAAAAGAGCTTTATTAGGAGTTAGCAAGCTATTTAAAATGATAGCAAGGGCCACACTTTGCAGCTCATCTGTACATGCATTCATTAGTGAGGTCCAGCATAATGCAGGTTTCTCTTCTCTTTAAGCTAAGTCCTTCCTTACCAAGTAAATGTAGGTAATCCCACTAGCTAGCTGCTAGACTGCTCACTTCAGTGAAACAAACACAACTTGGGACTTAAAAAATGGCTTCAAAGGAGTTCTAACAACCTGAAAGTCTGCTTTAATGCTAAGTTGGAGGTTGATGGGTGGTTTTCTTTCAATGTAGGGGTATTTAAGAGAGCAAGAAGGGTCCTCGGGCTCAGTTCATGTGGGTGTAGTGAACCTTCTTTGTGTTTAAAGGTATTTAGGGTGTTCAGTTAATTTCCTTCTTCATTCATTTTAAATTATCTCATAATCATTTTCAGGGACATGGTCGTTGCAGCAGATAAAGATGAAGTAAACATAGATCCCACGTATCTGAAAAACCTGGTAAACTCTCTGCAGTAATTCCTTAAGAATTCAGTTAATTCCTTAATTCAGTAATTCCTTGATTCAGTAATTCCTCGATTCAGTAATTCCTCATATTCTATTCAGTGCATAAACTGCCAATATACTGAA
Source organism: Indicator indicator (assembly GCF_027791375.1). Classification (NCBI taxonomy): domain Eukaryota; kingdom Metazoa; phylum Chordata; class Aves; order Piciformes; family Indicatoridae; genus Indicator; species Indicator indicator. The sequence continues at coordinate 30,195,003 of NC_072019.1, forward strand.
AAGATTATGAAGATCACAAAGAAGGTTTAGTGGTGGGTTGTGGGATTTTTTTTTTCTTTGATGTTATGATGAAACAAATCAGTTGAGGCTAAATGTCCATAGAGCAGCTGGAGACAGGAATTCTACCAAGGTAAATGATTGTGTGATTCTAGGAAACCACTTTGTCTCTTTGTGTTGAAACTCCTCAGTTCTTAAAACAAAAGGTGATTAAAAAAACCCAAACAAACAAACAACAACAGCAAAAAACAAAGTAGACCCCCAAAACATTAAAAAAACAAACCCCCACAAAATCCCCAAAACCAACCTCCCCTCCCCCAAAACAATGGCAACAATAAAAGCAACCAACCAAACAAAACCCCCAAAAAACCACCCAAACAAACAAAAACCCCCAAAAAACCACCCAAACAAACAAAAACCCCCAAAAAACCACCCAAACAAACAAAAACCCAAAGAAGACTTGGATCCTTTCAAGAGGAGTGTGGCCAGCAGGGCAAGAGAGGGGGTTTTGGCCCTTTACTCTGCTCTGGTGAGCCCCCACCTCCAATGTCCTCATCATAAGGACACAGAGCTGTGGGAGCAAGTCCAGAGGAGGGTAACAAAGATGAGCCAAGGGCTGGAGCACCTCTGCTGTGAGGATAGGCTGAGGGAGCTGGGGGTGTTCAGCCTGGAGAAGACTTGGGGGGGGGACCTTAGAGCTGCCTTCCAATACTTGAAGGGATCCTACAGGAAGGCTGCAAGAGGGACTTTTCATCAGGGTGTCTAGAGCCTGGGATGTCCCCTAGGACAAAGGGGAATGGTTTGAAGCTGAGGGAGAGCAGGGTTAGACTGGAGCTTAGGAAGAAGCTCTTCAGTATGAGAGTGATGACACTCTGGAATAGGTTGCCCAGGGATGTTGTGGATGCCTCCTCCCTGGGGATGTTGAAGGCCAGGTTGGATGAGTCCTTGAGCAGCTGAGACTAGTTGAGAGGTGTCACTGTGAGGTCCCTTCCAACCTAAGCCATTCAGTGATTCTATGAACATGTGGGACAAGGGCAGTGGTGTTTCTTCATCTATCCAAGAAACTCTCTCATTCCGAGTTGTTGGCAAACACATCAGAGTAAGGAGTTCAGAACTACACCTTTGTGTGGAATTACCAGAGAGGACTTGTATGTTTCATTAAATTTGTCCTGCCTGTCAGACATTCTTTTCCACTTCTGAAGTGCAGAGGAATGTGCTAGTTAGAGATAGGGGGGGAAAGAGATGACAAAGGCACAGCTTTTAGTGTAGTGGTTTTTTTGTTTCTTCTTTTGTGTTTTGTTTTGTTTTAAGAAATGTGAATATACCTTGAGAAATGAAACTTGAAACCCATGTGAGTTTAGAGATGAACTGAATGAGGCCAGGGTTATGTATTCTGTCCTTTCTTCATGCCCTGTTCCATACGGTGCATCTCCAGCAGATGAGTCTCCTTCCACCACCAGCTCTTGCTTATGGACCTGTGACCTCTCTTAGGCCAGGTTTTGTCATTTCTGTTACCACGCTAATTACATCCAAACACAAGTTGATGTATTTTATTTATTTATTTATTTATTTTCAAAGCAGATGATATTTGGAGGAGACTGAATTCTCTAAGGTTAGTAATGAGATTTCCATTTGAAGTAACATAGTTCAAAGGCAAAAATTTCCCCTTTAGGTTTTAGACCAAAGGTTTTAAAAGCACTAGATGTGAAAATAGAGAGGCACTAGCTATAAATACCTTTCAAATTATGTCTCTTTAGACCTGCTGAAATGTGTGGTTAAGCTTTTTTTTCTTGTTGCTTTAAAATATTCAAGGTTATTGTCCTGCATTTAACTCAAAACCTTTTAAATACCTTTCTTTTTTCCATTTTTTAACCAAGTTATTCAGACCTGACAAGCTGAAGGATTTAGAAATGGGAGTCTGTGAGGGGAATAAAAACAGATTTGAAAAAGGGGAAGTGGGTGTTTTCTCCTAAAAATAATTCTAATACTTCTAAACACAGAAGTGAATGATTTTAATTGCCAGTAGTGGATGTATAACACAACCAATTCCCTATTGCCAGTGTTGCTCATGTAAGCTGAACATCTCTGGAACGTGGGTGTTTAGTCAGCTGGCTTTCTTGCTGGAATCACAGAATGGTAGGGATCGGAAAGGGACCTCCAAAGATAGTCCAGTACAACTCCCCTGCCAGAGCAGGATCACCTAGGACAGGTCACACAGGAGTGCATCCAAGCAGGTTTTGAAAGTCTCCAGAGAAGGAGAATCCACAACCTCTCTTCCAGCCTGTTCCAGAGGGTGCTCTGTCACCCTCACCATGCAGAAGTGTCTCCTTGTGTTGCGGTGGAACCTCGTGTGTTCTAGGTTGTACCCACTGTTCCTTGTCCTGTCACAGGGCACCACCACCAAGAGCCTCACACCTTCATCCTGATACACACCCCTCAGATATTTACAGGTACTGATAAGATTCCCTCTCAGCCTTCTCTTCTCCAGACTAAACAGCACCAGGTGTCTCAGTCTCTCTTCATAGCAGAGATGTTCAAGTCCCCTAGTCATCTTTGTAGCTCTCCATTGGACTCTCTCCAGCAGATCCCTGTCTCTCTTCAATTGGGAGTCCCAAAAATGGACACAGTATTGCAGGTGTGGTGTCAGCAGGGCAAAGTAAAGTGACAGGAGAACTTCCCTAGACCTGCTGGAGACACTTTTCTTAATGCATCCCAGGATGCCGTTGGCCCTCTTAGCCACAAGGGCACATTGCTGTCCCATGGAGAACTTCCTGTTCACAAGGACTCTTAAGATCTTTCTTCGTGGAGCTGCTTTCTGGCTGGACAGCTCCTAGTCTGTGCTGGTGCCTGGTGTTATTCCTCCCCAGATGGAGGACTCTGCACTTGTCCTTACTGAACATTAATATGCTTATGCTGATGTGGCCAGAGCAGAATATTCAGTGTCCATCAGCTTTCGAAGTTCCTTTGCCAGCAGCGTGAGTAGGATTTTCATTTGATCTGCTGTGTATGATAGGCTCTGAGGTCTGTGATTTGGTAGTCAATATGTTTCCATTCATCAGAACCTGATTTGCTTGGCTCTCTTAACTCAGTGTATTAAGCTGAAGCAGTAGATTCATTGTGTGATTGGAGTTAGCTCTTTATGCTCCCTATTTTAAAGACCTTGTAACACGTAAGCAGTATTAAAGATGGCAAGATTGTGCCAAAAAGAATTGAATAACTCTATCATGCCATTGTATCCTGCAGGTTTTTATTTCATCTGTCAAATGGAGGTGTGGCTAAAGCTTCATATGACTCTTCTTTAATGTACTTAACCTTTGTACCAAGAGCATTTTTATTCATGTAGTTGCTAAGTATGAAAGGAGATTGGAGCAGCATGCCGCTGCAAAACTCAGCAAATGCTGTAATCATGGTATTAACCTACTTCAAAGCCTTAGGAGCACGCTCACTTTCTGAGGGTAGTAAGAATATTTTCATTACTCTGAGTTCACTGACAGATTTTGAAACCAAATCCTGTTCCTTTAATTTGTGTCTTGAAGTGGAAGGCTACAGCGGAAATGATTGTTCCACCTTGCATTCTGCTCAGAGGAGTAAGAGTTTCTTACACATTTTCCATGCCTGCATGAGAAGCTTTGTATTTAGTGCTGCTGTGTGTAGATTTCCCAGTTGTGTGTTCCTAGCACCCGGAATGCTGTGTTAGGAAAAGGAATGAATGACTCGATACATCCCAAAGTAATTTGCCTGTCAACTTGGGATTCCGGCTTACAACAGCTTACAGTTATTACAAGCAGAGCCTTTTCAGCTCTTTAGTCACAAGAAACGAGTACAAAAGGCAGTGCTCATGTGCACTGTGTACATTTCTCATGGTTACAAGACCCACAGAATCCATGTATCCAAAACTATCCTTATTCTTTAGTTCAGGATCCAGGTACAGAAATTCAAGCATCATCAGGGTTGTAGCCAGGCGTAGAGGTGATGCCTCTTCCTAGTTCTTATCTCCTGCAACTGAAATTGAGCTCTCCAGATTTGCTAGCATGGGTTTGGGAGGCCTGCTGTTTGTGAACAGATCTGTTAACATGCAGGTATGTTCAGAGGAAGTCAGATGGAGCAGCTGATTCATTAAAGGCTTAGCTAACCCCAAAATAGAGCCTTCAAGGAAGGAAGACTAAGAATGATGAAGAAATAGACAAATTCAGATTGCTCCAAATACAGGAAATTATCTAGATAGACAGCTTTTTGGAAAGCATTGGATAAAACAATAACCTTTAGAAATGGTTTCATGTCTTATTGTTTGAGGATCAGCTTCTGTGTTCTCTTTATTTTCCACATTGTCAAAGCTGACCAGTGCAGGTCTATACAGAGATGATTGCTGGAACTCCAGGGAATTGGGGTGTGGCAAGGAAAAGATCTGCAGTGAAAGGGCATCACTGGCAGGAGCACAGGGATTGTCTTGGTTGATGAAAAAGCACTTCCATGATGGCAAAGCCATCAGCTGCTCTCTGGAAGAGCAGACAACCAGCAAAACCAAGGATCTGTAGAAAGGCAGAAATTTAATGTCCTGCTGAGGGTCATCCAAAACACATGATCAAGACATGAATCCAGAGTTACAGTTTATTGCAGCATCTAATTATACCTTCTGTAGCTTTACTCTCCTATGAATTTTCGCTTGTACTGCCCCTCAAAAGTGTCAAAGGTGAAGCACCTATAGCTGGCACCAATCTGATATTGCCTCTTGGACCTTGCAGGTTTGCAGTGCAGCCCTGCAGCCATTTGCCTGCTCTCTCACTCCATGTGGTAGATGCTGCTGACTGTTATCCACAGGCCAGCTCTCCTTAGGGTTTGTGCTGCAGAGTAGGACACAGACCAGGCAGCTGTCTCACCTGGCAGAGCTCTTGGCTGAAAGCAGCCCTGCAGGAAGGAATGGCCTGCTTGAAGCCCACTTGCAGAGCTCAGTAGATGACCCAGGAACAGTGTGTCCTATTCTTGGCTGTTGCTGTTCATTAATTTCCACTAGCTAATGTGCCTGAACCAGCCCCACAGAATTTAATACATAGTGGTGGCACTGCAGCTCTGGTGTACCTCGTCTCCTTAAAAAGAGGAGAAGGTTGGGAGCCTTCTGGAGAAACAATCACTCGTTTCCTTTCAGTTAATTTTTCAGAAGAAGCAACAGCCTGTTTTCTAGTTTTAACCTCACTCACAATGATAGCAAGTTGGCAGCAGCAATGATGAAGGGAAAACTCATTCCTTTACAGCTAAACATTTTGTTCTGAACTGTGTTTTAATTACAAAATGTCACTTCATGATAAATGAAACTTTCTTTTTCTAGCTGGTTTCAATTAAGTTTGGTTTTAAACAGGAAGAATAGGTTTTAATAAGGCTCCAAATACATAAAAATATTTCATTTTGACTTCAGTAGAACAAAGAAAATGTTAATATTTAATTAATATTGAGTAACTTGCAGTTGTCTTGGCTGTGTGCACTGGTTTCTTGCTGTCCACGTTGCTCCTTTTACTGACCAGGGTCACTGCTGGCTCCAGTGGATTTTATCTTTCTAAATGCTGAAGGGCTGCATCCCAGATGCTTACAGGAAAAGTCAAGCCAGCCTTGTGCTGACAGTTCCTCCATGCTTAGAGATGTCATGGAATTAGGGACACAAACGTGGACTTACTTTATAGAATCACAGAATCAGTCAGGGCTGGAAGGGACCACAAGGATCATCCAGTTCCAACCCCCCTGCCATGGGCAGGGACACCTCACACTAGATCAGGCTGGCCAGAGCCTCATCCAGCCTGGCCTTAAACACCTCCAGGGATGGGACCTCAACCACCTCCCTGGACAACCCATTCCAGGCTCTCACCACTCTCATGGGGAAGAACTTCTTCCTCACGTCCAGTCTGAATCTCTCCACTTCCAGCTTTGTTCCATTCCCCCCAGTCCTGTCACTACCTGATAGCCTAAAAAGTCCCTCCCCAGCTTTCTTGTAGCCCACTTCAGATCCTGGAAAGCCACAAGAAGGTCACCTCAGAGCCTTCTCCTCTCCAGACTGAACAGCCCCAACTCTTTCAGTCTGTCCTCATAGGAGAGGAGCTCCAGCCCTCTGATCATCCTGGTGGCCCTTCTCTGGACACCTTCCAGCATGTCCATATCCCTCTTGTAATAGGGGCTCCAGAAAGGGGTTTGCCTTAAAGGAAGAAACTGTTTCCAGGAGCTCCTGGAGTTCAAATAATACCATCAAAAAGGTCACTATTTTGTTTTAAAAATGAGGTCGAGCCTCTATTTTCCAATGCCTGCAGGCCAGTGTTTGCATAGCTGTACTCCAGGGTGCCCAGTTCTGACTCAGTGATTATGCTGGACATACTGCACAACCACAGAGATTCATCAGGACCTAAGAAAGTTAATGAAAGCAATGTAGCTGACAACTACCAGAAAGGAGGTTGTGGTGAGATGTGTGTTGGAGTGTTCTCCCTAATATCAAGTGATAGAATGGGAGGAAATGACTTCAAGGGAAAACTTAGCCTGGATATTAGGAAAAATTTCTTTACTGAAAGAGTGGTCAGGTATTGAAACAGGCTGCTCAGGGAGGTGGCGACATCCCTGTTGCTGGAGATGTTCAAAACCCATCCAGACATGGCAGTTCTGGACGTGGTTTAGTGCCCATGATGGTGTTAGGCTGAGGTTAGAGGTCTTTTCCAAACGAAGCAATTCTGTAAGGCAGTCAGTCCTTTCTTGGCCAGGTTTGTCTGTGAGCAGCAGCACCCAGCTGGGATCAGCAGAAGAGCTTCTTGAAGGTTGCTCTCTGCAGTTTGAGCATGTGCAGTGAAAAACACTCACAGCTTGCTCTGGGAGTGAGGGTCACTTCTGGAGAGAGCAGCACAGGTCAGCTTGGGCAGGGATACACTGACATATATTGTTCAGGTAGTGTTCTTGACAGCCTCCATTTGTTTTTTCCAGTTAGGTGGACAATCTAACCTGCAAATTGGAAACACTTAGTGAGAGAGGGAAATAGATTTGTTTGAAGTCAATAAATGCTTGCCTGAGAAGGGGCAGGTTTTCTTCTTCACCTCTCATGGGTAAGAGAAAGAGGTAAAGGAATGTAAATGTCCCTGCTGTTTGTGAGATGTTACTGTGGTGAATGAAAACAATGCTGTAAAATAGGAGTTTTAAGCTCTTTGAGGTAGTGGATACATTTGAAGAGGGTTTACTGTCTGCATCCTGTCTGAAGCACTGAATTAAGCTCCAGGCTGAGATATCTTAACTGAGAGGAAAGAAAGAATTAGTTTGCCAGAGCCACCCCACTTAAATTTGCTGGGGACTCTGCTTTGGAACAAGTGCAGAAGTTTTGCACAGGACAAGGGGCAGTGGTTGGAAGCTGAGGCATAGGAAGTTCCATGGAAACAGGAGGAAATTTTTTTTTCCCTGTGTGGGTGATGGAACACTGGAACAGGCTGCCCAGGGGGGTTGTGAATCTCCCTCTCTGGAGATACTCTAAACCCTCCTAGACGTGTTCCAGTGTGATCTGCTCTAGGTAATCCTGCTCTGCCAGGGGTGTTGGACTGGATGATATTTTGAGGTCCCTTCCAGCCTGTAATGTTCTGTGATTCTGTGATTTAATGTGGTGGGCTGAGCTCTCAGTTGTTCCAAAACAGATGTGCTGAAATCCATGCAGATGATGTTACCAAAACCAAGGCAATATTTTACATGATATCTCCTGTTAGCTGAAACCAGACTTCTTCAGTATGGAATATCCATTTTGTATATTTTTAAGAGTGTGAGATAAATTTGTGTTTGTTTTTTTCAAAATTGGCCATTCCATCCTAGTTAGGACTAGCTGAAATGTGCAAAGGTTGGAAAAACAGAAGCCAGAACCATTTCATGTTAGTGCTGATGTGCTTTAGTTTGTTTACTGCTCTTGGGTTTATCTTTTATTATTTTATTTCCAAATATAAATGACCAGAAAATTGAGATTCATAAGGTTTTGCTGGAGCAGAGAAGTGAGTAATTATAGAAAATAAACAAAAAATATTTGGATTTTAAGTTTTACTGAAACATAAACATCAGGGACATAAACAGAGGAAACTGAGGTGTGCTTGTGATAAAATAGGCTGTGGTACTGCAAGAAACATTGGGGTGCTTGTGGGGTTTTTAGGTTTGTCCTGAACCTTCTATTTCTGTGCTTTTTGGAAGTGAAGTGTGTTTTCTTGAAACCATTACCATTGTTTTCTTCATGATGTGAATAAGTTCTTTGATCTCCCATGTTCATTTCGGAAGGTTCCTGCAGAAAGTGAAAAATGGTGGCAACATTACTGTTGGCACAAGGCAGGCATTCTGCTCTAACAGTGTTTTTATTTCAAGGTTGTGGAGGTGACCAGTTCCAGTGCAGGTGTTGGCTAAGAGGGTCATAGTATCAGAGAATGTTTTGGGTTGAAAGGGGCTTTTAGAGGTTATCTAGACCAACCCTTCTGTAGTGAGCAGGGACTTCTTCACATAAACCAGGCTGCCAAATCAACCTGACCTGGAATGGTTCCAGGACCTTGAACAACTTGGTCTAGTGGAAGGTGCCCTTGCCATGGTGGGGAGGTTGGAGCTAGGTGATTTTTAAGGTCCCTTCTAACCCAAACCATTCTGTGGTTCTATTGGGTATTTGCCACCTCTCTGGGCAACCTGTGCCATTGTTTCACTACTCTCAGTGGTGAAACAGTTTCTTCCTTCTACCTACTCTAAACCCATCACCAGTTTCTTCCTTCTGTCTATTCTAAACCCATCACCTCCTGTCCTGTCACAACAGGGCCTGCTAAAAAGACTGCCTATCTGTCCTGTAGACCCCTCTGAAGTACCCTTAGACAAGATGATAAGATATGCTTGTTGATGTTGCTGCCTAAGAAGCTATTTATGGCATTGCAGTTCAAAACAACCATTTAAACATTGCCAGGAAGTTCAGAGCAATCAATTTTCATCAGGACATTCCTTCAATCAGCAATGAAGTAACTTAAAAATAGTTATGAGCAGGCTCTGTTCGTTAGTGTGTGAGTGGTCTTGTGGAGTTGCTGGGGGCAGGGGGCATGGCAGTGATTTCAGGGAATTGATGGGCCCAGGTGTCTGTGTGTGTGGCATGACATTTAGATTAAAAATATTGGGGGAAATAGTGGTATCCTCAAGGTAAAGGCTTTTAAGAAAATCATCATTATTATTCTTTTCCACCACTCCTATAGACAGCAAACCCACAAAATGTTGCAGTGTAGACAAAGTCTCAGCGTAGCTAAAAGCCCTTAAATCCCGCTGGCTGCTGGGCAGTGCATCAGCCACATCCAGGCTCTTGGATCTCACATCCAGGAGCACTCTGGTAAAGGAATGTCATGTTTCCCTCTAAGGTCCCTGATGCTCTAGGAAGGAGAGATTTTAAATCTCTTCTTTTCATGAAGGCATTTTGGTCCCAGCTGTAAGAATAAACATAGAACTCCAGGTTTGCTGTTTGCCAAATGCTTTGCAAAATACTCTGAGAAAGATTCTGTGAGGAAAATTAATAAAATTCAAATTATTTTTCTAATTCTCCGTTAAATGTGGATAAATACACCTTTCAGTGCTTAGTTTACTTAACAGTCAACATAATATGCATTATATATATGGCAATATAATGCTGTAGAAAATGCTGTCCCCCAGGGATCAGTACTGGGTCCAGTTTTGTTCAATATCTTTATCAAGGACCTGGATGAGGGGATTGAGAGTACCCTCAGCAAGTTCCTGATGATACAGAACTGGAGGGGTTGGCTGACACCCCTCAGGCTGTGCAGCATCCAACGTGACCTGGACAGGCTGAGAGCTGGGTGCAGGCAAACCTCATGGAGTTCAATAAGGACAAGTGCAGGGTCCTGCATCTGGGGAGGAGTAACAGCAGGCACCAGGACAGGTTAGAGGCTGCCCTGCTGGAAAGCAGCTCCACAGAGAAAGACCTTGGAGTGCTGGTGGGCAGAAGTTCTGCACGGAACAAGAATGTGCTCTTGTGCCCAAGAGAGCCAATGGGACCCTGGGATGTATCAAGACAGGTGTGTCCAGCAGGGCTAGGGAAGTTCTTCTACCTCTCTGCTCTGCCCTGCTGAGACCACAGCTGCAATCCTGTGTCCAGTTTGGGGCTCCCCAGTTCAAGAGAGACAGAGACCTGCTGGAGACAGTTCAAGGGAGAGCCATGAGGATGCTTAGGGGACTTGAGCATCTCCCCTATGAAGAGAGACTGAGAGCCCTGGGGCTGTTTAGTCTGGAGAAGAGAAGACTGAGAGGGGATTTGATCAATGTCTATCAATAGCTGAGGGGTGGGTGTCAAGTGGAGGGGGCCAGGCTCTTTTGGGTGGTTCACAGTCATAAGCCAAGGAACAATGGGTTCAGACTTGAACATAGAAGATTTCAGCTCAATATGAGGAGAAACTTCTTTACAGTGAGGGTGACAGAGCCCTGGAACAGGCTGCCCAGGAGGATTGTGGAGTTTCCTTCTCTGGAGCATTTCCAAACCCACCTGGATGCATTCCTGTGCAGACTACCCTAAGTGATCCTGCTCTGGCAGGGGGGTTGGACTGGATGATCTCTTGAGGTCCCTTCCAACCTCTGATATACTGAGGCTGTGATCTTACAGCAGTAAGAGAAACGTGCAGGCCTCCCAGCAGAGTGTGTTGGAAGAGGAGCAGCTAAGTATTCAACACCAAGTAACTGCTGAGCGTGCAGAGGCTTTATCTTTTTTGTTACTGAGAAAGGCAGAGAGGTTTAGGAGTGCAGTGAAATTGGCATTTCTTTCAAATGTCCATTTTCAGAGAAAAAGAATGAAATTGGTACTGAGGACAATGGAAAAGCTGCTTCAGAAATCAAAATGGTATTAATGCTTTGTAATTACTGTTTGCTCTGTGCTGGTGCAGGCTTGTCACTGTCACATAACATGACTGTGTTTGTAGAATCCTAGATGGCTGAGGTTGAAAGGGATCTTAGAGATCATCTACTCCAACCTCCCTACCATGGGACACCTCTCAGCTAGACCTGGCTGTCTCATCCAGCCTGGCCTTGAACATCCCCAGGGAGGAGGTATCCACAGCCTCCCTGGGCAAGCTAAATAAACCTTTATTTCTCTTTTTTAGACTCCTTTTTTTTCCCCCTCAGTCTCTGATCCAGACATACATCTCAGTGTGACATGGAAAAGGCTGTAAATATTTTCATCTCCTGCAGGTAAAATATGCAGTGTGACATCATTAAAACACAGAAAAGGATCCACTGTATTTCCTGACCAATTTTCTCCCTTCATTTGGCAGCATGCTGGCGTTGTCAGGACATTCCTAACGACTCCAGTCTGCAGCAACATAATGGTGATGTCTTTCCAGTTTCTCTTGATGAGTTAACACAGAGGGGAGGCAGAAAAAGTGTGCTGATGGCATCAAAGAAAATGACAGGCAGCTTCAGGGGCAGGTGTTGCCTCTGCACAGCTCTGAAGGTGTCAGTGTGCCTTAAAACACACTTTGGACTCTACTTGGAGGAAATTGAGAATTCAGCCCAAGGCAGATAAAAAGGAAATTTGGGGTTGAACAACTTCTGCAAAAACTAACGCTGGCAGAAAATCCTCGGTTTTCATCTTTTGTTTTCAAAAGGCACACAGAGAGATCCCTTCAGCCTTGTTTTCTGAGCTTTCTTTTTCATTTTCCTTCCACTTTTTTTTTTTTTTTTCAGCTGTGTGGCAGATTTAAGCTAGATCTTGCTTGAGTTTTAAGGAAGTTTTGACAGTTTCATATTTGTGACTTGTCTTCCCTTGAGGAAAACTGTCATGCTGAATTGAAATTAGGCATAGTAGCTGGTCTGTAATTTCAGGTATTTCCTTAAACTATTTACAGAAGTATTATTGGAGCATATCAAGCACTTTTAGTGGTGCTTTTTTTCTGAGCTGAGTGCTTTTAAAACACCTGCTTCAATTTGACTCCTTATATACTTTACAACCCCTGTATGCTGAGATAGATACCTTTGTAGTCCAAATACACCCCAGTGGGAACTTTTTTTCACCAGTATTGGAGGTCTCATCATGGTGAGGGCTGCAGGGTTGCACTCCTGCTTCTCAGATGTGCTACAGCCCTCTGGACTAGAGGACCTGGAGCATGCTCCTATGAAAGGCTTCTCTGCTCCTTTGCTGCTTAAAGCCAGTGTGGTTGGTAACCTTCTCTTTGCTGTGGTTGTGTTTTGCTTTGTAATGTGGCTGTTTATAAGCAGGAGTTTGTGCTTACAAAATGAAAATGTAATGCTGGTTATGTCTTTATGCTTGGTGGAATGAGAAGCCTACTGAAGAGGAGGAATGGCCATATAAGCCTTTAGCTTTTGTCAGGACTAACACTTTGCATGGTGGCTGCTTGTTGGTCATAGATTCCTAGAGTGGTTTGGGTTGAAAGGGAGCTTGAAAATCATCCAGGTCCAACCCCTCTGGCATGGGCAGGGGCATCTGCCACTAGCCCAGGTTGTTCAAGGCCTCATCCAGCCTGGGCTTGAACACCTCCATGGAGGGGGCATTCATGACCTCCCTGGGCAACCTGTTCCACTGTCTGACTACCCTCACTGTAAAGACTTTCTTCCTAATATTCAGTCTACACCTGTGCTCAAGCTTCAGTCTATTCCCTCTCATCCTATCACTACAAGCCCTTGACAAAATTCCCTTCCCAGCTTTCCTGTAGGTCCCCTTCAGGGGAAAGCTGCTAAAAGATCTCCCAGAGCCTTCTTTTCTCCGAGCTAAACAGCACCAGCTCTCACAGGCTGGTGGGCCAGCATCTTTACTAGAAGTCCAAAGAGTAATGTGACTGTTCAAGATTTGTAACACTTTGGCTTTCTTGAACCTTTTTTCACAGTTAAACCAAAATTTTTCTTTTCAAATTTGATTCAGTGGGATATTCTTGGAAAAGCTCCATTTTCCCTCACCCTCCCCATCCAAACTGGCAGCCCAGAAGTGACTCTGGGAGTATGGGAATTGCGGTATTTACAAATACACAGGCAGAGGATTTCTCTGGTACAGCTGTTAGTCTTTATGGGTTTACTTTCATAATTAATTAGCAAGAACTCTAAATGAAAAACTGTTTTCTTTTCCTTAGATGGCCTGAAGTCTTCCCAATTTATTGTGTTTCACTTTCATTACTGCTCTTTGGCATCATTACAGTCGTGTTTCCGTTTCTGTTGGAGCAGAACGTTTCTGCAGTGCATTTCTGGGGGTTGCAGGTAAAGAGCAACAGCAATGATGTGGAATACAAAATGATCATTTGCCTACAGTCTCTCAAGGATGAGATAATGCTTAGCATAGTCTGAGTCCAGCTGGTGAAGGGAGGCTGGGACCAGGGCTGCCACATAGAGAAGGTCTTGTCGGTGGAGCTAGGGCTGGCAGCATCTGGAATATTGTGTCCGGTTCTGGGCCCCTCAGGTCAAGAAGGACCTCAGGGAACTGCTTGAAAGAGTCCAGCACAGAGCCACAAAGATGATTAAGGGAGTGGAACATCTTCCTTATGAGGAGAGCCTGAGGGAGCTGGGGCTCTTCAGCTTGGAGGGGAGGAGGCTGAGAGGTGACCTCATTCATGTTGATAAAGATGTGCAGGGGGAGTGCCAAGAGGCTGGAGCCAGGCTCTGCTGGGTGATACCCAATGACAGCACAAGGGGCACTGGTGGAAGTTGAGGCATAGGAAGTTCCATGGAAACAGGAGGAAACATTTTTTCCCTGTGAGGATGACAGAACACTGGAAGAGGCTGCCCAGGGGGATTGTGGAGTCTCCCTCTCTGGAGATATCCAAGACCTACCTGGATGTGTTCCTGTGTGATCTGCTCTGGGTGATCCTGCTCTGGCAGAGGAGTTGGACTGGATGATCTTCTGAGGACCCTTCCAGCCCCTAAACTTCTGTTTTTCTGCAGCTGAGGCCATGGCTGCAGCTAGGGCTTGGGCTGCTGTTTGCCCCAGGAACCTGTCCACAGCCTACCCACTCTGGGTGTGGAGCTGCCCCAGGAAGGTGCATCCCTAGCCTGCAGAGCCTGGAGCAGGGAAGGAGCTGATCCTTCAGCCTGGGGACCTGGGTAATGTGGTCAGGCAGAATCTGGGGATTTTTGCCTATCCTGATTAGGAACTATTTCTGCTGGGCATTAGTGGACAGCTTAAAGCCTTTCCTAGGGCTGTATACTGTGCCAGTGGGGTGAATTAATTACTTTTTTTGCTGTTAATGGGAGGTTGTAATAGCTAAGGCAGTCATTTTCCTTGCACATGGAGAAGGATTGGAACTAGATGATCTTTAAGGCCCCTTCCAACCCAAACCATTCTATGATCTGTCCTGCTGTTTGATAGTTGTTGACTTACTTGTGGAGTGGGTTAGGAACATGAGATACGGGGGAACAGGTTGCCCATGGAGGTTGTGGATGCACCTTCCCTAAAGGTGGGTGCCAGGCTGGATGGGGCCTTGAGCATGCTGGTCTAGTGGGAGGTGTCCCTGCCAATGGCAAAGTGTTGGAACTAGATAATCTTTAAGGTCCCTTCCAACCCAACCCAACCCATTCTGTGAATCTGTGAAAAGAGCCAAAACTCCACTTTTATGCACTGCTAGAATAAGGATTTTGTAATCATGAAACAGAACATGGTATGGTTATTTAGAACTTAAACTTTGGCAAGTCACCAATCACATCAGCAGATTTGCTTCAAATATGGAAACTGATTCTTTTCCTGCAGTGTCAGGAGCTTCAGTGAACTTCAACATCTATTTTGATTTGCCCTGTATGTTTTTTTTTTTTTTTTTTTTTGCACCTCCTCTTGCTGGGATTTTCTCAGTAAAACTGGTTTACAGCAGCGTCCTGGGAGGTATTGGTAGCCACATGCAAGGATTGTTCCTCCAACTATATCCCGAACTTAGCTTGCCCTCCATCTCCTCTGTTGTTTCTTCCCTTGTAATACCTATATATCCTGACACCAAGAGCTGCCTCACAGTTCTGCTCATGCTTTCACCTTTGCTATCAGCAGTCTGAGATCTGATTGAAAAAAATTGCTCTGTGAGTATTCTTCCAGAATATTCTTTCCATGAAGCTTTCCGTTATTTGAAATAAGCATCCTTTTGCTTCTGTGGAATGGAAAATAACTTGTTAAAAAGATTCTGGCAATGGTTTCTCTTTATGGAACTCATGCTGAGGATGTTTTTTGGGCATGGCTGTAATGGTTTTAAGACTGTCTTTAATTTTTCTTCTCACAAAGTTCGAGCAGAGAAAGTGAAAAGATGTAAATAAATCACTATATTGGGTGTAAAAAAGCAAAATAATGATTATTCTAAACACTTCCATTGGAGAGAGAGAAATGTTTAGGAATCAGTACTCAAAACAAGGTCAGGCAGTCTGTCTCAGTCTTGCAGTCTTCTCTCAGTCTGCCTGCTTCTTCTCTCCTCTGGCTGAAGATAACATGCACCCACAGACTGACCTTGACAAGCTAAGTTTAACAAACCTCTCTCTGCTTCTTGGCTCTCTTCCCTCTGTTGCCTGCCCTGGGGTGGGGAGGTCCATTGGGGAAGAAGCACAGACCCTTCCGGGGACCAAGGGGGCTTGGTTGTGTTTTTCTGTTGATTGTACATATTTGTAAATGTTGTGAGTAGTGTCTATTTGTACATATTCATTGCATTTCATCATAGATTGTAGGTTTGCCTGGAAATACAGCTTCGTTTGCTTCCAGACTGAGCTAGCCTGGTCATTGTCAGTGTGGGAGAGGGATTTCAGCTCTCACACTGTAACAATTCATGCTTTGGCGCCCACTGTGGGGCAATTGCTTGTATGATTTATTTCTGCTCAGATTAGGAAGCAAAATGAAGCTGCTTTGGATCCTGTGACATGTTCTGTTCTGACTGTGGTGGTTTATAAATGGGCTCACACCATAACACATGCCTTAACAGCAAATGTAATTCATGGAAACTTAAAAGGTGAGCTTTATGTAGAATTCCCTTACTTTTGCACATTGCCTAGGAAACCAAAGGAAGGCTTGGAAGCTCTACTTTATTAGTTGTTATGTATTTGTATGGTTGTGGAAGTTCTAATGCATCCACAATTGCAATGTTTGGGGTCAGTATAAGAAGGGGAACTGGGAACTGGAGAGGTCTGATTAAGTCTGAGGACTGTATGCACTGAGTGACTATTACTTGCACAGGGCTGTATTACTTATGCCATCATATGTGTTGACACTGAACTAAAAAAACACTTTACTTGCAGTTAGAGAAGCAAAGTAAAAGCAGTGAGCTCACAGCTGCAGAAAAATGAAGATTTGGAGCAAATAACAAGTAGATCAAAAACCAGGTGATTGCATCTCTGGGGAATCTCACCTGCCTTTTCAGATGAGCTCAGAGGAGTTTGATCTCTCTTCAAGTCACAATTTAATATCTGTGACTTGTGATGTTGATGTTTTTTTTCCATTCAGTATGGCTGAGATAGACTTTACAAGACTGATTTCTGGGTTTTTTCTGGCTCTTGCAGTAAATTCTGATACAGGAGAGAATGGTCACAAAAAAAAAAGAATATTTTTACAGAAAGCAGTGATCTAAGTAAGGAGTTTAAGGGAGTTTCAAACTAACCTTCAGTGTACAAGGAGGATAAGACAGTGACCAGTAAACATGAACTAAAAGAGGAGGGATCTAACATTCAGATGCCACTGTGGAAACCAGCATGCTGTGATAATGTGTTGGTAAGCCAAGAACATTCCAGTTGACAGAAATCAAGTGTGCTTCAGCAGCTTCCCATCCTTGCATGCTTCACATGCAGGAGACAGGCAGGATTTTCCCACCAATTTATCTTACTGAAAAAATGATAATACTGCCTTATATATATATTTTTTTTAAATCTTTTCTTCCCTTTCTGTAGAATGGAGAGGGCAGATGAGTTGGCTGCTAATTATTGACTCTAACCTGATCTTAGGTTTAAAGAGTGCTTTTGGAGAACATGCTTTGCAAGGAGCTCATAATGCTAATGCATTCTTTGAGCTTTCCATTGCTGGAGATACTAAGGGCATGTTTGAACACAAAATTAGCAGAGATGCTGTACACATCTATAAAATACTGCCTATAGAGAAGGGAGCTCTGTCTTTTTTTTATCCTACAGCTCAAATATTGTACAAACTTTAAATAAAGATGAGATTCACAGAACTCTGCCTAGAAATCACAGGTTCATTCTGCCTGTTGTGAACAGCACTTCTGAAAGTTTTCTTTCAGAGCTACTTTTAAAGACTGAAAATGAAGCTGCATACATCAGAGCTGGGCAATGAATGCAAAAATAATAAGGCAATCAGCCACCACTGAAATGCTGCCACCTCTCCAGAAATGACAGAAATTTACCAGACGCTGCACGCGTTACGGTATCAGCCCTCATTTTAATATTTGATTTCCAAGATTCATGTTTCTGATATTTATTGCAGATGTGAATCTTAGAAATCCAGGGATGTGAAACGAGGGACCCGGTGTGATGGTTTGAAACTGTCTTTTTAATTTTTCCTTGCAAAGTTCAGAACAGAGAAAGTGAAAGAATGTAAATAAGTCACTATTGGGTGTAAGAAAGCAAAATAACGATTGTTCTAAACACTTCCATTGGATAGATAGAAATGTTTAAGGACTATTACCCAAAACAAAGTAGGCACTCTGCACATTCTGCGTTCGGCAGTGGGGGCAGTTGCTGGGCTGTCTGGTTGCTGTTTCTTCTTCTCTTCTGGCTGAAGATAACACACTGACCTTGGCAGCTAAGTTAACAACTTTCTGCTCTAACTAAACTCTGCTTCTCTGTCCAGGGGGCTCTGGGGGGGAAGCTCCTCGGAGAGGGAGGCCCCTTTGGGAGGGTCCCCTTGGGGGGAAGCAAAGGGAGATCGATTGTGCTTTTTCTGTTGATTGTATATATTTGTGAATGTTGTGAATTTTGTATATTTGTACATATTCATTGCATTTCATCTGCTTGTAAATACAGCTTTTCATTTGCTTCCAGACTGGGCTAGCCTGGTTATTGTCGATGGGGGGGGGAATTTCAGCTCACACCGACACACCCGGTGCTCAGAGTTAGGCTTTTGTGCTTCTTTGCTACTAAATAACACTCAGAGTTGAAGGCAAAAAGATTCTTCTGTCTGAATGTTAGTCTTTTCGGATGTGAATGTCTTTAGGTGGTTTCTTTGATGATAAGTTACCAAGTTCTGTGGTTTATCCTATATATCAGTGGAGGGTAGATGCACTGCATTGATTTTTACAAAAGAAAATGCTGTTTTTTCTCCACCAGATGATGCCAACAAACTACCTGCTTGTAAAGCATTTTATCCTCCACGGAGGCATCACTCGCAGGCTTTTGTGTATTGCTGGCTTGAAGCATTTTAGGACTAGAGAGTATCTATTTCCATGGAAGGACTCAGCACCAGTGGGTCTGAATGAAATAAGGTTTTCATTTTCAAGCTCTAGAGTTAGTTAAAAGCTGAATTTTTGCCTTGCTGTCACTCAGCTTCACTTCAGTGAAAAATTCCCAGCTGGATGCAAGCCCCATAGGCGACAGCTTCAGCACGATGCTGCTGCTCAGAGCAGTGCCCTGTCAGGTTGTGCCACTGAACAGGCACAAGGGTGTCAAGTACCATGTCCCCTTGGTACTTCTTCTTTATCAGCACTATGTCAAAGGAGTGGTAGTAAATGATACCATTTTATTGCAAACCCATTTTTCAGGTGAGCCATCAGACAGTGGTGATGGAAACGCTCAGCCTGGTTGAGTGATGTGCTGGCAGTGCTACCTGCGAAGTTGCGAATGCTTTACTCGGAGCTGAAATGACTTGTAGGTGTTTTACAAAACCCAAATACCTGCTTCTCAAAAATTTTGTGAAACCAGTCAAAATGAAGAAAGGTGAACCCTTTTGCTTGCTGGGGCATATTCACCCCCATTTCACTATGCCTCTGCAGTAAGAGCTGAACTCTTAATCTGTATTGTCGAATTATTTCTCTGTGCTGTGTTTTGCCTTGTCTGCAGCGTGAGGTTTTTTTAATAAAGAGCAGGCTTTTCTGGAGCCAGTCAGCAATTTGTATTGTACAGCAGACATTAAAACCTTTCAGCTGGTTGCTGCTGAAGCTCAAAGTGCAGGAATGGATTAAGATCAGACAAAGCTGTGTGAAGTTGGCCGTCAGCTACACTCAGACTTTTGACGGGGGATGTAAATTATACTCCTCTGTGTCTCTCTTAGTTGGTTGATCTATGGAGGGAAATTGAAGCTGACTACCCAGGCGACTGTTCATCTTTCTTCTTGATTGAGAAAAAGGTGCTCATGGCATCAAACAGCAAGTACCAATGTAGAGGGAAAAGGCTCAGACCGGGGGGGGGATTTGGGATCCCGCTGACAGCCTTTGGGAGATGGGGAGTGATGGAAGTGCCAACCCTCACCTTGGCTGCTCTTTGAGGGGAGCAGTGGGAGTTAAAAAAAAAAAAAAAGAAGAGGGAGAAAAATAACAGAAAGGCAAATAAAATAAAAATACTGTCAATTAAAAGACATTACCCACCCAAAAACCCAAAGCAGGGTTATAACTTTCTTGTAATTGTCACTGCAGTCAGTAATTATAAATCTAAATGTGGAGTACTTGGAAAAGAAAGTGAAGGTGAAGTTATTATCTAATATAATTTATAACTTTGACATTACCTTTATTTTATTTTTATCTACATTGTGATAATAAGGATATGATTCTGGTGAGCGTTTTCAGGTTTTGCTTTTGCTTTCCAGAGTGCTGTAACAATTATCCGTGAAGCATCTGATTTGTTCCCAAAGCAGATCTTGAAAATCAGTTGTTTTGGTTGTATGTTGCCCAGATTCTGAACTGACCAGGACTGGTAGTAAAAGAGGATATTCTGTGTGATTTGAGTCTTACTTTGTCTTATGTGGGTTATTTAAGAGCTAATGATGAGGTTGATCTCATTCAACTGGTGGTGCAACCTTTCTCTCTGTGGAGACCTTCATTTGCATCTTTCCCCTCTTCTGGTTTCCATGCTTCATAAAATCTGTGTGAACATGAGTATCTGTCATAGACTGCTAAATTTGATTGAATCATTTTAACAAGAGAGAGAAAAGGTTGGGCATCTCTGGAGGAGACAAGCCTACAAAACATAAGAATGGAAAAGGGATGACAGGGAATAAACCCAATAAAAACCTTTGCTTTGTGAACTGCCAACTTAATAGAGGAAATACGGTATCGATGGTGCTCAATGACGAACAGCCATAGCCTCATATTCCTCCTCCACAGGAGCATAACAAAGGTCTTAGGTTGGAAGACAAACCACAATGACATTACTTAAAGGTACTCCAGGGAACTTTCCTATATGTAGGGCAAAATGTATAACTATCTATTTACTTACGACTATGTTTACTTTTGAGCCAGCATTGTGCCTGGGAAAATCATGGTCAATAATTGCTATGAAGAAAATAAAGTGAAAAAATCTTGTACTTCTTGCAGCTCAGCTGAAGCCTGTGTAGAGTTTGAGACACTGGAACATGTTGCTCAGGGAGGTGGTAGAAGCCTCATCCCTGGAGGTTTTTAAGGCCAGGCTGGATGTGGCTGTGAGCAACCTGATCTAGTGTGAGGTGTCTCTGTCCATGGCAGTGGGGTTGGAACTAGATGGTCCTTGGGACCCCTTCCAACCCTGACAGTTCTGTGTGATTCTGTGATAGAGTTCATTGAGATAATGCTCAGCTTGGGTATGTTTTGCACCTGAAAGAAACACAGTGAACTGATGCCAAGGATTAGAATATCTCTCCAATTGGTCACTCCAAAGAATGGTTAGAGGAGAAAAGCTGAAGATGAAAGCTGTAAACTTTTGGACTCAGTCATAGATGATACTAAGTTTCCAGTCTTCAAATAAAACCATTTTGGCTTTTATAGGTTCTTCTAGGAATTTATAGAGTATACTTCCTGGCAGCTAGAAAGGGGGAGCAGTTACAAATGCTTCTGTTTATGCTTTGAAAACATTAGCCTAAGAATTTCTAAATGATAGTAGAAAATTATGTTATAGAGCTATGGGGCCTGAAAGTCCTTGGGAGATCACAGAGGTAAGATCTGGACCATGCCAGGCAGATGTTTGTCTAAGCATCTCTTACAAAAAACTTCACTGAAGAAACATATTACCAATGGTTCCTCTGATCCAAGGGTGGAACAGAAAGTTTTCCTTAATCTCTGCCCTGTAAATTTAGCTGATTTCTTCTTATCTTTTCCCACCACGTAGTGAAAAATTAATTGCCTGCCCCTTAATGCTGACAATATCACAGTGTGTTTGGAGATAGGAATTAATACGTAAATATCAAAAGTTCTACAGTGCCATTATGCTACAGGGGAATATAGGCAAAAAAAAAAAAAAAAGATAGTGGAAATGGAAAGACACGAGAGAAACTGGATAAAATTAGGGTGATTAGTGCAGAGAGGTGGCAAAGCTAAATCAGATAGATCAAAACAAGAAATAAAACCCAAAAAGCAGATAATTTACATTAAAAAAATAAATCTCTGACCCATGGAACTATGAGATGAGTACCGAAAATTTTCATTCTGAGTTGTAGATACTTCCTGTAAATACCTGCATAGCCTTATTTATTTATTTATTGTTAGTTTTAGTTTTTCATGGAACCAAATTCTGTCCAGTCACATCCAGAGGAGACTTTCTGAGGATGGATTTTGCAAAGCCTATTGAGCCAATTGAAAGACAAAAGGCTCCTGTGTCAGGCAGTGAGGCACAGTCAGAGATAGGGCAGCTGTAAATGTTTACCTACTGTGCCTCATTTAAATGTTAAATATTACTCTGTGAATCAGTAGGCGTGAGGGAAAAGGTCACCTCTGCCTTTTCACTGTGGGTAGGCTGGCTGTGCAGGAACAGGGATGAGCACCAGGCAGCAGAGATTGTGGTCAAAGGGTAAAAGTTCATGATGAGAAGCATCATGGGTTAAGTGGGATCCTTTGGCTAGCAAGTGAGAAGTTCAGCCTAGGGCTCTGCAGCCCTGGTGCACAGGTCATAGAATCATAGAAAGGCTTAGGCTGGAAGGGACCTTAGAGATCATCTCCTCCAACCTTCCTGCCAAGGACAGGGATGGCTCTCAGCTAGACTCAGCTGTTCAAGGCCTCATCCAACCTGGCCTTAAACAGCCCCCAGAAGGATACATCCCCAGCTTCCCTGAGCAACCTATTCCAGAGCCTCACTACCTTCATACTGAAGAATTTCTTCTGAAGAGGGTCCTCATCTTTTCCACTCTTCCCCTTGAGCCTCTCTGCAAGGAGAAGAGACAGCCAGCAGCAGCACAGGGTTCATGTTTTCCCCAAGTCCTACTTCTGTGTTACAAGTTGTTGGTGGAACTGTTTGACAGCAGCTGAACATGAGCCAGCAGTGTGCCCAGGTGGCCAAGAAGGCCAATGGCTCCTGGCCTGCATCAGGAATAGTGTGGCCAGCAGAAGCAGGGAAGTCATTCTGCCCTGTGCTCAGCACTGGTTAGACCACACCTTGAGTCCTGTGTCCAGTTCTGGGCCCTTCTTCTATTCAAGAAAGATGTTGAGATGCTGGAACGTGTCCAGAGAAGGGCAACAAAGATGGTGAGGGGTCTGAAGCACAAACCCTGTGAGGAGAGGCTGAGGGAGCTGGGACTGTTTAGCCTGGAGAAGAGGAGGCTCAGGGTAGACCTCATTGCTGTCTACAACTACCTGAAGGGAGGTTGTAGCCAGGTGGGGGTTGCTCTGTTCTCCCAGGCAACCAGCACCAGAACAAGAGGACACAGTCTCAAGTTGTACCAGGGGAGGTATAGGCTGGATGTTAGGAGGAAGTGCTTCAAAGAGAGAGAGAGATTGCCCATTGAGATCGGCTGTCCAGGGAGGTTGGTGGGATCAAGGTCACTGGAGTGTTTAAGAAAGGCCTGGATGAGGCACTTAGTGCCATGGTCTGGTTGATTAGATAGGGTTGGGTGATGGGATGGACTTGATGATCTCAGAAGTCTCTTCCAACCTGGTTGATTCCAGGTTGGAAGGGACTTCTGAGATCATATATACATATATATATGTAGATATATATATATAGATACAGATATACACACACACACACACACACAAACAATGTAATACCTGTATGCATGCACACATCAGTATATGCATCAGTAGGTGCCAGTAGCTGGACAGGAGCTTCAGGAGTTGTTAAGAAGTCATTAGGCTTCAATCTGTTTGACAAACCAAGGCAGTGCACCTCAGAGCTTCCACTCTTTCGAGCATGCACGTGTGACTGTGAAATGTCTCATCACCATTCTCTTCTGCTCTGCTATCATTTTCATTATCCAGCATTGTTGGAGTGAAGCTCTCAAATGCTGAGGTCTGATTTCAGCACACTGAGCTGCTGCTCACTTTGCAGGTAATGACAGGGAGGCAGCAGGAGAGCGTTGGAGGGGGCCTCGGAAACGTGATGGAGCCTGACACCGAGACCAGAGGCACATTGGCACTTTTAAGTGGTTATCCTTGTTACTCAATAGCTCCACACAGAGTCATTATTAATAACCTGGTCTGAAAGTCCTCTTTGTCAACAGGAATGTGCCAAACAGGTAAAGCAGCACTTGAAAACGCCTGCTGGGGTGTGCAGGGTTTCCTCAGGCAATTGTCTGGCTTTAGGGTGCACAGAAACACATCTGAATGCAAGAAAATAGTTAAAGTCACTTGTCCAGCTTTAGCCTTTCTTCTCCAGTTTTGCTGTAGTGTTCAAAGGATGAGCTTGTAGAGGAAAATAATGCTAGGTGAGCAGTTGCCCTGGTATAAATAAGTGCTTACTTCCATTGCTTTTTTTAAGCCTGAGGACTTTTGGAGTGACAGCACCAACACCAACAGCATTAAAGTCTGTTTTTTTCTGCTGCTGCAGTGGTGCATGCAGCTAAGATCTGGTGCTCAGCATTTTAATTATAGGTAAACTGAGGAAGTGGTGATTGGGGAAAGATGGTGTTAAGGTTTAGACTGCAGATTCAGGATCTGTTTCAAGGTAAAAGAGCTTAATCCCTGCAAGCTGTTTTAGCAAAAGCCCCAAAATGAGTAATTCTGATATGACAGGCCAGCCTGGAGAGCTTGCTGCTACCCTGGTATTTCTCTGGGCCACAACTGGGAAAAAAATGGGCTGATACTGTCTTGTAGGCTGAGCTAGAACAACACAAGTAATGCTGAGTTGAGGCTCTCATAGTTACTGAGACCTCTGTAAGCTTTAGTGATTGGCACTTCACTGTGTCAAGGCATCAGGATCTACTGCTCTGGCTAAATGAAGCTTTATTTTTGTCTTCATACAACAAGAACTTAGAACTTTCTGTTTCATGAAGTTGTTGGATTGGGAGGAATTTGAGTCCTGCCCATCTGACACAGTTATGCAGGAAATACATGTAGCAGTCTATTGTAGTCTGTTTCTTCAGCGTCATGTCACTGTTTCAAGTTATCTTCTTCATAAGCTGTGAGCAACCAGCAAGGCTGAATGTCAGGCAGGTGAGTTTCCAGTTGTTTGCTCTCCTGATCCCCACTCTGTGTCACTACAGTAGATGTTCTTCTGCTCAAGTATATGGCAAATTTCTGAGATTTGTGTCACCATATCAGCATCCAGAGCTGCTTTCTTATTTCCCCTATAAATATAATAAGCCTCAGAAGAAGATTTGATGGGACAGGTGGCTTTAAATGTTCCAATCTCAACGTCTCTGTTTGGTCCTATGAAAAAAAAATTGGAAGGCTGATGTGAAATACTGATATCTGAGATCCATGAGAAGACATTCACATCTACAGTTGTTCTGTTTAGAATCACAGAATTGTTTTGGTTGGAAAAGACCTCCAAGATAATCAAGTCCAACCATCAATGTAAGACCACCATGACCATTAAACCATGTCCCCAAGTGCCATGTCTGAACTTTCTTGACAGTGCCTCCACCAACCCACTGGACAGCCTGTTCCAATGCCTAACCACTCTCTCAGTAAAGAAATTGTTGCCAGTCTTCAACCTAAACCCCCTCTGGCACAATGTTATACTTTGATACTAGGGAGAAGAGACCAACCTCTACAACTACCTGAAGGGAGATTGGAGTGAGGAGAGGTCCAGCCTCCTCTCCTTGATGCCAAGTGACGGGACCAGAAGAAATGGTTTCAAGCTGCAGCAGGCTGGATATTAGGAAATATTTCATCACTGAAAGGCTTCTCAAACATTGGAATGGTCTGCCCAGGGCAGTGCTGGAGTCATCATCCCTGGGGGTGTTCAAGCAGCCTGTGGAGCTGGTGCTTAGGGACATGGTTTAGTGTTGACTCTTCAGTGCTGCATCAAGGGTTGGACTGGGTGATCTTGGAGGCCTTTTCCAACCAGGTGAATTCTGTAATTCTGTGACCTCCCCTCCCTCCCATATCCTTTAAGGTAGTTATAAAGAGGTACTAGAGCAGATTTGTAATGGCAAAGAGGTAACTTTGGGGTTCTCATGGGTGAGAGGGGTGACCAGTTCTTCAGAGTTGGAACCCAGAGAGCTGCAACTGCTTTCAGCCGCTGAAAATCCTGCTCTAATGCAAGTGGCAGCAGGGGCCCTCCTTCTTCCCTGCCCTGAAGGCAGGACATGCTGTGCAGAGAAAGCTGCTGGCTGCTGGCAGATAGGCAACAGGGGAGGCAATTTGAAAGAGGCTTAAATTAAACTCAATCAGGCACGGCAGCCCTGAGCTGGAGGGCCAGATTCTGGCTAAGTTGTATTCCCATCTATAGGGCTTGAGAAAACAATGCTGGCATCAAAAACGTGAGGAGAAAAATCTTTCCATCCCTCCTGCATTTAATTTTTGACAGTCTCCCCCCCCCCTCCCCCGCTCCCCATGCTTTCATATATTAACTGTTTCTTTACTCTTGGAAGAATTTTTCACTGACTTTTAAAACTCAAGGCCTAAACTGTGTGTAGACATAACTATGTCTTTTCACATTTACTTAGGAGGACCTAATCTCCCTCCTTGTTCTCCATACAGTATTAGTGATGATATATTTTGCTGGGCAGGGTTGCAAGTGATGTATTTTGATGAAGGAAGATGTGGGGGGAAAGGTGAATATTTTAGTTAGAAGAACTTGACTTCTTTCAATAAAAATAGGCAGGTGCTGTGTTTCATCTGTTAACCCCTGTTGTTTGAATTTGGGTTAGAGTCCTGTCTCAAGATGCTAAAAGGCTGGATGGGAATTAAGGGGAGCAAAGGAAGTTCCCTTGACATTTTGATGTGCTGAAGTAGAGGGCAGGCAGTCTTGCTTTATACAATGCTGTCTTCCTGTGTAGAACAATTAGTATTAATATGGTAATGATAATTGTTTCTGTAAATTATTCTTAATTAACTATTTATGTAATAAGACATTTAAGGAACTGTATTTAACAATTTTGAGGGTTTTTTCCCCCCCTGCTAATTGCCTTCACTATATATTTCTTCCTTATGCTGGTGACTGTCTTCTGTTCAGTATTAACTGTGTGACATCCAGGCTTAAAATTAGGTGTAGATGATCCTTAATTAACACAAAATGGTGCATAAATGATCTAATAACAGGTGGGTTCCTTCCTTTAGCTGTGCTGTAATTGCCAATTGCTGGGATTTCAGCAAAGTAATGAAGCTCTAATACAGATCCCAACCTGTGGGGCCACCAATGCTGCCCACCACTCTCGCCTTATGGTTTTCAGCAGGTGACAATGTGCCCCTCCACCTTTCAGATGCTGAACTTTAGTCTGTGCCTCTTTGGGAGTGTTCTGTATCCAGCTGGCACTGCAAAGTCAAAAGCAGAAAGGGGAAAATTGTTCAAAACAAAAGCTTCTGGGCAGTTTGTGCTGCCTCATCTGATGTTGCTCAATATGTTTTGAACGGATATTGAAAAGGTAGAATCATAGAATCAACCAGATTGGAAGAGACCTTCAAGATCATCCAGTCCAACCTATCACCCAGCCCTAAGCAGTCAACCAGACCATGGCACTAAGTGCCTCATCCAGGCTTCTCTTGAACATCTCCAGTGATGGCGACTCCACCACCTCCCTGGGCAGCACATTCCAATGGCCAATCTCTCTCTCTGTGAAGAACTTCTTCCTAACATCCAGCCTATACCTCCTGTGGCACAGCTTGAGACTGTGCCCTCTTGTTCTGGTGCTGGTTGCCTGGGAGAAGAGACCAATCCCCACCAGGCTACAACCTCCCTTCAGGTAGTTGTAGACAGCAATGAAGTCTCCCTTGAGCCTCCTCTTCTCCAGGCTAAACACCCCCAGCTCCCTCAGCCTCTCCTCACAGGGTTTGTGTTCCAGACCCCTCCCCAGCTTCGTTGCCCTTCTCTGGACACCTTCCAGTACCTCAACATCTCTCTTGAACTGAGGAGCCCAGAACTGGACACAGGACTCAAGGTGTGGCCTGACCAGTGCTGAGTACAGGGGAAGAATAACCTCCCTTGTCCTGCTGGCTACACTATTCCTGATACAGGCCAGGATGCCATTGGCTCTCCTGGCCCCCTGGGCACACTGCTGTTCAGCCTACTATTGACCAGCACATCCCCAGGTCCCTCTCTGTCTGACTGCTCTCCAGCCACTCTGTCCCCAGCCTGTAGTGCTGCATGGGATTGCATGCCAAAGTGTAGAATCCTGCACTTAGCCTTGTTACATTTCATCCCATTGGCCTCTGCCCACCCATCCAGCCTGTCCAGGTCCCTCTGCAGGGCCCTCTTACCCTCCAACAGATCAACACCTGCTCCTAATTTGGTGTCATCTGCAAATTAACTGATGATGGACTCAATTCCCTTGTCCAGATCATCAATAAATATATTGAATAGGAATAGCCTGCTACATTCAGTGCTCTTTAATTAGCTCCCTTAATTCTGGTTTGGACTTTTTTCATCTTGAAAATGTCACCTGCTACCCTGCTTTTGCCTTTTGCCTCATTGTGGTTTTTGTTGTTGTTGTTTTTCCACTGGTGCATGTGTGAAGCATATACCAATATTTTATGTACCTAATTGGTCTAGGTTTCTGCATACTGCCTACTACAAAGTGCACATTCTCCTTTTTACTCTGCTTTATGTTTATTGCACTCACTACATTGTTTTATGTGCACAGTGTGCTTATTCAATGTGTGGCGTCGGCGGAGGGCTGTAATATTCCATTCTTAGCATCATTAGTGCTGTTTTCCTCACTGATCTTCATCAAGCTCTAGTTTAATTTAACCCACTTCATTATTTTGCAGAGCAGTTTGTATCTGTTGGATTTCCCTTCTGTTGCTTTTAAACCCACCAGTGTCTCAGAACCGTGATAACCCTGAGTATTTTTAGCTTTGTTTTTGTCATTTAATAATAACAATACCACCACCACCACCACAACAATAATAATAATTTTAGTGTATCAAAATATAATAATACATTATATATAGTATATTTATATATTATAATATAATATATAAATATTTATTGTGTATATTAAATAGATTATTAAAATGATAATATAGTTATTACATTAATATATATTATATATAATATATTTTATATATTATAATATATTATAATATATTATTATTATTATTACTACTACTATTATTTTATGATGGACCTGTTCTGAGCATCCTAGGATTTCTGCAGTACAGCCAATCAGTTAAAGCCAGCTACTGATAGCTTTTCAAGTTAATTAGCACCTCAGTTCAGCAGCAGTTATACTCAAATTGATAACTGGAGTAAGCCTGTCAGAATCTCACCTTCCCTTTGCATTTAGTGAAGGTGATTTTGCAGTATGTTAGTTTGTATTGTGTACAGAGTCTGTTTAATTTTCAGCACTCTTTTTGTGTTGGTTGGTTGGTTTTGGGTTTGGTTTTTTTTTTTTTGACCTATTTAAACTCAGGGCCTAAAGTCTTACAGGAATGGGCTTTTGTTTCAGCTTGTCTGAGGAACATGGAAAATTCAGTCAGTTGCTGGGGTTTGTTCTGATTAAGCAACAGTGACTGATAAATTTCCCTACCCTTTTCACTTAGAGGGTAGATGTTTCTTTGAGAGACTTTTGGTTTCTTTTTAAGTATATGCAGCTTAGGGCTCTCAATGTAAATAAAAGTAACTACATGACTAAAATCAGAAAAATCACTTTAGCCTAATCAAGCCTTAATTGTCTGGATTAGCAGGACCTCCAAATAATTAAGATAGTTTGCAGAAGTAATAAGCTATTCAGATTCAATCCATGGCACCCTTAGATTTTCGCTGCATAGGCTTTTCTTACAAAGACTGAAAGGAATGGGGGGAAGAAATATTTACAGCAATGGTGAGCTCTGGTGCATGTGAGAACAAATAATTGGAACTTCAGAGACTCGATATTTTGGGAAGAGTACAGATAATTACTATTTATTGTTGTCCCCTCAGCTGCAGCACATCAAGAAAAAGTAGCTAATATAAATTACTCTTCCGTTAGAGATGATTGCTGCGGGAACACTTCATCAGGAGGAGTCTGCACTGCTGCAGAAGACTCTATCCAAACACTGTGGGTGAGCAAGAAGCCAGAAGCTCTGCAGTGGTTCTTCCTCTGCAGACTCAGAGAATCACAGAATGTTAGGGGTTGGAAAGGACCATCAATCCCTCCTCCCTGGCAAAGCAGGGCAGGTCACACAGGAACACATATAGGTGGGTTTTGAAAGTCTGCAAAGAAGGAGAGTCCACAACCTCTCTGGGGAACCTGTTCTCTAGGGGTCCGGCACCCTCACCATACAGAAGTGCCTCTTCATGTTGAGGTAGAACCTCCTGTGTTTTAGCTTGTACTCATTGTTCCTTGTCCTATCACTGGGCTTCACCTGGCACCTTCATCTGGATACCCACCCATCAGATATTTATAGACATTGATCAGATCCCCTCTCAGTCTTCTCTTCTGCAGGCAGGCCCATGGCTCTCAGTTTCTCTTTATAGTAGAGATGTTCAAGCCCCAGAATTATCTTCATAGCTCTCCATTGCACTCTCTCCAGCAGATTCCTGTCTCTCTTGAACTGGGGAGCACAAAACTGGACACAGTATCACAGGTGTGGTGTCAGCAGGGCAGAGTAGAGGGACAGAAGAACCTTCCTAGACCTGCTGGCCACAGTTTTCTTAATGCCCCCAGGGATGCCATTTACCCTCTTGGCCCCAAGGGCACATTGCTGTCCCATGGAGAACTTGCTGTCCACTAGGACTCCAAGGCCTTTGTGGAGCTGCTTTCCAGCAGGATGAACTCCTAGTCTGTACTGGTATCTGGTGTTATTCCTCCCCTCACACAGGTGGAGATGGAAAGCTCTTTGAGTTGCAGGTTTAGTTTGACAGCACTGCAGTGATACTTTGGGCTGAATGCAGTGCACATTGCATCAGTTCTGCTCTGCCAGTTAAATATCCCAAATGTTAGTAAGCTGTTACTACTGGGTTTGGAGGACATACAAAATAGAAATCAGGACTGTGGCTCTCAAGGACACTGCTCCTGCCCATGTTTTGGGTTTTAGGAGTACTCCTCAGGAATTTTTAGCATACATACTGCACCACATTGTCTTCCCCTGGTTTTCTTGGGTTGAGCAGAAGTAGAGGAAATCCAAATTTATCCTGTTTACGATAAGCACTGTAGGAAGACTAGATTGGCTGCCTGCTGGAATACAGACTTTGATCAACATTTATTGAGCAGGCTACAGGTAAATGTTTCTTTCTTTTAATCAAGGCTGATTAAATTACAATCAGAAGGATGCCCTTGCTCCCTTAGGCACATCACAATCTTGCCATCATCTCAAATTCATCCAGCTTTTCAAGAGAGGGTTTTATTAGCTCTTCCTAATCCCTAAATAATTACTCTAGACAAAGAGCTGTTGTAGAGAACATCTTGTCTAAGGAAAACGGATTCACAAGAAATCCTGATAAATTCTCTTGTGCTCTATGACATGAGTTTCCCTGCTTGTCCTTGTTCTTAAATCACAACTGGGTCATGTAGGTAAACAGCTGCAAAGGGAATGGTAGCTCAGTTGACAGAGGTGTCTCCTCCCTGGGGTCGTGAGGTTGAAATTTTATTCTCAGTGCTTGAATTTTGTGCTTGAAAAGGTGCAAGAACTGTTTGAGCAGACTGGTAAAAAAAAAAAGAAGAAGAGGCTGCTTCTTGTTAGAGTTTACATGTGCCCTTCAACAGACTGCAAAGTCATTTTGTGAACTTCATCTAACAAGATGTATGAGTGTTTCTCACATTGTCCATGTGGGGACTGAAAGCTGCAATGCAAGCATCAGTCTTCTTGCTCCACTGATGGAGTCTGGTTCCTCTGCCCCTTCTGTATCACATGGAGAGAGCCAAAACTCTGAGGCCAAGGTTCAGAAGAGCCCAAAAATGGACTGAGGTAGGAGTCTGACATTCTGCCCTGCTCTGCATCTCGGGTACCTGGCACCAGGCTGTGCAGCTCTCTACGAGACCTGAATCCTCTTGGGATTTGTACCCTTTCCTTGGGCACAGAGCAAGGGTTCCTCCTTTCTTTTTCACGCTGTCTCTGCAGGGAAAGGGGGATGATTTGGATGGTTGCTGCTGCTGCTGCCCATTTATCAAATAGTTTTGTGATTACAGGAGTAGGAGGTAAGAAATGCAGCAGGATCATTAATTCTTTAAAGTTTCCACTTTTGGCATTACGGCTACCTCTAAAAAAGGTTCCTTGTTTCTGAGCTTGGTGTAGTTCAGAAATGAGCACATTTTCCAGAGGAGTTGTATCACAGTGACAGTATGAAGAAAAAACACAGACCAAACCTAGACTGTTTTGTATACTTGGAGGTCATTTATTTACTCACAATGGAAATGCTCACAAACATCCAGTTTATCTTCTCACACCCAGTCCAGTTTTAAGGGAAAATGGCTTTACTCCTGCAAACAGAGAATTAATCATAAGTGGTTTGTTCTACAAAACCCACTCCCACTGATGGGGAAGGTCTGATTCTTTTTTTTTTTTCTTTTTCTTTTTTTTTCCCCCTCAAATAAGGAAACTGAAATTACTTAAGGGACTACTTAGCTTCCACTGGTGCAATTAGATTAATGTAGGAGGAATTTTGATTTATTTCCAGAGACGAATATATGTTTCTAGGTCAGTGACTCTATTTGGAACTAAAGATCTTAAGATGTTTTAAATAAATAAATCTGAATGTAGTGTTAGGTGTGCTGCTTTCCACTTGAATTTCAGTTTGGTCTTCATCTGATTGGATTTTTTTGCCCTTTTCTTGAGAAAAGTTCAGAAGTAATAAATTAATTGGAAAAGAGGGGAAGTGGGATTAAAAGGATGGTCTTCATTTGCATTGCCAGAGGACTGATGTCACTCACCTGATGTCACTAACATAAGCCAGGAAAGGGAGGCAGTGATGTTGGCTAGAAATAAAATACTAACCAAATGAGAAGCAGATCAGAAGGCAAATCATGTCCTAGGCTGCATCAAGAGGAGTGTGGCCAGCAGGGCAAGAGAGGCAATTCTGCCCCTTTACTCTGCTCTGCTGAGACCCCACCTCCAATCCTGCTTCCAGTTCTGGTGTCCTGATCATAAGGACACAGGGGGAGCAAGTCCAGAGGAGGGCAACAAAGATGATCCAAGGGCTGGAGCACCTCTGCTGTGAGGATAGGCTGAGGGAGCTGAAGAAGAGAAGACTCCAGGGGCTCCTTAGAGCTGTCTTCCAGTACTTGAAGGGATCCTACAGGAAGGCTGCAGAGAGACTTTTCATAAGAGTGTCTAGATAACAGGACAAGGGGGAATGGTTTGAAGCTGAGGGATGGTAGGGTTAGACTGGATCTTAGGAAGAAGCTCTTCAGTAGGAGGGTGATGAGACTCTGGAATAAGTTGTCCAGGGAGTTTGTGGATGCCTCCTGCCTGGGGGTGTTCAAGGTCAGGTTGGATGAGACCTTGAGCAGCCAAGTCTAGTTGAGAGGCATCCCTGCCCATGGTGGGGAAGTTGGAGTAGAAGATTTCTAAGGTCTCTTCCCACCTAAGTCTTTCTGTGATTCTATGAAAAGAAAGGTAATGAAGCATTGAAGATGACATTGATTAACTGGGCAATGAAACAGCAGAGAGAATCCAGTGCTGATAATGTAAAACAATGCACCTAGAGGGAAAATCAGGAATAAATTTGTATGCACAGTGGTGGTCTCTCATTTCTTAGTCACCACTTTGGAAAGACCTCTAAAAGTTGAGTTCCTCAAAAATCCAAGTGTTCACTGTCCCTTTGAGCAGAAGCTTTGTGGGATGGGTGAGAGCTGATGGGAGCTGGGTTCAGAAGCAGCAGAACAAGGCTGGTCTTTGTACACTGCATGGCTCGGGTCTCCCTTCAACAATAGAGTAGAGGCAGTAGATGAGGGTGCCAGAGCCCTGGAACAGGTTACCCAGGGAGGTTGTGAAGTCTCCTTCTCTGGAGACATTTCAAACCCACCTGGATGCATTCCTGTGTGACCTGCCCTGGATGATCCTGCTCTTGCAGGGGGCTTGGGCTGGATGATCTTTCAAGGTCCCTTCCAACCCCCCTACCATTCTGTGATTGCAGGCACATTTGAATGCTGTTGAGAATATCTGTGATTGATCCCAACAGCACCTGAATGCACAGCCTGACAGTTACTTTTGTGTGTGCCATAAATTGTAGTTTACATCTAAGCAGTCGTTGGATGGCAAAATAATGCTCCATAGTAAAACTGAGAATGTCATGAGGAGTACCTTCTCTTTGCATCGCAGGAGTGAGATGCTTTTATGTTTCATCTTCTTGGGGCTTTTTATAAGGTGACCTGTTATGTATAAACATGTTTTATACCCATCACTAATAATGCTCCTGCAATTGAAGCCTGAATACTAACTCTGAAATATAGTTTAGACTCCTTTTGTATTCATGATAAATTTTATGAACCTTTTTGCCTTGCCGGTGATGTCAGCAGAATCTCTCTATTGAATTATGGATTAGACATTTAATCAAGGTCTGTGTGTGCATTGTTACATGAGTCACTTCTTCCAGTTTTCTCCTGAAAAAAAAAGAAATTTTCACAATGTGATTTGCAATGGAGTGAACACCAGATAAATAAAATGCAGTTGTGCACCTTGTAGCTCGGTCTAACAACATGCAAGCGTAAAACACAAGGGGTAGGTCCAGCAGGCCTCTCCAGTGGAAGCCAAAGAGGTTGTCTGCATCAGTAAGAAAGGAATACAAAATTTAGGATAATTTCCATCAAGTCTAATGCACGTCTTTATAGTTTTTCCCACAGCTGTTAGTTTTAAAACATCTGTTTGTCCTGGTGTTTCTTTTCTCAGCTTCTTGGATTGTAGCTGAGATACGGCTGCAAGACCAGGTCAGGACAACCAGACTTTGCTGGTTTAGCAATTACATCTGGTTTTATTCCAAATTATGCTTTTGTCCAGCTGTCTTTTAAACCCATTTCTCTGAGTTGCTAGGATACATTTCTAAAAGTGGAAGCTGTTTACACAGCCTCGATATGACAAATCTTTGTGTTTCACTTACTTCTTGCCAAGGCTTTGTTGCAAGGCACTGCTGAAGTTTACCAAGCTCTCCAAATTGTCATACAATCCTGTTTCTTTGTTTGCAATAATCAGAGGAATACAGAGCAGATTAAATGAATCTTGTTTTGTCTACTGCTATTTATTCTTTTTGCCGAGCTTTCCAGTGGTATTACTCAGATGGATATTTAGTCAGCTCAGTTCTGACCAAGGCCAGTCCTGCAAGTGCTGGCTGGATGAGATGATTCTAATCCAAGTGGATCTGAAAGGTGTTCCTTTTGGACACGCACATCTGTAGCTGCACTCTCTCAGCTCTACAAATAATCTGCTATTTGGAAAGTAGATGGAAAGGTGAAATTGGGTCATTTGAAATAAAGGCAAACCCACACATTTTCCTACGGAAAGCATTAAAGTTTTAAGTAAAGAACTTGAAATCTGAGTAAGTGAAGGATGGGATAAACGGTGCCATGCAGGCCAGCCAAAAGGCACTGTCAGAGCTTGCAGAATGAGTTCTGCAAAGCTTTCAAATGCTACTTGCCAAAGTAAGATTCAAAGGATCAGGTCTTCCTCATCTTGGGTTGTTTAGTCTGGAGAAGAGGCTGTGGGGAGACCTTATTGTGCTCTGTCCAGCTGTGGCAGTTTAGGCTGGGCCCCCTGCCACTGCTGCATGAGATACACCTCTGGTGTCCTGGGTGCTCACTCAATAGGGGTGGACACAGGAAACGACGTATTTCTACCCAAAAATCCTGTGGCCTATAAATCCATCTGCAAAGTCATTCTCTTCCTCTTTCTTCCCTCTCTGCTCCCATGGGAGATGTCCTCTCTTATCGGGTAATGCCGGGGGAGTATCCTCAAGGCCTCTTGGGCCTGTCTAGGCCTAATGCCAGGAGGAGAATGGAGGGGGGGCAGTCTCAGACCTGGCCAGCCTGAGACTTGCCTAGCAGCGGGAGGGAGAAGAAGGAGCCCTGAGGGTTTGGGTAGACCCTCAGGTGGGAGGAGGGAAGGATTGGGAAGCCTCTGGGTACTATGTAAGGGACTCTGTATGCTTTAGGATGCTCTTTGCCACTATGCTTTGTAGTTTTCTGTATTTTCACCAATTGCTTTTCCATTTAAACTCTCCATCACTCTCCAATCCGTTTGTGCGTGTCATTCTTTTGTCCCTTTCGGGGCAAGAGATGTTCTGGCTGGCCTCAAACCAGCACACCAGCTACCTGAAAGGAGGTTGTAGACAGTTGGGGGTTGGTCTATTCTCCCAGGCAATGAGCGATAGGACAAGAGGAAATGGCCTCAGGTCGCACCAGGGGAAGTTTAGGTTGGATATTAGGAAAAAAATTCTTTACTAAAAGAGTGGTCAGGCATTGGAACAGGCTGCTCAAGGAGGTGGTGGAATCACTACCCCTGGAGGTGTTGCAAAAGACATGTAGACATGGCACTGGGGACGTGGTTTTAATGACCATTCAGACTTGACGATCTTAAAGGTCTTTTCCACCCGAAACAATTCTATGATTCTATGATCCTACACCAGCTGCAACTTGCCTCAACCTACACTGTTAGGTTTTCTAAAATATGAAGGATTTTTTTATATGACAGTACTATTTTCACTACAAAACCTCTACAGTAGAACCATATTTTTTTCAACATCTAAATTTCTGGTTTCTTCTGTTGCTTCAGACTCAACTGTCGATGTTTTTAGTATTGAATAGGTTTTATTGGGGGGGGGGAGGGAGGGATATCAGGTAGGAGGGTGGCTGAAGGAAGAATTGGCATTTAAATCTTAAGAGAAATTTTCTTAAGTGGTAGCTCTGAGATTAGTCTTGTTAGCCACCAGTTGTGATTCTTTCAAACCAGCCCTACAGGCAGTTAAATAACTGCCAGGGGCATAGTTGACAATCAGATTATATTGAATGCCTGCAGACTCCACCAGAAAGGTCTGAGGGGGAAGAAAAAAAAAACTATTACAGATGAAACAAAACATAGCATTTATATCCTGGCATAAGAAGCAGCCAGACAAAGGGAACACAGATTGTGGCTTGATTAGCCCCACAGAAGAACATTTAGAAAATTAATATTAGGACATTGGTAATTGAAAGCATTTAAAAGCGTTAATGCCCTCCTTTTCTTTTCTTTGATTAAAAGGTCATTGGCAGAACATAGCTGTGTGCATAGGGGATACCTTCAGTGAGTACAGGAGTAGTGATGGCTTCAGGTCTTTGTGCAGCTCCTGCAGGTGTCACAGGACCAAACTCTCAAGGCTGACACATACTGTCTTAAACTGGTGGCCAGGAACATGCAGTTCAATTTAGTAGCTTAGAAAAGTAGCTTCATGGTTCATGGCTTAGAGTTTCATCCTCTAATGATTTTTTTTTTCAGGTGTAGCCTTTCTGTCTTGGTTGTATCAAGGCAACCTGGTGGTTTGTTAATACACAAAGGTGAAAGCCCATCAGAAGGCTTTAAGTCATGTGTGTCATAGAATCACAGAATTTTAGGGGTTGGAAGGGAAGTCGAAAGATCATCCAGTCCAACCCCCCTGCCAGAGTAGGATCACCCAGGAACACATCCAGGCAGGCTTTGAATGTCTCCAGGGAAGCAGAATTCACAACCTCTCTGGGCAGCCTGTTCCAGGGATCTGTCACATTCACAGTGACAAAGGTTTTCCTTGTGCTCACGTGGAACCTCCTCTGCTCCATCTTGCACCCACTGCCCCTTGTCCTGTCCTTGGACATCACTGAGCAGAGCCTGGCTTTGTTCTCCTTCACATCTTTAAACATGACTGGCGTCACCCCTCAGGCTCCTCTTCTCCAAGCTAAAGAGCCCCAGCTCCCTCAGCCTTTCCTCAGCAGGGAGATGTTTCACTGCCTTCAGCACCTTTGTGACTCTGTGCTGGACTCTTTCAAGCAGTTTCCTAAGGGCCTTCTTGAACTGAGGGGCCCAGAACTGGACCCCTTTATCTGTTGTTCTAGGATAACTCCTTAACTGATGAAAGGCAAAGCCATTCCTCCCTCTGTCCTGGAAGGAAAGAATCCTATAGGTTCTAGACAGGTGTTCCTTATGACTATTCCTTATGACCTATGAGGTGAACCTGCATGTGGCCTTTGTGCCTTTTGCATCTTGCTGTGGGCATTGCTCTGAGAAGTGTCTCTTCATTTTGACTTACCAGTACAGTGCTAGAACAACACAAAACATGGTGAAGTGAAGAGTTAGGATCATATTTTGATGCCTTAGGAATCAGTGTTGTACATTTTTCAATTGCACCTCCTGACAGTATAGTAGATGACAAAATACAGGCTCAGGCAGCAATGCTTGGGGAGGAAGGCCACAGGATTTTACTTGTGCCAAACCTACAGTTTTTAGGATACTTAACAGGGATACGTTTGGGCAAGTGTGGAATTCATCAGAGGGATGCTGATAAGGTACTGGTAAAAGCAAGGGGAAATCCACAGGTAATCTGAATGCTGTAGCAGGGTACAGTGGAAGGAAGAAATGGTGTTCCTGAGGACCTTTTCTTTGCCTGCAATAGCACTGAGAACTGTAGAGTTGCTATTTGTTCTTGTCTTTCTATGATGGATGAGTCAGAGATGGCCTTGGCTGGGTAATGAACTTTTCCATCTCCCTGTGTTACTGTGTGGAAGCGTTACCTGCAGCTCAGAGTCATTTCTAATATCTCACTGGAATGGCTGAGCTGTTGAATGTGTGGATGATTGAAGTCAGGCTATATCCCCTTTCCTCCTTCTAATCTTTTAATTTTGATGGAAACACTTTTGTGAGCTGAAGAACTGGGGAAGCCTGGTTTCTCAGGAACTGGTGTTGATTTAATCTCTAAGGACAGACAAGCTGACAGTAGGGCCTTTCCTCAGCCAATTCACAAATAGGGTCTCTCTCCTCTGTACAGCCACCAAATTTTTTCCAGACTGGTAAAGTGAAAAATTTACAACTTAGATAAGACTTGACCAAAATTGGCTCAAAGGTTCAAGTGTAAATAATAGAATCCTAGAATGGCTTAGGTTGGAAGGGACCTCAGAGATCATCTCCTCCAACCTCCCCACCATGGGCAGGAATGCCTCTCAACTAGACTCAGCTGCTCAAGCCCTCATCCAGCCTGGCTTTGAACACCTTCAGGAAGGAGGCATCCACAGCCTCCCTGAGTCTCACCACCCTTGTACTGAAGAACTTCTCCATAAGATCCCATCTAAACCTATACTCCCTCAGTTGCAAACCATTCCCCCTTGTCCTAAGGGAAGAATGAGCGTGAGAAGGGAGGATGGAGGTTTCCTGTTGCTTTGCACATTCCCACATGCACCCATGAGGTGTGTGGCTGTGTTACTCTTGTTTCCTTGGGAAGCTAAACTAAAAATAGTGTCAAATGGGAAATAAAACCAATTCTGTTACTATATAGTACAAAGGAAAAACATTCTCCACATCTCTGAATTACCAGAGTGTTTGAAGCTGTGCTAAGCCAGTTGTTAGCAACCACAATTCAGATGTGTTGGGTGGTGGATTTTTTTTCAACATAAATATGACTTACTTGAAGTATGTTGAATTAGGAAACTCATGAATAAATATTTTGACATAATCAGAATTATATGGCTAGAAATTGACCTACTTTGCATGACAGATGCTTGAGAATCCCCCAGCTAATAGCACACTAACCTGGCATAGCAATGCCCTGTCTTCTAATACACTAAGCTGCATACAGACATTAAATTATTAGATTGTTGGGGTTTTTTTTTCATGGAGATTAGGCACAGTCAATTTTGTTTGTAAATGAATAAGTTACAGGCAAGTTACTGAGGGAGGCACTGGGATGCAGGCCAAAGGAGGACTTGTGCATCATTTGATCAGTGCAAATTTCTGTTAGAGAAGAGCTTGGTGGTGCCAGCAGCCAAAGAACTGAAGTGTTACACCAGGTGGACAGGTCAGGTGCTCTTCAGATAAGCACGATTCCAACAGCAATAATGATGTTTTAAGAGCAGTATTTTGATGATACAAGTAGAATCTACTTGGTTTTTTTTTTTCCTTGAGGCTGTTCTTGATGCCTGTGTTGATTTTAGCAGATGATTTTACCTGCATTTCTACGTGGATTTTATAGAGGTTAAGTTGACAGAGAACTCTGACCTCAGAACAGAAGTTGTGAACTGTAAAAATTGTGGTAGCATTAAGTACTCAACTTTGGTCTTTGGGCCTGGTTGCCTTCATACTAACAGGCTCTTCAGATTCAATCATTCTAGGCTAGCTTTGACAAGCAGTTGGGTCCTTGTGCCCTTACAACTCAACATATTTCACAGAATCGTAGTTAATGGCTCAGGTTGGAAGGGACCGCAGAGATCAGCTACTCCAACCTCCCTGCCATGAGCAGGGACGCCTCTAAACTAGACTTGGCTGCTCAAGGCCTCATCCAACCTGGCCTTCAACACACCTAGGGAGCAGGCATCCATAAACTCCCTGGGCAGCCTGTTCCAGAGTCTCACCACCCTTCTGCTGAAGAACTTCTTCCTAAGCTCCAGTCTAACCCTGTTCTCCCTCAGCTTGTCCGGTCTCTGGACACCCTGATGAAAAGTCTCTCTGCAGCCTTCCTGTAGGATCCCTTCAAGTAGTGGAAGGCAGCTGTAAGGTCCCCCTGGAGTCTTCTGTTACCCAACATCTTGAGGAACTGTTCCAGTTTTTCCTGGTTGAGTCATTTCCCCATACTTTCAAGCCGTGTTGGGTGGTGTATTATGTCAGTCTGGTTTTCACAGAATCACACAGAATCACAAAGGTTGGCAAAGACCTCGAGGATCGTCAAAGTCCAACCTGTCATCCAAGACCTCATGACTACTAAACCATGGCACTAAGTGCCCCATCCAATCCCCTCTTGAACACCTCCAGGGATGGTGACTCCACCACCTCCCTGGGCAGCACATTCCAATGTCTAACAACTCTCTCCCTGAAGAACTTTCTCCTCACCTCCAGCCTAAACTTCCCCTGGCACAGCTTGAGACTGTGTCCTCTTGTTCTGGTGCTGGTTGCCTGGGAGAAGAGACCAACCCCCACCTGGCCACAGCCTCCCTTCAGGTAGTTGTAGACAGCAATGAGGTCTCCCCTGAGCCTCCTCTTCTCCAGGCTAAACAATCCCAGCTCCCTCAGCCTCTCCTCATAGGGCTTGTGTTCGAGGCCTCTCCCCAGCCTCGTTGCCCTTCTCTGGTTTTGTGGTGTTTACTGCAGAGGGGGTTGGACTGCATGACCTTTGGAGGTGCCTTCCAGCCCAGCCCACTCTGTGATTCTACGATTGCTTCTCTAACAATATTCCCTTTCACACTTAGTGTCCTGAGTACCAGCCAGGAGATGCTTTGGCTCCTTAACACCTGCTGGCTGTAGTTCCAGAAACAGAAGAGTTATCCTGATGTGCCAGTCCTCCCTGGCACATTGCACACGCGAGATGTGCACAGAGCCCAGATTCCTACCTTCGGAATTCCTCGTGGCACAGGGGTGTTTCGCTTCTTATTAACGCGTTGCCCAAGGGCGATTGCTGGCAGTGGTCTTTTCATTTCTGCCTCCTGCTGCTGCTTTGACAATGGGAACAGCAGCAGGAGGCAAAAATGAAAGGACCAGATTGAAAGAAGCACTTTGCCACTGTTGTAATTTTGAAATTGATGG
Source organism: Indicator indicator (assembly GCF_027791375.1). Classification (NCBI taxonomy): domain Eukaryota; kingdom Metazoa; phylum Chordata; class Aves; order Piciformes; family Indicatoridae; genus Indicator; species Indicator indicator. Next base: position 30,236,060 of record NC_072019.1, read on the forward strand.
CGTTTTTTAGCCCAAAGTCTCAGGAAAAAAGCTGCTTTCCTCTTTGCCTCCTATTGTTTTTCCAACAGGGAGAGACATTCTCTGATGTTGCAGAGGCAGTGGGAGGCCAAAATGAAAATAATTTTCTTCCTGAAACATTGGAGAGCAAAATGTGAACAATTTCAGCAGGGAAATAGTAGTTTGAGGTTTGTTTTTTTGTTGTTGTTGTTGACTGCCATGTGGTGAATAGTGGTATTTCTATTTACCCATGGAAAATAAATAGCAGCTGCTTTCCTTATTGAATTAATGTGATCACAGGACAACTGCTACAATTCTATTTACTGTGTGGTTTTTTTTCTTTATTTCCCTATTCCTGAATGAGAGTAGGCTTTGTAAGGTGGGCACATCATTCCCTTTTGACGCCACAGGGCTGCCTCTGATGCTGTTTTACGTCAGAAACTTAGGAGTCTGCAGTTCCAGGCCTGCATTTCATACCCACATCATCAGAACCACAGATAGAATCATAGAATCAACAAGGTTGGAAATGACCTCAGAGATCATCAAGTCCAAACTATGACCCAGCACCTCATGACTAACTAAACCGTGGCTTCAAGTGCCACGTCCAGTCCTTTTTTGAACACCTACAGAGATGGTGACTCCACCACCTCCCTGGGCAGCACATTCCAATGGCAAATCACTCTTTTTGTGAAGAACTTTCTCCTCACCTTGTGCCTAAACTTCCCCTGGACAGCTTGAGACTGTGTCCTCTTGTTCTGGTGCTGGTTGCCTGGGAGAAGAGACCAATAAATAAATCCAGTGTCACCAATTCCAGTGGGAGAAAGGTGCAGGGTGGTTCTGGTGCTGCTGCACTGCTGACGTAGCTGCTGTCACAGCACAGTGCCTGATGCAGTTTCCCTGCTGGAGTCTTTGCTCAGGGGTATCAGGGCTTAAGTGTTGTTGGGGTTAAGTGAAGTCAGAGGTGGGATAGAGCAAGATTCAGAGGCCAAGTGGGAGAGCTTTTATGCTTCATTGGAGACTGATGTTCACCTTCTCCTTCCCAGGAGACTTAAGTTCTGTGATTTAAGTGAGGCTTTATTTGCAGCACTGAACCAAACCAGCCAAGGAGCAGGAGCACAACCACCAGACTCTACAGGCTGCAGATGTTTACAGCCTGCTGTGATCTGCCGCATCCTTTTGTAACTCTATTAATGAGTACTGGCATGAGTCTTCTACCAAATAAAGTTCTGCATTGAGAAAGGGCCATCGTTTCCTCCAGTGTGGTGCACAGTCCCTGCAGCACTGAGGCAGTAGCAGACCACAGTGTTAACAAGAGAGGGTGAAGTGTAAACCAGTGCCTTTGTCCTCCTGCTTGAGCTGTTGTGGGCTAATGCTCTTTCCTGTGGGGACTTTGGTGTCTGTAATTAGTTATCTTGAATGCAAAGATTTTTCTCCTGTTGAGCATGTGAGAAATTTGGGAATGTTAATCAGCAGAGCATAACCTTTTCTTAACTGACTCTTTTTACAGTCCTGAAGAATTAACATTTATCTTAGGGCAGCACAAGAATTTGGCATTTGTATGAAGCGAACTGATTCTCCGCTCTCTTCTCTTTATGTAGACGTAACAAAAAATAACCTCTTTGATAGACTCATCAACAGGATATTTTTGTAGGCTTTGAAGTGGAAATGGTGAATTTGTGTGGCTCAACATGACTTTGGGGTGCTGCATATAAGCATGTGCATGTCTGTGTGGTGGATTAGTGAAGTCTAATTAAAATTGTTTCCAAAAACTGCATACTTAAAACCAGCTATAGGCAGACACATAAAAGCAGCTTGATTATTTTTTTTTCAGTAAGTTCTGAGCACTTTTAATTCTTGTAGGATTAAAGAGTGTCAGGGGAATTCATCAGTTCTGCAAATCTTGTTGTGTGTTCACATACCAAAATAATTATTTAGGTGTTCATCCTTAAATGATGAGGCCACACCTTGAGTGTTTTGTTCAGTTCTGGGCTCCTCACTACAAGAAGGACATTGAGGGACTAGAGTGTGTCCAGAGAAGGGCAATGAGGCTGGGGAAGGGCCTGGAGCACAGGACCTATGAGGAACAGCTGAGGGGTGGGATGGTTCAATCTGGAGAAGAAGAGGCTGAGGGGAGACCTCATTGCTCTCTGCAACTACCTTAAGGGAGGTTGGAGTGAGGAGGGGGCAGCCTCTTCTCTTTGATTCCAAGCGACAGGACCAGGGGAAATGATTTCAAGATGCACCAGGGGAGGTTCAGGCTGGGTGTAGGGGAATATTTCTTCGCTGAAAAGGTTCTCAAGCGTAGGAATGGTCTGCCCAGAGCAGTGCTGGAGTCACCATCCCTGATGCTTAAGGGACATAGTTTAGTGTTGACCATTCAGTGATGGGTTGAGGATTAGACTGGATGATCTTGGAGGTCTCTTCTAACCAGCTATATTCTGCAGTTCTGTTTTCCTACTGTTGCCTAGTTTTTTAACTGCTTTAAGGTGCTTCTCAGTGCTATGGTGGAGATTGGAAGGAAAAGCAATTGTAATTTACTCTTCTGTTCCCCAGCACGTTCAGCTTTGATTGGGAAAGGGCACGTTCTGAGGTAATTTATCAGTGCCATTTGAACTGGTCTCTGCTTACTGTTTTGAAAGTCCTTTATGGAGATTTGTTGGCAGTAAATGGTACCTACTGACTGCCCCATTAGAACTGTTTTGCTTAGGCATATTAATACAGCTGTAACAGGTCCCTTGGCTGTCTCAGTGGCTGGGCTTTTACTATGCCCCATCCAAATGCAGTGCACATGGTAACACCAATTAAGGATCACTGTAAAATCAATTACCTTTTCTTAGTTGATTTTGTCTCAGAAGCAACCAATTTCATACTGACAGCCAGGCAGGCAGGCAAGGAATGAACTGGTTGATGACCTCCTTTTCCCAAGGGCTTTATCCACTTGACATTTTGATGTCTGCTTGATTTAAACATTTACCCCAGCTTGGAAACATAAGGTGAAATGAAGCTTGATGAACTATCTTCTGGTTTTGAAGAGAAGAATCCACAGGTACCTGTCATCTCCCTTCCCATCTAGTTGTACAGGAACCATTATTTTTATTCTTACTCTCTTAAAAGCAGAAAATGGGCCAGTAAGTTGTTCTTGTTTCACTTTTGGTTGCTCCCTAGGGCTTGTTGAACAAGGCTAGAACCTCAAAAGTTGTATTGCAGTGCCTTATTTCAATTTCAGTCAGTGAAGAGTTTGAGAACGTAGCTGCTTCAGCATCCAGCCTGTAAAAGGCACCTTACAAAATGGCTTTAAAGATTTATGAAGACTTGCATGGGGGAGAGGCTGAAAGGAAGTTTAATTACATTCAGCTTTTGGTCATTTCTGTGGCTGAGGATGTGCCCATAGACTGTCATCTCAACGACCAGCTAAGAAAATAAAATTGATCAGTGAGCCTTCTGGCTAAAAGTAAAATGAGTGCTTTGTCATCTGCCCGTGGAGCATATGTGCTCCATCACTGCCGTCTCCTGCTGCTTGCCCTACACTCTCCATCACCCAGATTTGTCCACAATTTTAATCAAACATTATTTTATTCTGAGGCCTTCTCTGTAAATAATTGACTTCTTCTCTTGACACACTCACCCAATACTTCTTTGTAAAACAAAGAAATAATTTAACCTGGTCCACACAACCGTTTTGCTTTGGAGATAGTAACATTTGGAGATAGTAATTGAATCTGGTGCTGTGTTAGATCCCAGTGTCTATTTGCAGAGGGCCTATTAATGTTCTGGAGCCCTCAACACAGGGAGGACATGGACCTGATGGAGCATGTCCAGAGGAGGCCACAAAAATTATTAGAGGGCTCGAGCACCTCTCCTATGAGAACAAGCTGAGGGAGCTGGGGTTGTTCAACCTGGAGAAGAGAAGGCTTCAGGGAGACCTAATAGTAGCCTTCCAGTACCTGAAGGGCTCCTACAAGAAGGCTGCAGAGGGACTGTTTTCAAAGTGACAGGATGAGGAGCAATGGCTTCAAACTAGAGCAGAGGAGATTTAGATTGGATGTTAGTAACAAGTTCTGCACCATGAGGGTGGTGGAACACTGAAACAGGTTGCCCAGGGAGGTGGTGGAGACCCCATCCCTGGAGATATTCAAGGTCAGGCTTGACAAGGCTGTGGGCAACCTGATCTAGTGGAGAATGTCCCTGCTGACTGCAGAGTGGTTGGACCTTTGAAGATCCTTTCCAACTCAAGCCATTTCTCTGATTCTATAAATGTCCATCTTGTTGTGCATTAGCTCGTGGACAGTACAAAGTGTTCAGATAAAGTCTTGGCAGGTGCAGTTGCTGTCACCTTGTGAATGACATCGTGCTGCTAAAGCTCTGATCAGTGGCAGGGAGTAACATGGCAAGAGCTTATTTACTTATACAGGAAACTTGGTTCTGAAAGTGGGAATGTGGAGGTGTCTTTGAGTACAGTAATTCACAGGCTAATAATGCCAGAAGCCATAAAATCTCCCAGTTGGAGGTGAGTGAAAGCAGCGCTGAACAATTGGGAAGCACTGCTGAGATGATGGGCTGAGTGATGATTGAGTTCTCCTGGAGAGCCCTTAGCTGTGTTTAAAATTGGAGGTAATGTTTTTAAATTTAACCATAATAGGTGTTCATTGAACCTTTGGAGTGCTTCTCTGTCCCCTCTTTAAAATGGTTTATCATTTTCCATAGAAACGTTCTCTGTCTTTGCATTCAAGACAGCTGGTTGTGTGGCTGTCAAAACTGAGCAAAAGGACCAAGAGGACCAAAGCAACAGTGGGATGAGAGAGAGGTTCTACCTCCATTTCCTCATGCCAGGAGGCTCATGTGCTTCAGCATGAAATTTAGGATATTGAAATCCTGGAGTGCAGTCTAAATCCCCTCCTCAAGCTTCAATCCATTCCCTTATCCTATCACTGCAAGCCCCTGTAAAAAGTCCCTTCCCAGCTTTCTTCTGGGCTCCCTTCAGGTACTGGAAGGCTACTCTAAGCTCTCCCTGGAGCCTTCTTTTCTCCAGACTGGCTGGCCCCAGTTCTCTCAGCCTGTCCCCATAGGGGATGTTCTCCAGCCCTCTGATCATCTTTGTGGCCTCCTCTGGACCCGCTCCAGCAGTTCCTTGTCTCTCTTACGTTGGGGACACCAGAACTGGAGGCAGTGCTGCAGGTGAGGTCTCAGCAGAGCAGAGCAGAGCAGAGTGGCAGAATCCCCTCCCTGCCCTGCTGCTCTCACTGCTTTGGTTGCAGCCCAGCACACAGCTGCCTGCTGGGCTGCCAGTGACCATTGCTGGCTCATGGGAGTTTGTCATCAACTGACACCCCCGAGTCCTTCTCCTAAAGACTTTCCTTGAGCCACTCCTCGCCCAGCCTGGATTTGTGCTTTCACTACTTCAGTGGGGTTTTTTCAGTTGCTAGGAAGTCTCCTTTTTTGATGAACTCCAGTGTGAAATCCAAAGCAGCTCTTCATTTCAGAGACAGCAGTGATTGATGTTGTGAGCTAATCTTGCTGTGAATGTATTCTGGTCACTGGAGATGAATTGTAGATCTCGAAATTAAACCCTTAAGTAACTCTCTTGTTAAAAAAAAAGAAAAAATTAAAACCCCCTAATTGCAAAAAACCTCATTTGAGAAATATGGTTAGAGGAGGAGAATGCTAGTGAGAACTGCAGGAGTTACATTGTGTGCACATCTGCTGCTAGGTTTGATGTGCTTTCTGAAATGTTCTGTTAAAAAAGGAGAAAAATTTTCTTTTTTCTCTGTCAGACCTGCAGGTTCAGCATGGTGGGGTTGGGCCATCCTGCTCCCAAAGACACTGACACGCAGACCATCTGGCAACTCAAAAGTTTTCTACCTCTAGCAGAAAAGATCAAAAATTAGATTAACAGATAGCAGAAGGAGCTGAGAAATTGGGGGTTGTTTTTCGGTTTTAAAATCCCAAATAAGGATGCTGCACCAAACTTTTCTATGCCAATGAGGAAAGAATTGTGTTCTCAAGGTGGGGTGGTCTTGGTATCAAAATGCATTTGCTCTGGTAAGACCTCACCAGGAGTACTTCATCCAGCTCTGGAGCCCTCAACACAGGAAGGACATGGACCTGGTGGAGCGGGTCCAGAGGAGGGCCATGAAGATGATCGTGGAGCTGGAGAACCTCTCCTATGAGAACAAGCTGATGGAGCTAGGGTTGTTCAGCCTGGAGAAGAGAATGCTCCAGGGAGACCTAATAGCAGCCTGCCAGTACCTGAAAGGGGCTACAAGAAAGCTGCAGAGGGACTGTTTACAAAGGCCATCAGTGACAGGACGAGGGGCAATGATTTGAAATGAGAGAAGAGGAGATTTAGATTGGATGTTAGGAACAAATTCTGCACCATGAGAGTGGTGGAACACTGGAACAGGTTGCCCAGGGAGGTGGTTGAGGCCCCATCCCTCCAGATACTCAAGGTCAGGCTTGACAAGGCTTGGAGCAACCTGATCTAGTGGAGGATGCCCCTGCTGACTGCAGAGTGGTTGAACTAGCTGTCCTCGGGGGGTCCTTTCCAACCCAACCCATTCTTTGGTTCTGTGTGGTGTCACCCTTTGTGTGCCGGACAGTTGTGAGCCCTCTGCATTGGACTTGTCGTTGTATGAAGCCGTTGAGCAAAATGTGCCATCAGGGGAGAGCAATGTCATTGAGCTTTTCATGCTTCCTTCCTGAATTGCTCTGCTGAAGGCAGATATAATTACATATGAGTAGTTTCTCTTTTACACCTGCTTGTGTGCTTGTGGTTTGTTGGTTTTGTTTGTTGTGGGTTTTTTTTTTCTGTAGCTGATTAAAATTGCTGTGAATTTTTTCATTAGATAACTGATAGCAAATGAAGCTGTGCACCACGTGCAGCAGCCTACCTGCAAATACCTAACAGTCTGATGCATATGGATGTGGATGTAGGAGCATATATATGTGTGTGCACAAGTGATGGGAAATATCTTTCACTTAGCAATTAATTTAGGAGTCTTCAGCCAGTGCAGTGCCTTAGAGGTCATTCTGCACCGCAGTGTTTTGTATTTTCCCCTGCGCTGGTGCTATAAAAATGCTAATTGTCCCCATGAAGATGCTTCTAAGTGTGCATGTGATTGTTTTTTTTCAGCCCTGTGAGATATAAGGAGGTGTTATTTCAGGTTTATCATTTCAATGGGTGATGGTTACAACTTTGACAGTTTATTAGTTAGAAAAAAGGAGTCAGGGGGTGGGGGTGGAAAAGCAGTGGTGTCTCATTCTTCAGCACATTGATTGCCGGGAGCATGTTATTGACTTTGCTGATAATATCATTATATATTTTGGAGTCATAAAATCAAGAAATTCAGATTATGCCCTGAGGGTTTCACACATTTAAATAAAGGATGCAGCCACTTCCAGGGCTGTTGGTTTAGCTCAGCGAGCGCTGTGAAGGAGCGCACAGGAGATGCAACAGAGTGCTTGTTGCAGGGATTGTTTGGGGTTGTTTTCTTTCTCTGTTTAGAAAATACACTCACTTCCAGATGCCCTGGGAGAATGAACAGCATTTGCTCTAAATGTTAGCATATTGATACATAGAATGGCCTAGGTGGGAAGGAACTTTAGAGATCATCTACTCCAAACTCCCTGCCATGGGCAGGGACACCTCTCAACTAGACCTTGTCTAGCCTGGCCTTGAACACCCCCAAGGAGGAGGCATCCACAACATCCCTGGGCAGCCTATTCCAGAGTCTTATCACGCTCCTACTGAAGAACTTCTTCCTAAGATCCAGTCTAAACCTACTCTCCTTCAGCTTCAAACTACTGCCTCTTGTCCCATTGTGGACACCCTCATGAAAAGTCCCTCTGCAACCTTCCTGTATGATCCTTTGAGGTATTTGAAGGCAGCTACAATGTTAGCATGGTAATCTGTTGGGCTAAGAGCTGAAATCAAGAGTAATCAAATGTACCAAGAGTTGAGTGTAAGTCTTCTTGAAACCCTCACAGTACCTGGAAGAATACACAGTACCTTGAGTGAGTTGCAGCCTGCAAAATATGACAACATTCCATGGATCCAGATAACCTAATGCAGACACAGCTCTCCCTCTTGATGTTAAAGTCAGGCTTGAATGGCAGCTGGTGTGCTGCTGTGATGGTAACACCCTGGGAGCAGCTCCCCAAGCAGCTCCAGTGACTGCAGCTGATGTTTGCAGGCCAGGGAGCACTCAGCTGGGGCTGCTCTGACCTGGGTCTTCCACAATAGCTTATGTTCCTTTTGAATTTTCTTCACCAGTCATGTCTTGAGATTGCATGTACTTGGGTTGAGGGTTGGGGTTCAGGTCTCTCTCTGGTGGCTTGCTTGAGACCTGAACCTTAGTTTAATTAAGGTATATTGCCTTGAATAAGAATGATTGTTATTAGGTCTTGACTTCTGCAGTAGCTTTATTAGGTCTTGACTTCTGCAGTAGCTTTACTGATATGGCTAAAGTACCTTAATGCCCATGATGAGCCTCTCTCTACTTTAGATGCAAGCTCAGAAGCACATTGCATCACCCAGCTCTGGGAATTTATTGTTCTCTTAGAAAAGCTGTGGAAGTCCACGTGCAGTGTCACATCTCAGCAGCAAAGGTCATGTTTTCCTACTCATGCAGGAGCAGTGGCTCCAGCTGGAGCACATATGGTGAATTGGTGACATCTCTGGAAACAGATAAAATAATTACTCTTCCATTTACATTTTAAGGGGCTCTGAGGATTGTAAATCTATATGCTGCAAACAAAACATTTCCTCACCTGTGTCAACAGTGGCACATTTTCTAATTAAAAGTTACCACCTCCCTAAACTGAATTTATGCAACGTTTTTGTTAGCTGGCTTTTAGCTTTCACAATTTTTTTTGTCAGTGTGGGGCATGAGGATCAAATCAGTTTTAATTGTGTTAATAATCTTGTTCTGTTTTGGGTTGTAAAGTGCTTGTGTCGAGTTGCAAACAGATGTAATTTATGAAAAGCAATTCACGTAAGCATTTTAGAGCAAACCAGTGGAAAATACCCACTGGTCTTGAAGTTAAAAAAGGTTTTTAATAGAGGAATTGAGTTTGAGATCATTTAGAGTGATGTAGTGGTGCTGATCCTCTGAAACAGAATGCTGAGTAGATCCCTACCTGTGTGCAGGGTATGGTGGACAACTGGGATGGGCATCAGCTGCTCACCCGTTATGACTTTGGCAGCTGTGGTGTTCTCCAGCCAAGAAATCCTCAAGTGAGGTCTCAGGAAATGTGTTGTGGGAAGAAGTGGTTGGCATTAAACATGTGCTTCTGGTTTTGATACAGTGATTTGAGACCTCAAGCTTCGGTTTTCCATAAAATCCTCTTAGTTGATTTGTGAATGTCCTGCTTCCTACCCTTGAGATGTTATTTGTAGTTTGAGGAAGGCCAGCTGAGAGTGAAAGCCCCAAGATGCAACTGCTTCTTATTCAGGTAAAACTGAGCTTGGGCAGTAAGTGCAGCCCAGGATAATCCTTCCCACAGTGTGGCACCAAGTAGGCACAGTGGCAGGGGATGGCTGGGGAGCCAACTGTGACAGTGGGTCTCCAGTGACAAAGGCAGGAGCTGCAGAGAAGATTGTCTCCATGTGGAAAGAAAGCAGCAGCACTTTCCTGGGCAGGCTTCTGGCACAGGCACAGCTCTGTGGTTTAGTGGTTTCATGTTATCACACACCCTCCTCCAAAGCTTCAGAAGAATTCAGGCATCTCTTATTTATGCAGTTTCAAACCTTCTTCAAGAACTGTCATTAAAAAAACCCAAACAACAAACCCACACCCCCCACCCCCCCAAAAAGAAAAATCAAGCAAGACTTTTTTGTTTCAGTGATGAGATGTTTATCAGAGTCTGGACTTAACAGAATCAGAGAATGGCTTATGTTGGAAGGGGACCTCAGAGATCATCTGCTCCAACCTCCCCACCATGGGCAGGGACACTTCTCAACTAGACTCAGCTGCTCAAAGCCTCATCCAAGCTGTCCTTCAACACCCCCAGAGAGAAGGATTCTACACCTTTTCTGGGCAGCCTGTTCCAGAGTCCCACCACCCTCACACCAAAGATCCTGAGATCCAGTCTAGACCTACTCAGCTTTAAACTATTCCCTGCCGTCCTATTTCTAGACTGCCTGATAAAGTATGAGGTATCACCCCACACAAATTGCCATCTCACAGGTGCTGTAACATGGGCTGTGCTTGACAGTGTTTGGTAATTTTCCAGGCAGGTAGAAAGTTTTTCAGTGCTGATTACAGCAGCAAAAATTTGCAAGTCCAATCAGAGGGAGATCTGGATCTGTGCTGAGAAATGATGACTGTTGCAGATGGCTGCCTTATGATATAGGGCAGGCTGTGTGTGTGTGCCTGCTCAGTGCTTTTTCATGGGACATATGCTCTAGGGTTTTATGGATGAATTTGTAGTCTCTAGTAATTTGCAGTTTCAAATATCTACATCATTTTCAGGTTGATGATTTTTTTTTCCCAGTCATTTCTCCCCAAAGCACTTTATCCTACTTAATCTGGGTCATAATTGACATGGGACTTGTGCGTAAGGAAACAGAGCCATGAGTTGTGTTTGAGTGGGTTATTAATGGCAGGGATTTAGTTACGTGCAGCAAAATAGATCAGAGGTTGGAATAAGTGTAAATGCTCAACTGACTGATGAATGCAAGGCCACCATCAAGACTTGGACCCCAGAACCACTCTTGAACACTTACATGCTCGTGCTGTTAGCTAACAGCTGCCTTTGGCTGCAAGGGAGACGGAGGGTTGAAAATTGTTGGCAAGAAAGCTGTTGGAATTGGATTTTATTTATTGCAAATCAACAGGGTATCTTTGTAAGTATCAAAGGCATATGGAAAAGTCCACTGTTATCCTTGTACTTGGTTGTGTCTCCAGATGTTCCCCTCTCCTGCCCCACTCTGGAGGCTGCGAGTGGAAACTGGTTCTTCGTTGTTCTTAGCTGGCGGTGCCAGCATCTGCCTTGGTGTTTCCCTGGGGATTGATATTAGCACTGCTATGAGTTTCTGATGTATCATCTGTGTCTCATTAGGTTTTTAATTTTTTGTTAATAAAATCTAATGTAAAAGCATGAAGTTTCAGCCCAGTTTAATTCTTTTAAGGGAGCTGAAGTAAAAACAAATCAAGGGAAACAGTTGGGTGGCCGCTGAATTATCACAGCATCACTTAGGAGCTGCCTCATTCTTAAGGGGCTATAAATGAGGCATTAAAACATTGCTCTGAGCTGATACTTTTCATGGAATGAAGTAGTATTTGTGTGCTCAAACAACCCCAAAGATCTCAGTATGCTTAAAATAGCTTTCTTTCTTAACATACATTTAACATCCATTAGTTCACAGCACAGGCTGTGCTGGATTCTGGGGGCAGGAGAGCCAAATTAGGATCTTCATTTGGAATTACTCTTTATTGGTCATGAATGCTTCTGGGTTTTCTCATGATGGTATTGTAAACATTTCAGTTCCATAGGTTTGAATCTGGCTTAGCCATCCACTTGGTGGGTGTGTAACACTGCTGGAAAAGGGAAAAGGTGTTTTTTAATAGCAAAACAAAACAGCTTTTTATCCCAAAGCTTCCTTATTTCTGCATATCAAAATCCAGCTGCACAGCTGCTTAAACCTGACCTTTGGGCCAAAATTCTCAACTATAGGTGTCTCAGGCTAGATTCTTGCCTATGGCTCATTTATAGCAGACCCCAGCTCTGTTCGTTTCTTATACTGTCTGGAAGGACAGGGCAAAATCTGTGACTAGAGCTCCTGGGGTTAAAAGTATAAATGTTAGCAATCTCAGGCCATGTTTAGGCAAGCTTTCTGGGGGAATTGTTGGGTCCAAGAAACTTCAGATCCTTTAAGTTCTCCGATTTTTGCTCCCTGCCTCGTGCTTTGGATGTTGTTTGTTTGGTTACTTCTTCAGTTGCAATTATTTACAGCTCACTGCTGCTTTTTTTTTTTTGAGATCCTAGCAAGAAATTCCACAGACAGCTGCAAAATATATCTTTAATCAATTTGCAGAAGACTAATTCCCTAACTAACATATTTCTTCCAGCTAAGACACACTATAAACTCGATTGCAGATAGTCAGTTGCTGACAAAGATGTTCCTTTCATGGTGTCATTGTCGTGTGGTTCAGGCCAGACTGAGCTTTGCACCTTATCTACATTGGCCTTATCAGTACTGAGCTACCTTACTCCCTGATTGCTTTTGTCATTAAGAAACTTCTTATGTTTTTTGGTTTTTTTCAAGCTTCTTAGGGTGAGCCTGTGAGAGGTGACTTTTTGGTTAGGTTGTTTCTCTGTGTGTGTCTCTAAGCAGGAAGAACAGAACAAGGAGACAGCATTTCTTGTGGGGGGGGCTTTGGAGAAGCAACATTCCAGAGGCTAATAATAGTAATAATAATAATAGTAATTATAATAATATCAACCCATCAGACAAATGCTAATAGTATAAAAATTGCTGCATAGCATGGACCCTCAGCAAGTTTGCTGATGATACAAAACTGGGAGGGTTGGCTGACACCCCCTCAGGCTGTGCTGCCATCCAACAAGATCTGGACAGGCTGCAGAGCTGGGTGAAGGGGAACATCACCAAGTTGAGTAAGGACAAATACAGAGACCTGCATCTGGGGAGGAATAACACCAGGCACCAGCACAGACTAGGGGCTCATCCTGCTTGCAAAGCAGCTCCATGGAGCAAGACCTTGGAGTCCTGATGGACAGCAAGTTCTCCATGGGACAGCAATGTGCCCTTGTGGCAAAGAGGGCATCCTGGGGGGGGGCATAAGAAAAGTGTGTCCAGCAGGTCTAGGGAGGTTCTCCTGCCCCTCTGCTCTGCCCTGCTAACACCACACTTGCAATACTGTGTCCAGTTTTGAGCTCCCCAGTTCAAGAGAGACAGGAATCTGCTGGAGGGAGTCCAACAGAGAGCTATGAGGATGGTTCTGAGACTTGGAACATCTCTGCTATGAAGAGAGACTGAGAGCCCTGGGGCTGTTTAGTTTGGAGAAGAGAAGGCTGAGAGGGATCTGATCAGTGTTTATAAATATCTGAGGGGTGGGTGTCCAGATGAAGGTGCCAGATGGTGCCCAGTATTAGGACGAGGAACAAGCTAAAACATAGGAGGTTCTGCCTCAGCATGAGGAGATGCTTCTTTATGGTGAGGGTGCTGGAGCCCTGGAACAGGCTGCCCAGAGAGGTTGTGTAATCTCCTTCTCTGGAGACTTTCCAGTCTCACTGGATGCCTTCCTGTGTGACCTGCCCTAGGTGATCCTACTCTGGCAGGGGGGGTGGGCTGGATGATCTCAGGGGGTCCCTTCCAACCCCTACCATTCTGTGATAAGCTGGTGTAGGAGGAAATAGCAGCATGTTTTTATTAGAGTTTTGCCTGCAAAATGAAGAATTCTCCAGTGTCCTGGGATTAAAAACAAGCCATGCAGATGAGAAGTTTTCCGATCCACGAGGTCTGATTCAGGCTTATCTCTTCTTCCTGTAAACCTCATTTGTGTGCAAATTTCTTGCAGGAGATTTTGTATGGCACCAATTCCACTGTGACTTCATTTCAGGCAGGGAGGCCAAAAGGCTTTATTGAACTGGTACTTTTCTTCTAATTGTATTGAAATGTTTGCATGTTTAGGTGTTTAGGTGGGAGTTAGATCTAATTTGCCACTTAATTGTGACTATTTGTTCTGTGGGTATTTCCTTTGCCGCTGATGCAGGTTTCCCTGTTTCCTTTTCTCTCTGTTCAGGTCGGGATCGCAGTGAAGCCACTTGAACAGCCCCTTCATTGTGGCTGTTTGTTCTGTGGGTGTTTCCTTTGCCACTGATGCAGGTTTCCTTGGTGCCTTTCCTCTCTTTTTCAGGTCAGGATCGCAGTGAAGCCACTTTAATAAAGAGGTTTAAAGGTGACGGTGTCCGATACAAAGCCAAGCTGATTGGGATAGATGAGGTCTCTGCTGCACGAGGGGACAAGTTATGCCAAGACTCCATGATGAAGCTCAAGGTGCAGTGAAACTTTCAATGCTTAACATCAAGGGGAGCAAACTTCAGCTTGAACTTCTGCCTTTTTCTGCTTTTGTGAATCTCACTCTGGTTAATGATGTATTGAAATCAACCAATCTGACTCAAACTCCTGGCTGCTGCTGTTGCTTATCCCAGTTTAATTTTCATGTATTCTCTCTGAGAGTTTAGTGATTAGTCATGATTGACACCACTGCAGTTTGTCCTCTAATTATGAACAGCACGTCTGCAAATTGAATAATTTTATTATGCAAAAGGGGAGGTAAATGACTGTGAAGAAGAATGGTGTATTAAACATTTCACGTGACAGTGCTAATCAGCTACAGCCCAGCCTCTGACTGTTCTTTCCTGCCAGCACAGGCAGAAAGGGGTGAGTGACAGTGTGGGGTGTAGGTAGCCAGACACAGGGGGGAACTGGTGTCTTCAGTGGGAGGAGAATGTCTTGCACCTGAAATGGCATCATTAATGGCTTACAAAAGTGCAGGGAGAGGACAGGGCATGAGAAGATAAAGAGGAGTCCACAGAGTTATGGGAAAGAACTGGAGCAGTGACAAAAGCAGATTTTGAGTAGACTGCAAGCTCAAAGAGAAGACAGTCTGAAAACTCTGGTGGTTTGTGGGAGGGTGGACTTTCTGGAGCATGCTGGATTCTCTGGCTCAGTCTCTCCTTACAACCCTCAAAGGGCATAAGAGTTGTCTATAGGAAGAATCCTTTATGTGGCCCTGGGAAAGGTGGAAGAGCTGGAGTGGTTGATGAGGAAGAATTGGTTGTGTTTTTCTTGAGTGCAGTGTTAGCCATTAGCCTCCCACTGCACTGCAGGGTTACAAGCTAGGTCTAAGAGTAAACCCTCTGCAAATTTTTTTCCCTTTTTTCACCTTTCAGTCCTCTTCCCAGCAATCTGCCATGAGAGCTGATGGATCTCCCATTACTAGTTTTTTCAGGAGGAGAAATCACTAAACAGTAACTTTTACACTACCCACTGGCAGGGTTCCAGTTTTCAGGAGCTGAGGTTGTTTAGCCTGGAGAAGAGTAGGTTCAGGGCAGATCTTATTGCTGTCTACAACTACCTGAAGGGAGGTTGCAGCCACATGGGGGTTGGTCTCTTCTCCCAGGCAACCAGCAGCAGAACAAGAGGACACAGTCTCAAGCTGTGCCAGGGGAAGTTTAGGCTCAAGGTGAGGAGAAAGTTCTTCCCAGAAAGAGTAATTGGCCATTGGAATGTGCTGCCCAGGGAGGTGGTGGAGTCACCATCCCTGGAGGTGTTCAAGAAAAGCTTGGCTGTGGCACTTGGAGCCATGGATTAGTTGTCAGGTGGTGTTGGGTAATAGTTTGGACTTGATGATCTCTGAGGTCTTTTCCAACCTGGTTGATTCTGTGATTCTGTGAGTAGGTGGTTAATCATGATGCCATCCATCACATGGTTCAACAATCTAAGGGCAAGACCTGGTAGATAATTTACAAACCAGTTCTGAACAATTAATCACAAGCCCAAACTTAACTCCTTCTAGAATCACAGAATCACAGAATTAACCAGGTTGGAAAAGACCTTCCAGGTCATCAAGTGCACTGTTGATTTTTCACATGGGCCATGATAATCCTGTCTGGTTTATTTGTATACTGGCTATTTCCCATCATTTCATAGTTCCTGGAAGCAACTGGAGAGAGTTGTAGCTCTTTCGCTGCACAAGCCTTTTTGTGTCTCTTCTCCATGGCTTAGTGTTTCCACATCTCCCAGATACCTGCTTGCAAAGTGGCAGAATTGATCTGAACAGAGTTGTTGAGAAATGACTACAACTGCTGAGGGAAGGGAGCATTAGAAATTCATCTTCATATGTAAGGCAGCAGAGCATGAAGTTGTGGGCTCTGGAAACCTAAGGTCTAACAAGATGAGTTTTAAGGCCAGGCACGAAGTTTTGGGGTGATTTTGACAAATGACTCCATTTTTTCTCTTTAATTTTCGTGTCTGTGTAACGAGAACAACCTCATGAAGATCTTAAAACGTTAAAGTAGTGGTTGGTAAAATGTGGAAATTGCAGAGCACCAGGTAAAGGCTAAATTATAGGAAGGACACAAGCTGTTGGAGTGAGTCCAGAGGAGGCCACAAAGATGAGCCAAGGGCTGGAGCACCTCTGCTGTGAGGATAGGCTGAGGGAGCTGGGGGTGTTCAGCATGGAGAAGAAAAGACTCCAGGGGGACCTTAGAGCTGCCTTCCAATAGCTGAAGTGATCCTACAGGAAGGCTGCAGAGGGACTTTTCATCAGGGTGTCTAGAGTCAGGACAAGGGGGAATGGCTTGAAGCTGAGGGAGAGTAGGGTTAGACTGGAGCTTAGGAAGAAGTTCTTCAGTAGGAAGGTAGAGGGACTGTGGAATAGGCTGCCCGGGCAGGTTGTGGATGCCTCCTCCCTGGGGCTGTTGAAGGCCAGGTTGGATGAGGGCTTGAGCAGCTGAGTCTGGTTGAGAGGTGTCCCAGCCAATAATGGGGAGGTTGGAGTAGATGATGTCTGAGGTCCCTCCCAACCTGAGCCATTCTGTGATTCAATTTGCATTAATTTACTAGTGCAACTGATTACATTTGATCTTAGTACAGTGTTATTGCTAGGGCAGGCTCCCCAGAAGTGGAATTGTAAGTTGATGTTGTAGTTACACTGTGGGCAAATAATGCCTGAGATGCATATCAGGAAGTTTCCTTATGAATAAAAGTGTAAGATTAGGAAAAAATCTAACCCTCAATAGTAGTTTTTTACAGCAGAGATACAGTTCAATGTTGAGAAAACTATTTTTCTTCTAGAAACAGCTCCATTTGCTTGTTGCAGATAAGTATAGCCATGAAGTAAGCTTAAGCTGTTGGCATTTTTTCCCTCTGCTGCTTGTTGGGGTTTTTTTCCTGGAATCAAAAAAAAGAGAGAGAAAGAAAACAAAACAGCTTATAGCTGGGGAAAGTGTGCTAGGAATGACCTTCAGCTTCCATGAAAACAAATTTCATGGAGGATTAGCTAATGCAGGGCTTGGAAGCTGGAATGCATTTGAAATGCTGTCTGAGTAGTGTAAAGAGATGTGGTACCTTGAAAAAAAAGCAAGGAAGCCAGAAGTAAGAGGGGGACTGTTCTTAGAAAGCCCTTAAGTGTTCCTAGAAAAGTGGGGAATGGTCCCCAGGCAGATGTTTGTGTAGAAGAGTTGATGGAGCCAGCCAAAAACTGTTCTTTGTTTCAACAGGGAATCGTCGCTGCGGCTCGTTCGAAAGGAGAACATAAACAAAAAATCTTCTTAACAGTTTCCTTTGGGGGAATCAAAATCTTTGATGAAAAGACAGGGGTAAGTAAAATGGTCATGTAATGGCACAAAGCTGAATCTTGCCATGAATGTTTCTCTGTAAGCATTTCCTTGGCTGGGCAGTGGTATCTCACCAGTGGAAGCACAACGTTGAAGCATCTGAGAAGCTTGATAAAGGGTTGTCAGACATCAGAGCAAGCCATTGGATGACTGAGGTGTAGAGTGTAGCATGGGGATGTAGCTGACTGTAAAGCCTTGGCCTGGATGCTTCTGCAGAACCACCTGGGTACACAAGATGCTCCTTATGTGCATAAACACTCACAGCTCCCAGTCCAGAAAGTGGCAAGGGGGTATTTGTTTTCCTCCTGCCAGCTAAAGAATTGCTTCTTGGAAATACCAACCCACTGTTTGCAGAAGGCTTTAGCAGTACAGACTGGTGGCTGTGTCCATATGGGTTTTCTCTCCCAGCCTGGATGAGAAAGCACAACTGCACCCATCCTCTGGGTGCTGCTGAAGACCTCTTGGCAGTACAGGTGAAATGAGTGCTGACAGTCTAATAACAGGGGATTGAGATTAGGATTAGAAAAGAAAATTGCCTGAGATTGGGCCCCTTTGTGTCATGGGAGGCTGAGGGGTTGAAACAAGCTGCAACAGGGGGGAGAGGGAAGCTTTTTCCCCATGATACCTGAACTAGGAAGAGAAAATGAAGCTGGGAGAGCTCCTGGGAGTGGAACACACTTAGCTAGGGTTGCCCTGAAGATGCCCATGGGGTATGGTAAGAATTTCTATCAGGTCCTTCCTTAATGCCACATGAATTCAGCTGTAGTCTCCATAAGGTGATGTATTCCTTTGAACAGCAATGATGCTCTTCTGTGAGGTAGGCAGGAACCAGAGGAATCAGAGTTTTTGTCTTGTTGATGGTAGCAAAAGTGTATATTGTATAGAATTGGAGGTAGAAGGCACTGGAAATGTTGAGGCTGCTGCTTGAGCCTGCCAGGCAGCACCTCAGAAATAGCAGAAGGCTTCCATGCATGTCTTTGCCACAGCAATATCATGTTTGATTTTTCCCTAAATTGCTCTGAAAGATTAAAAAAAAACAAACCAAAACAAAAAACAAACTAAGCAAAACATTATACTACTTAGACAGAAAGCCACAACACACAAACTGTTTTAATCCTAATTAAGGAGATTTTTACAGCAGTTTAAGCTCTGCCTTGAATGTTAAGAAGCCCTTGATTTAATCTTTTGAAAGATTAACTATTTAACATGACGCCAGAAATAAAACCCCACTGATGATAGATGAAATTATCTTTGCCAGTTAATTTATATTATTAGAAAATCAATGTCATTGAGCTGACTGATACATAATACAAGCAGTTAGTAATGAAAAGCTCATTTGGAGTGTGTTGTGTACAGCATGTGTAAAGGATTCCTACCAAAGCAGTGGTTAAGAGAACATTGCTGGGGTTACAGCCTGTGCTCACAAGAAGGCAGGAAATGTCCAGGTTAGGGCTGCCAGTGCAGTTGTGGTTGGGTCTCTAATAAACTGATATTAATTAGGGCAGTACTTAACTATGTGATGATGTGCTTGTTATTGTGACTAGAGAGTAACCAGCCCCAGTCAGCCTATGGAGCAGAGTTGTGGTGGGTGGAAAATTCCCCCCAACATTAAATTGCCAGCCCAGCCCAGTTGGAAGCTGTATTTGCAAGCAAAACTCCAACCTACAATGAAATGAAAGGAATATGTACAAAACATTTACAATATTTACAGGTATTTACAATTTATAAACAGCACAAGAACCCACCTGGCCCTAAACCAGGGGAACTGCTAATAGCTTCCCACTCCCTGCCCCTCTCCCTAGCCTCCTGGACACGAAGGGACAAGAGGAAAGAGCAGAGAGTTATTTTGTTAGGATACTCAGCCAAAAAAAAAAACACAGCCATTGGATTTATTTTCTTAAAAGAAGGAGGGGAAAGGGGATGTGTTCAGAAGCAAAGGTGTGGTTAAGCCAAACTGCCTTTCCTGAAGTGTCTTTCACTCTCCTATCTGCAGCTAGGGAGGTGGGGACATGAGAACAAGTCTCCTTCATTTCATAACTTTGATACCCTGTGCTCTAAATCTGACATAACTGTGTCATCCTTATAGTAACCCTGCCAGTCACTCAACTGAGGCTTAGACTGAAACCTTTAAATCCACCTTCCAGATGTCTGCACCTGAGCTGTGAGAGTGATGGGCAGGAGTATTGAATTGTCTTTCTTGAAACAGAAACTGTGACAGAGGGAAACTTTGCACATCAGGTTTTGTGTGATTTTTGAAAGCTGAATTGTGCTTTCTCTACCAACTTGTGAAGCAGAGGTGCTGCTTCTTCACAGCCACCATCCCTTTGGCTTTTTCCCACACCTTGGACATCTCTGTGTCCCAAAGTTTCATGTCCTTGTCCTGCTCTTCTCATAGCATCTCTCATCCAAGCTACATCTGTCATCTCATTCTTGTTTCTACTGATCACCACATACCATCTCAGCATCAGAAATGCACTTGGTAGCACCAACAACAGCTGGTGGACAGAGCCCACCAGTGTCTGTGGCCCTCTGAGCCTGCAGGAGCAGTGCTGTACGAGAGACAAATATTCAGGGCTGATGGGGCTCATCCATACAGCTTTGGCTCCTCGTGGTGTAATGCTAACAGATGCCAGCTGTTGTAGTAGTAAAATTGTAGCCTCTGTGTAATCTCAGCTCGATGGCTGCATGCTAAATCACCCCCAAAAAAAGCAGAATTACTGCTTATAATGTGGAGCCTCCCAGAAGGCAAAATGAGGATGATTCAGTTAGGTGGTGCAGGACCCTGGTAATCCTGGTCTTGATTCAGAAGCAACAAAACAAATCCCACATGCTGGCAAAACCAAGGGTGTGCAATCGCCTAGCCTGGCTCTTTTGGTGGGAAGGAAGCAAGAGGGGTTGCTGAAAGGTTGTGTTTTGCTCACACAGATTACCTGATACCCGTGTTAACCTTAAGGGTTTATAAAGTTTGGAGGCTGATGTTTACATTCATGCAACAAAGAAAAGAATGTTCTTAGTAGGGAACAGCCTGGGAAACCAGAGAATCATAGAATTGTTTTGGTTGGAAAAGATCTCTGGGATCATTGAGTCCAACCCAGTACCACCACGGCCATTCAACCATGTCCCCAAGTACCATGGCCACTCATTTCTTGAACACCTCCAGGATAGTGAGTCTACCACCTCCCTGGGCAGCCTGTTGCAATGCCTGACCACTCTTGCAGGAAAGAAATTTGTCCCAATCTCCAACCTAAACCTCCCCTGGCACAACTTCAGACCATTTCCTCTCCCACCACCTGATACTAAGGAGAAGAGATCAACCCCCACCTGCAAAACCTTGCATTTGCCTTCTCCTCCTTTAAGAGCCCTCACACTGCTTTCTCCTTTAGTTGCATGTCCATGATTTTGGAATTCCCAAAAGGTCATTTTGGGCCACAGTGCTCATTTACTGTTTGTTTGGAATGGTTATTTACCTCTCCAGAGAGGTAATTTTTATCCTTGGCTGCTGCTATCATGTCTGCCATAATGGCAGTCTGGTGTGACAGAAAAGAGGAAAACTCTTCTGAAGAAATGTAGGCTTCTGTATCTTTAGTGTCTTGTGGGCTACTATTGGATTTTCATTTATCACAATAAAAAATCAATTTGTAGCTCAAAACTAGCAAATTTTTTAAAATTGGCAGTGTCATAGCTGACATCATGCAGATGATTTAGGGAAATTGCTCCATAATTCATTATTGATGGCGGGCTCTAGGTGAAAATTATAAGCAGGGCTTTTCCCCATGTACTTTACAACTCTCCTCAATATGTTCCAAACCTAATATTCACCCCAAAAAATTATTGATTTTAATAATGCTGTTATTCCAGCCATCAGGAATTCTGCCCTTTGAGTAAATTTATCCACAAAGAGATTAGGTTGAAGGTGGAATGTTATTTGGGAAGAAATTATTTCAGCAAGAAATTCACTGGAAGTATTTGCTGTGAGTTTGTGATGTGTGATCACTCATGCAGTAAAGAAATTGTTCCAAATGTCCAACCTAAAACTCCTCTAGTGCAACTTGAGACCATTTCCTCATGTTTTATCACTTTATGTTAGTGAGAAGAGACCAACCCCCACCTCACTATAATCTCCTTTCAGGTACTTATAGAGAGCAATAAAATCTCTCAGCCTCCACATCCCCAGACTTGAGTTTATCTAGATCTGGCCAGCCTGATCTAGTGTGAGGTGTCCCTGCCCATGGCAGGGGGTTGGAACTGGCTGATCCTTGTGGTCCCTTCCAACCCTGACTGATTCTATGATTCTAGAGCAGTGCAATAAGATGTAACGCTCCTCTCTCAACATTTCATCGTCCAGTCACATGGAATAATCTAAACAGGTCCCTTCAGACCACTTTTTCAAATACTTGTCAATGTATTTGGAATGTGATAGAAGAGCCCTGCTGAGCAGAGCTCACCTCTGCTGAGGTGCAAGCCTGTACTTGGCACACGTTCTTATATAGACTCCTCCTTCTGCTGGAGGAGTCTGCTCACGTTCACACACCTTCACAGACTGCTCTGCTGTTCAAGTCCCAACATTCACTGTATCATTCAAAATTATATGTCATGTTCTCCTGTTGTATGCCAGAAATTGTCACTGTCATGGGCTTTGACCCTGTCTTTTCTCACAAAAGGATCTTTTCTATCTACCCTCCTATGCTGGCCATCCATCCCACCTGCCTTCTGCAGAGTGTCTGCCAATTGTGTACCTCACCTAAAGGAAGTACATTGTTAGGATAAGAGGAAATGGCTTTAAGTTGTGCCAGGGGAGCTTTAGATTGGACATTAGGAAAAACTTTGCTAAGGGAGTGGTGAGGGGTTGGACCGGGCTGCCTAGGAAGGTGGTGGAGTCACCATGCCTGGAGGTGTTATGCTGTGGTGCTTCAGGACATGGTTTTAGTGGTCATGGTAGTTAGACTATGGTTGGACTTGATCATCTTAAAGGTCATTTCCAGCCTTAGTGATTCTCTGATTCTAAGATTATTGTGTTTTTTTTCATGTATCTACTGCAATTGTTACTAAACCCAGACTTCTACCTAATGCCACTTCAGAGACTTCCTGGCTGCATATTAGATGGCAATAATTTTTGATTATTTGTTCTGTCGTATTCTTCCTGCACCCTGTTGACATCTCAAGACATCATCTCTCAAACAGAGTCTGGCACAAGCTGAAATGTGTTCTTCATTAGTCAGCTTCCATGAGAGTTCTTTTGTGTTTTCAAAAGCAACCCCACAAATGGTTGCATTGTGCTGTTCAATGCTCTCCTCTTGCTGGGTGGAACTTAGTGGTGACTGTGTTCCTTGGAAAGCAGCAAACCTCATAACTCTCAATATAGCAAGATATGCAGAATTTTTAAAGGACCTTCATTGTTCATTAGCTATTTATGAGTATTATTTTGTTAATCACACATATCAGGCTATCTCCCTGTGATAGCTTAGTAATGCTTCATTAGATGTGCATGACTAATATGGTCTCCATAAAGAGGCTGTAATTGTCTCATTGTTTATTTATGTAACAATAAATCTTTGTTTACTGTTGGTTACTCTCCCAAAAATGTATTTAAAAATAATAATTAGATTCCATAAAATACTTGGGGAAATATTTTCTGAGGACAGGCTGAGGGAGCTGGGATTGTTCAGCCTGGAAAAGAGAAGGCTCCAGGGAGACCTTAGAGCTGTCTTCCAGTACCTGAAGGGGGCTACAAGAAGGCTAGAGAAGGACTGTTTGCAAAGGCCTTGCAGTGATAGGATGAGGGGCAATGGTTTGAAATTAGAGAGCAGATTTAGATTGGATGTTAGGAACAATTTTTGCACCATGAGGGTGGTGGAACACTGGAACAGGTTGCCCAGGGAGGTGGTTGAGGCCCTTCCTCTGGAGATATTCAAGGTGAGGCTTGACAGGGCTCTGGGCAACATCATCTACTGGAGGATGTTTCTGCTCAGCTGCAGAGGGAGTTGGACTAGCTGACCTTTGAAGGTCCCTTCCAGCCCAAACCATTCTATGATTCTGTGATTTTTCTGCTACATTCAGGTAATGAGGTATACATTAAAACTTCTTTCTAATTGCCCTGGGTGATCTTGCTCTGGGGCTTGGACTCAGTGATCTCTGGAGGTCCCTTCCAACCCCTAACATTCTGTGATTTCATACACAGACATGATCATGCCTTTCTATATTTGCTACAGAGCTCATGATTGTGCTTCTGCTTTAACTCTTGATAGTGTCCAAATAACTAATACCCCTAGTAGGTGGTGATAATCCTGCTGGCCTCAGATTGTTCTCTTCCAGTGAGATAATGTTGTGGCCCTGATAACAATCCAGCCACAGGTTTAGATACCTTCATCTTACCCATCTCCCTGACCTTTTAATCTCTCTTGACCTTACAGTGCACAGATTTTTCCAAGTTGTTGCTAAGGCTTCTGTAAAGCATTTTCCAGCTGGTTCTTAGACTTTATCAGGTTTGTGGTGATAACCCCTGGCTTTGCTGCTCTTCTCTGTTTGGATGTAAGGGGTGGTGTTAATTCTGCTGATAGATCGCTAACAGGACAGCTGAACTTGGCTGAAAGAAAATTCTAGCAAGATTAAAATTGTCACTGTTGGCAGAGGATGCCTCGTTTCAAATCTACCAGAGGTACTTCTTGGCTTTACTGGAAAGCTGTTGGTTCTGGCATCTTGGACCAGAAGTGGAGGTATGGTTATGGATCTGTGGTTCTTCCTTGAAGCACATGTGCTGGAGCAGATGAAATGTCAAACTGTCAAGTCTCTATCACTGAGCATCTCTGAATATTCAGAAATAGAAATAAAAGCAGGAATTAATTTTCTCTGCTTGCTCTGCAGAGTGAGCAGGGGGGAGATGATGTGATCAGTTCACTGAATTTCTGTGCTTGCCAGTGCATGGTATTGGCAAGGAGATTGGGAACGGCCCCTGCCTGGGGGCTCTCAGCTCCAGGCCAGAGGCTCCCAGAGCTGAGTCTTGTTCTGTTCATTCCTGTGAAATGGCAAAGTTCCTCTTCATGGCTGATCTCAGGTGGAGCACTTTGTTAGCATCCTTAATTTATCAGCTTATTTTGAACAAAATCCTTCTTCCTGGCCACCCTGACTCTCATCTCTGGATTTTATCCCTGTGTTTCTAATTTCTCTTTCTCTCTGCTGGGGTTTTCATCTGGGCTTTCCCAAGCGCTCTCTGTCCTTGATCCCTTTTTCTCCCTGCTGTGCTTTTGATCAGACTTCCTTCATTTGCAAATATAAATTTGATACCGTGTCAAACCAAATGATGCCAGCCCTGTTTGCTCCTGTTCAAATCTTGAGCTGTCTCTCCTTACATGTTTAGCCAACAGTTCAAGCTGAACAAGGCTAAACCCAGGCCTTTTAATCCTGACTCCCAAAGGTGCTTTCTCTGACCTCCTTTTCAGAGTGCTGAGGAAAATATCAGCACCATCTATTATTCAGCTCTGGAAATCCAGCAGCCTTTTTGACTCGGCGTTGGTTTTGATTCTCACATGCAGGGTGGCTTCAATTCTTGCAGGCTCTTCTTCACTGCTCTGAAATAGGGCATTTGTTGTCAAAGCAGAGTTTAAACCACAGCCCTCCCTCTCTTCATCTTGTGTCTCAGTTGTTTTCCTTTTCCTTGTCCTTGACAAATGTGACTGTTGTTTTCGAGAGCCATCGTGACTGCCAAGCTTGCTGCCTCAGCTTATTCTTCCGATCGTGTCACGCTTTGCATTCCTACACCGAATCTGCCTTCTCTCTTTTATCAGCCCACTGCCTGACTGCTTTTCCCAGGCTCTGCAGGACTCTTCATCCACTTTTAAGGAGTCATTCCTGTAACAGTGTCAGAGCTGAAATCCCCGTCCCACACCGACAATGACCAGGGTAGCTCAGTCTGGAAGCAAATGCAAGCTGTATTTACATGCAAATCTACAATCTATGACGCAATGCAATGAATCTGTACAAACAGACACTATTCACAACGTTTGCAGATATGTACAATCAACAGAAAAGCACAACCAAGCCCCTTTTGCTTCCCCCAAGGGACCTCCCCCCTAACCAGAAGGAATCCCCCCTGAACCCCCTGGCAGAAGGCAGGGAGTCAAGAAGCAGAGAGGCTGTTACCTTGTCAAGGTCATTGTGTTATCTTCAGCCAGAAAAGAAGCAGCAGCCAGACTGAAACCCAGCAAGCTGCGAACTGCCCAAATCTATTTTCAATAGAGATACTTAACCATTTCTCCCTCTCCAATAGAAGTGTATAGAATAATCATTATTTTGCTTTCTTACACCCAATAGTGACTTATTTACATTCTTGCACTTTCTCTGCTTGAACTTTTTGAAGAAAAATTAAAAATTACAGTCTTAAGCCATCACAATTCCACAGTACCAACTTTCGTCATTCAGTTGCTCGGTTTTCAAATAAACAACCCTGAGACTCTTCCCATCCTGCCCATCAGACTTCAGAAGAATCCTTTGCACATACTCATGTAGACCCCCCTGGCCAGTCCTGGGGCCCTCACCACAAGAAAGCCATGGACCTGATGGAGTGGGTCCAGAGAAGGGCCACCAAGATGATTGGAGGAGTGGAGCACCTCTCCTATGGAGACAGGCTGAGGGAGTTGGGATTGTTTGCCCTGGAGAGGAGAAGGCTCAGGAGAGACCTTAGAGCAGCCATCTAGTACCTGAAGGGGACCTACAGGAAGACTGGGGAGGGACTGTTTAGAAGGGCTTGGAGTGACAGGGCCAATGGTTTGAAACTGGAGCAGGGAAGATGTAGGGTGGACATTAGGAGGAAGTTCTTCACAATGAGAATGGTGAAATACTGGGACAGGCTGCCCAGGGATGTGATTGAGGCCTCATCCCTGGAGATACTCAAGATCAGATTGATGTAGCCCTGAGCAACCTGATCTGGTTGGAGCTGTCCCTGATGCCTGCAGGGGAGTTGGACAAGATGACCTTTAAGGGTCCCTTCCAACCCAGTGCAATCTCTGAGTTTGTGATTTTCTCTTCAAATCCTCCCTTAAAACACTCCCATGCTACAAACCTGTTAAACTCAGTGCTGCTGGGACTGCTGCTACCTTGTGGTTGCAGCCTGTCATGTAGGTCTGTGGAGCCTCTTGCAGGTGGCATTTGCCTGGGATGAGGACAGCCCATTTAGTGCCTTGTAGATCCAACTCATGAAATTGTTTTTCTGGCCATCTGTCATTTCTGTGGTTGCCTTGGAGGGGCTTGGGAGTTGGTTGCCCAGGTCAAATCCAACCATGCCTTGTACCATGTCAGCCTGGCATTCCAGGAGTGAGCCACCCATTGTGTACTGATCCATGAGAAAGGGATGGAGGAGCAATGGAGGGCATCTGCCAGGACAGTAAATGAAGGACTTTTCCATGCCCGAGGGTTTATGAGGAGGAGCTACTGCAGTTGTGCATCTCAGAGATTTTCCAAGGGGCATCTACAAGGTCCTACATCTGGGGAGGAATAACAGCAGGCACCAGGACAGGTTAGAGGCTGCCCTGCTGGAAAGCAGCTCCACACAGAAAGACCTTGGAGTGCTGGTGGGCAGCAAGTTCTGCATGGGACAAGAATGTGCTCTTGTGGCCAAGAGAGCCAATGGGACCCTGGGATGCATCAAGACAGGTGTGTCCAGCAGGGCTAGGGAAGTTCTTCTACCTCTCTGCTCTGCCCTGCTGAGACCACAGCTGCAATCCTGTGTCCAGTTTGGGGCTCCCCAGTTCAAGAGAGACAGAGACCTGCTGGAGAGAGTCCAAGGGAGAGCCAGGAGGATGCTTAGGGGACTTGAGCATCTCCCCTGTGAAGAGAGACTGAGAGCCCTGGGGCTGTTTAGTCTGGAGAAGAAGAGACTGATCTGATGATCAGTGTCTATCAATGATGATCTGATGATCAATGTCTATCAATATCTGAGGGGTGGGTGTCAGGTGGAGAGGGCCAGGCTCTTTTGGGTGGTTCACAGTGATAAGCCAAGGAACAATGGGTTCAGACTGGAACAGAGAAGATTTCAGCTCAACATGAGGAGAAACTTCTTTACAGTGAGGGTGACAGAGCACTGGAACAGGCTGCCCAGGGGGGTTGTGGAGTCTCCTTCTCTGCAGCCTTTCTAAACCCAGCTGGATGTATTCCTGTGCAGACTACCCTAAGTGATCCTGCTCTGGCAGGGGGGTTGGACCTGATGATCTCTGGAGGTCCCTTCCAACCTCTGATACACTGTGACACTGTGATCTGGCCCTTAGCTTTCAGTGTTTGGAATTAAAGTATAAATCTTGGGGATTAGCCTTTAATTAAGAATTACCTGTTTATAGGAACTTTTTATAAAAGGTGTAGGGTCTTAGATCATGCAGAGGATTTCTGAAGACTGCCCTGATAAAAATATGCAGAGCACCCTGAAAAGCAGCCCAGTCTGCACCTGCATTTGAAAATGGCGACAGCCAGAGCCTTTCTTATGCATTACAGGAATTGTGTGCACTGTCCACAGCTTCCTCTGAAAGATGCCTCTGGCCAACTGGGAGTCTTGCTCTGCTGCTTGACAATTTCCCATCTTTCTACTTGTAAATATGAATAGTGCAACATGGCATTTACAGTTCTACCTGCAGTAAATGTATCTAGTTAGAATATGGCCAAGTAGGGGACTTAAAACCCCTGTGTATTACTCTTATAAGGTATACACAACCTTCTGCTACTTCAGAAGGGAAATGATAACACATTTCATAAACAGCATTTGACAGTTAGCAAAATGTAAATGTCAGAAGAACCTGCTTCCAGTAATTGCATCCCTTATTGACTATTGTAATTCATTTCTAACTGGCCTTCCAAACCATGCCCTAGACAGTTTGGATGGTTCAGAGCGCTCCACAGGGATTTTGTAATAGCCACAAGCTCGTAGAGATACATTTTGGAGATGGCAGTTTGCTGTCTGAAGATTGTAAAAGCTTTGTGTATTGTCATAGAATCATAGAATGGGCTGGCTTGGAAGGGACCTCCAAAGGTCATGAATGAAAGCCACGTTGTAGTCCCACTGCACCCAAACCACAGTGGCTTGAGGTGGGGGAGTTGCTTGCAAGTACTGATGTCTTTAAGCCAGGTTATTAATATATTAACAAGAAAAATGGAAGAAAAAACACTAGGGAAAAAAAAATAGCTCAGCCTTGTTTTCAGCACACACAGAATTACAGTGGCTGGATTTCAAACTGCACAGGAAAGGGATTTAGCAGGAGAAATGCTGACATAATAATAGCACAGGACACTGAGATGCACTGAAACCTCCTTGGAGAGCAGTGGGGGACCTTCAGCAGGTGCCAACACAGAAAGTTAGGTCCCCCTTTGAAATCTGCTGTTCCTTCTTCTTGGAGTTGGCTGGTGAGCATTATGCCCTAGGTGTGCTGCTGATTTTCCTTCCAATTCGGTGCATTTTAGCTGGTGGGCTGCTCTGCAATTTTCCTTTTGCCCTGGTAATAGCAACACTGAACCAACAATGCTTCTGAATTTCTGTGCTACCTTGTAGGCTGGTTAACCTCTTCTATTGCTGGGGTCAGCTGCAAGGGAGACAGATGACCTTTGCTGTCAATGTAATGGGAGAGGAAAACTACAGCAAGGTTTGCTTGTAAAGTTACCTGGACTATGTGAGATGATAGTAATAGATCTCTATTGGCAATAAAATCAGTGGATGATGTGCTGCCCTCAGGAACACATTTGTGTTTACAGGGAAGCCTGCACTTCTTCAAACTGGTAGTTCAGGAGGACAAGTGAGTGCCTTTTAGGCTGCTTAAGTTTATGTGCTAAGTGGCTTTGTGGGAAGAAGTGGTGGAGGAAAATCAGTGGTTGCCACTGGATGGTCTTATTTATCAGAAATTCCTTACAGTGAGGGTGGGGAGGCACTGGAACAGGTTGCCCAGGGAGGTTGTGGATGCCCCCTCTGTGAAGGTGTTCAAGGCCAGGCTGGATGGGACCTTGAACAACCTGGGCTGGTGGAAGGTGTCCCTGCCCGTGGCAGAGGGTTGCAACTAAATGATCTTTGAGGTCTCTTCCAACCTAGACCATTCTATGAATCTTTGAACCATCAGTTGCCAAACACAAATACCTGCTTTTATCCCAGTCTTTCAGTGGAATAAGTAATGAAGCTCAGATACCAATAGATCTTCACTCAATGTATAAATAACTGTTCATAAAACTTGTCTTCCTAATTGAGCTAATTGTACTCATAACCTTTCTGGTTTATGCACTGTGTGCTCAGCATGCAGGCAACCATGTGTCACAGAGCCCAAGGGCTGCAACAGCAGCTCCTGGTGTACTTCCCAGCACCTGGTGGTAATCATGGACTTCCAGCAGTGCCTACCTTCCCTCATTTGTAGCACTCCTCTACAAAAAACCAAGCAGCATTTCCTGGACTCTACCTATCTATACAGTTAATTTTTCTTAATCCTCTGTGCTTTCCATCCTAATTCTGCATCGCTGTGCTCCCAGTGAAGCAAGCAGCAATGTTCCTGCTGACTTTAAAGGGAGCTTTTGACAGAGGTGAGGCAGGGCACTAATTAATTTTGAGTGCCTTGACATTTAAAGCAAGCGAGAAGTCTGAGTATCTGAAAATATCGAATATGGCTCCTAGCCCCTGCTCTGTGTAGCTCTAAAGTGTTTGTTGGCTGTTTTGGTTTTTTTTCCCCAGTAGTCAAAAGAGGGATCTGAATCCATTATTTTTTTTTTAACTTCTATCTTTGCTTTTAAGGAAGCTGAGTTGGTTTGTAGAAGGTTTTATAGCCTTATGGGATCTTTAATTAGCCAAATGTGCTCCTGTGAATGATACAGGAAATTGGAAGCATTTTAAAGTGTAAAGCATGTGAGAGTGTAACCTGTACATGCATAATAAGGCTTAGTGCTAAGCAGTGCTGAGAGTGAAGTAATGAGGAAGTTCAGTTTTGATCAGGAGAAGACATGCTGTGCACAGAAGCTGTAAAGGGTTGGAGAAAACTAAAGCAGTAGTAGAAAACAACCCAGCAGTATTGTCAGGGTTGGAAAGGACCTCAAAGACCACCCAGTTCCAACCCCCCTGCCATGGGCAGGGACACCTCACACTAGAGCAGGTTGCTCGCAGCCACATCCAGCCTGGCTGCAAAAACCTCCAGGGATGGAGCTTCCACCACCTCCCTGGGCAACCTGTTCCAGTGTCTCACCACCTCCATGGTGAAGAACTTCTTCCTAACATCCAATCTGAATCCCCCACTTCTAGTTTTGTTCCATTCCCCCCAGTCCTATCACTACCTGACACCCTAAAAAGTCCATCCCCAGCTATCTTGTAGGTCCCCCTTCAGATACTGGAAGACCACAGTAAGATCTCCTCAGAGCCTTCTCTTCTCCAGACTGAACAGCTCCATGCATCCATGCATCAAAGATACTAAAGTCTCTTCTGCATGCATTTAAGTAAAAGGTGAGGACAGGACTGCCTGATAGCTCTTCTGAGAGGGAGTCCCAGTGTGACACCCACTGCAAGGCAGGGAGAGGAGGAGAAAAGCAGCTGTAGTGAGCACTGCTTTCTGCTGGGCCATGGCTGTGTGCAGGCTACTTAACCCAAGTTTGCTTTTGGAGATTTCAATTAGCAGAAGCCTAAAGCTAAACCTTCAGCCTGCCTGTTTTACACAAAAATGAGCAGGGGAGAAACAACTCCAGGCACGGAAATGTGCAACTGGGAGCTTCAGGGCTCCCTTTTAAAAGGTGCCAGGGCAGAACTTGCTTTCCATTGTTTGAGTTGAAAGTCTGAACTGGAATAGGCTGCCCAGAGGGGTTGTGGAGTCTCCTTCTCTGGAGATATTCAAAGCCCAAGCCCACTTGGATGCATTCCTATGTGATCCTGCTCTGGCAGGGGGGCTGGACTGGATGATTTTTTGAGGTGCCTCCCAACCCCTAACATTCTGTGATTCTGTGGTCATCACAGAATGTGACAAGCACCTACTAAGTGCAACTGTAGAATTTCCACCTCAAGGTAATGCGGGAGGGGGGTGGGGGTGGGGGTGGGGGGGGGGACCCAAACCCAAAACAAAACACCAAATGGAGCCAAAAAATTGCCTGCAAGCCCTTGTGTTATTTTTTAGTGTCTCTTTGAGTTTTTTACTTCTCACATTTTGCTTTATTCTTACCCTAGGGCTCAAGTACTGCACACACTCACTGTCATGCTATGGATGCTTTATGTACTAGGTTAAGTGTCTGTTGTGGGACTTGAGCAAGTGCAGGAGTGACACCTTTATGGGAGTATCTGAAGTTTCTTTGTACATGCAGCTGTAACTCAAAGGAAAATAATTCCTCTCTTCTTCTGGAGGAAGACTGAAACTCAGATGGAATTGGTCTTTATGACCAGGATAGGTGGTTTGTGATACTGTTTCTGAATTATAAAGCTCATTGTTCTGGAGGCATCTTTTGCTAACCTGTGAGACAGCAATGAGCCCTGGTGGCTAAGAAGGCCAGTGGCATCCTGGGGTGGATTAGAAGGGCTGTGGTGAGTAGGTGGAGAAAGATTCTCCTCCCTGTCTACTCTGCCCTGGTGAGTCTGCATCTGGATTATTGTGTCCAGTTGTGGGCCTCTTAGATCAAGAAGGACCTCACAGAACTGCTTGAAAGAGTGCAGTACAGAACCACAAAGATGCTGAAGGGAGAGGAACATCTCCTGCTGAGGAAAGGCTGTGGGAGCTGGGGCTCTTCAGCTTGGAGAAGAGGAGCCTGAGGGGTGACCTCATTCATGTGGATAAAGATGTGAAGGGCAGTGTCAGGAGAACAGAGCCAGGCTCTGCTGAGTGATGTCCAAGGACAGGACAAGAGGCAATGGGTGCAAGCTGGAACAACTTTTCAGTGTGAGGGTGGCAGAGCCCTGGAGCAGGCTTCCCAGAGAGGCTGTGGAGTCTCCTTCTCTGGAGACATTCCAAACCTGCCTGGATGCATTCCTGTGTGACCTGCCCTGGGTGATCCTGCTCTGGCAGGGGGGTTGGACTGGATGATCTTTTGAGGTCCCTTCCAACCCCTAAAATTCTGTGGTTATGTGATCTGTAGCCTTCAATCAGTGCTCTTGAGCTGTAGATCTCCAGTTATGGAATAACCTGAGGTCTTACAGCACTGATAGAGACTGTTCCTTTTTCAAAAGCTCTGCCATAGCCTTAGAGGCCAGTTCTGCACCGGGAGGACTATGCAGCAGCTCAGGCATCTCTGTTGGGAACCAGGTGCATTTTTCATGATTTTGGCAAAAGTCATTGCAGAGAAGGGTGACCTCAGAATGAAAAGCTGAACTATTTGTGCTGTGGAAAGGTAAATTCAAGTATTTCTCACAAGCAGACTGTGGTGGGAGACATTTCAGGCTGTCTCCTGTAGCTGGTACTGTAATGTTTGTATGCTGACCACTAGAAAATTAAATGATTGGAGATGAAGAGTCGGACTGAGTGGATTTTGTCCAATTCCTTACTGTGCCACTTGAAACCAATCTGCCATTGTAGAGCACAGGATTTCTTGCTTGTATGTTTTGGGTTATTTCTGGTTATGGTTAGTATCACTTTGTATTTGAAAGACATCAAACATTGTGCCTTCTGAACTTCTCCACTTGTTTGCTTTCATTTTTAGTTGGCTTATGAACATGACATATTGGTTATGCATAGTTTCTGAATTCATAGAGTTCCTTCCTATTCTCATTCTTCTCTGTGCCTGTGCTTTCTCTCAGTCCCCTTTTAACATCTTATTAAATTGGTATGGGTAGCAGGGAGACAGACATGAATATGAAATACATCTCTCTTGTCCTTTTTCTCCTTTTCCAGAGAAGTTTGTAAGGTTCTGGAAGTAGATTTATGGTTAAAGACAGTTGGTATTTGATGAGTATCCAGTGCAACTCAGCTTTAGTATTGCCAGTATGAGTGGGATTTTTCTGATCTTTACAAGCTCTGCTTTATAGGACTTGCATGGCAAATCAAGAGAATCAGAGGTTCTTTTTCACTGATGAGCTTTTCAGCTCACAGGTTACTAGAGGAGGGTGGTCATAATGCTTGCTGCATATGAAGCAGTTAAGATCTGAGATAGTTAAAGCCAAAAAATTGCCTCCAAAGCTCCTAGGAGTTGTAGGAAGGAATTTCTTATGCCATTCGTGTAAATCAAAAGCATTTCAGGAGGTGAGGAATATTGGTGTAAAGGAACAAAAGAGTCTTGTAAAAGTGAAGCCTTCTCAAAAGGCATTCACAGGCTGCAAAGATGAATGCAATAAAACTATGGAGAGCTTCAGTGAGACTGTAACAAACTGCCTGCCTCATTACTGAGTATTGTGCTCCCTCAAATTCCAGATTTAATCAATAAGAATGTTGCAGACTTCAGAGCATGTAGGAAAAATACAAGGCATGGTCAGAGGTGCTGTGTTTAGGCTGTGTGCAAGCCTTGGCTTGAGAGGAGAGGGCAATATTGGCATATTTATGGCTATGTTCATCTGCTGACCAATTTGCAGGAGGTAATGAGGGTAGAAGCTGAGGGGGAGTTCATTGAATGGATTGGGTTAGAAGGATCCTCTAGTTTCAACGTCCCTGCTATGGGCAGGGACACCTTCCACTAGCCCAGGTTGCTCAAGTCCTCATTCAGTCTGGCCTTGAATACCTTCACAAAGCGGCATCCACAACCTCCCTGGGCAACCTGTTCCAGTGTCTCACAACCCTCACTGTAAAGAATTTCTTCCTAATCTCCAGTCTAAATCTGTCCTCATGAAGCTTCAATCCTTTCCCTGTATCACTACAAACCCTTGTAAAAGTCCTTTCCCAGCTTGTTCCCTTCAAGGGAAGATACTGGAAGGCTGCTCTAAGGTCCACCTCAGAACCTTCTGTTCTCCAGGATGAACAGCCCCAACTCTCTCAGCCTGTCCCCACAGGGGAGGTGCTTCAGCTCTCTGATCATCTTTGTGGCCTCCTCTGGACCTGCTGTATGTCAGCCAGACAGCAGAGCCTGGACAACTGTGTACTAGCTCTGGAAACCGAAGAGTGGCCACCTGGCAGCTGCCATGCCAACGAGTCAGATGAAACCCCTAGAGGCAAGTGGTGTTACTTGCACATCACACTGAACTGGGAAGGTATGGACTGTAGTCTACAGGGGATCCCTTGCAGTTGCAGTGTGGGGTCATATTGCATTACTGACCTGATTATGGCCTAGTGGGGCCATTGGCTTTGGTATCAAGGATCAGGCTTGCTGCTTCTGCATTGCTGTGCAAATCCTTCTTTGTTTTTACCATCCTGTTAAAACAATCATAGAATTGTCAGGGTTGGAAAGAATCTCAAGGATCATCCAGTTCCAACCTCCCTGCCATGGGCAGGGACACCTCACACTACATCAGGTTGCTCACAGCCACATCCAGCCTGGCTGCAAAAACCTCCAGGGATGGAGCTTCCACCACCTCCCTGGGCAACCTGTTCCAGGGTCTCACCACCCTTATGGTGAAGAACTTCTTCCTAACCTCCAATCTAAATCTTCCCCTCTCTAGCTTGGATCCATTTCCCCCAGTCCTATCACTCCCTGACACCCTAAAAAGTCCCTCCCCAGCTTTCTTGGAGCCCCCTTCAGATACTGGAAGGCCACAAGAAGGTCACCTCAGAGCCTTCTCTTCTCCAGACTGAACAACCCCAACTCTCTCAGTCTGTCCTCACAGGAGAGGAGCTCCAGCCCTCTGCTCATCCTCATGGCCCTTCTGTGGACATGTTCCAGCACGTGACAATGACTGTGACTGATGCAGAAACAAGAAGAAAATAGCATGAGACTCATAACAGGTCCCAGCATCATGACTTTAGTGTGCCACATTTGTTTTTCCAAAGGTCTATGAAAACGTTTCCTTTGGGATTTTCTTTGTCCTGGAGCAATATTTTGCAAGCATATATTTAAAATGTAACTGAAGATTAATAGTAATTGGACAAGGGCTTTGGATTTAGCTAACTCCTTTCGCTCCTGGTACAATAAAAAATTGAAAAGGCTTTGAAGTGAAGATATGAAATCGGCCACGTGTGCGTTCCAGTTTTGTTTTGTCCCCTTCCAAATTCATATATCAAATAAATGGATCTCCTGCATGAGCAGCTTAGCATTTGCTTCCTAAGACAATGAGCAGTAACTAAATTCATATCTGGTCTTTGTCAGACATTATTACAAATTATGAAGAGCCAGACCAAAGTTTATTACCTCAGTGGTGTTCTCTTTCACAAATTAGGTCCTTGGAACATCCAGCCAGCTCTGGATCCTAGGTCAATTCATCACAATTAGACTGCTGCACTGGCAAAGTTATCTCCCACTAACTTAATTGACTCCCAGTGTATGCTGGGATCTTGGGTGAGGACAGCTCCAGCCCAGTTGAGAGCACCACTGCATGTCCCTGATGCATGATACACTGAGTGTATCAAAGATGTCCCTGCTCCCTGCAGGGGCATTGGACAGGGGCCTTTAAAGGTCCCTTCCAACCCAAACTATCCTACAGTTATGTTTGCCTGTCTGTGCCTGTATCTAACCCTGAATCTCTTTGACCCAAAACCTCTCATGGAGTTTGGGCTGAGCAATAAGTTTTGAACTTTTTCTCTGCAAAAAAACCCCACCCCAAGAATAGGAGCAGAAAGGGGAAATGTAACCTCTGGATCATCCTCCGAGATGTTCATGCTGGAGACACAACCAAGGACACTCATGTTTGCTCTCTTAGGAATTTGCTGCTCTTGCTGCCCAGGCAGGATGCAGGCAGTAGCAGGATCTGGTTTTTTTTCCATCAGTCAAAGGCAGTGGAGGGGATTAATTCAGACTTTTAGCTGGGGCTGAAATTCCCTTTTAAGTGATCTTCTTGAGTCCAACCACACAGGCTCCTGCCTGGGGTCCTTTTGCTGTTCTAGAGAGTAAACTGGAGTGGACAGATTGAGTTTAGGTTGGCTCACTGACTTGGGTCCTTCCTGACTCAGCTGCATGTTGCTGTGTTTAGGAAGTTACATCATCTAGGGTTTTTTTTGCCTCAGTCCCCTCAGTTGCAGGAGAAGCATGGCTCTTAAGAGTTTATTATTGTAATTGTTATTAAGAGGAAATTAACTTTACACATTGTTTGGGTGCTTTGCTGCATCACAGCCAGACTGCTGCTCCCCTGGCGGGACTGAGTTTGTGATAACCAGGGATAAATCTGTCTTGATTCTTTTTTTTATCAGCCCCTTTTTATGTGCCCCTTTGTTACATACAGACCAGGCTTTGAGCTGCATATAATCTGAAAATGTGCTTTTTGTGCCAAGTGTTTCTGTTGCAAAGCTTGTGCACTGGAATGCCTTTTAGAAGCTGGCACTTGGAAAAGTCTTTCTTTAGGTTATTGTCTGCAAGATCAGTGCGTGTGGAAGAAGCACAGGGATTAGACAGATTTACTCTCTGCTCATCCTCAAAGGCTGCCATCTGAGAAGTCCCTTCAGGTTTGGAGGATGCTCTAGACATTAAATTTTCCTTTTCTGCTGCTATTCTTAGTGGTTTTTTGCAAAGGGAAGGTTCATAACCTGTTGCTCAGCTCAAAGTCCGTGAGTGACTTTGGGTCAAAAAGATCCAGGGCTGAGCCATTCATTTCAGCTCTTTAGAACATAGCATGAATCATAGAATGATAGAATGGATTAGGTTGGAAGGAACCTCAGAGATCATCTACTCCAACCTCCCCACCATGGGCAGGGACACCTCTCAACTAGACTCAGCTGCTCAAGACCTCATCCAGCCTGGCCTTCAACACCCCCAGGGTGGATGCCTCCCTGGGCAGCCTATACGACCATACAAGAATGTGAAAGGGAGTTGGATATGTGGGAACAGGCTGTGAAACCCTCTCCAGTTGAGGGGAGCAGTGGAGGGTGGATACAGGTCCCTGTCAGGGGAAGCAAAGGAAATGCACCCCGACCCTCTTCCCCTCCCCCGCTGCCCTTGAGCAATAACTATGAGACTCTGCAGGCTGAGGGCAATGTGGATGAGAGTATTGTAGAGGAACCGATCAAGGAGATACCAAAGACGAAGCAGCCCCCCCAAACCTTAAGTACCAGTGCTACAAAGAAAAAGAGAAAGGCTATAGTTATTGGAGACTCTCTCTTGAGGGGAACAGAGGGACCCATATGTCGTCCTGACCCATCCCACAGGGAGGTGTGCTGCCTACCTGGGGCCCGGGTGAGGGACATCACCCAAAGGTTACCTAAACTAATCCAGCCCTCTGACTATTACCCATTGCTGGTAATCCAGGCTGGAAGTGAAGAAATTGAAAAGAGCAGCACCAGGAAGATTAAAAAGGAATTTAAGGCCCTTGGGAAATCGATTGATGGGGCAGGAGCTCAAGTGGTGTTCTGCTCAGTTCCCTCAGCAGCAGTGGTGTACACTGAGAGGAACAGGAACACCCACACCATCAACAGCTGGCTTAGGAGATGGTGCCAGCAGCGGAATTTTGGCTTCTTTGATCACGGGGCAACTCTTACTGCACCTGACCTGCTGGACCAAGTTGGGTTGAATTTATCTAGAAAGGGTAAGAGGGTGCTGGCACTGGGGTTGGCAGGACTCATTGGGAGGGCTTTAAACTAGGTCTGAAGGGGGTGAGTGTGGAAACCAGTCTCCCTGGAAAGGAGGGAGGACCACACAAACTGGTGAAATCAGCAGCCCAGCTGAAGTGCATGTACACCAATGCACACAGTATGGGCAACAAACAAGAGGAACTGGAACTCTTGGTTCACCAGGAGAACTATGATGTAGTTGCCATCACAGAAACATGGTGGGACGATTCTCACAATTGGAGTACCACACTGGGGGGTTATAAGCTCTGTAGGAGAGACAGGCAAGGGAGAAGAGGAGGAGGGGTGGCCCTGTATATTAGGGAATCTTTTGATGCCTCAGAACTCGAGGTTGCAGATGAAAGGATTGAATGCTTATGGGTTAAAATCAGAGGGAGGCCACACAAAACTGACATCCTGGTTGGAGTCTGTTATAGACCACCCCACCAGGACGAGAAGGCCGACGAGATACTCTATAAGCAGATGGAAGCTGTCTCAAGATCATCAGACCTTGTCCTTGTGGGGGACTTTAACCTACCAGACATCTGCTGGGAACTTAATTCAGCAGAGAGGAGACAGTCCAGAAGGTTCCTAGAGTGCATGGATGACAACTTCCTGATGCAGCTCTTAGGTGAACCTACCAGGGGCAAGGCTCTGCTTGATCTGCTGATCTCAAATAGAGAAGGGCTGGTGGGAGATGTGATGGGTGGAGGCTGTCTAGGGTGCAGCGACCATGAGATAGTGGAGTTTTCAATAAGCAGGGAAATAGGGAGGAGCAGTAACAGAACCCTCACTTTGGACTTTTGGAGGGCAAACTTCAGGTTGTTCAGGCAACTTACTCAGAAAGTTCCCTGGGTAACAGCCCTTAAGAAGAAAGGGGTCCAGGATGGTTGGACCTACTTCCAACAGGAGCTCTTAAAGGCACAGGAACTGGCAGTTCCCACATGCCGTAAGACGAGCCGGCGGGGAAGACGACCGGCCTGGATGAGCAAGGAGCTCCTGAAGGATTTAAGGGAAAAAAAGAGGGTTTATCGCCTTTGGAAAGGGGGGGAGGCAACTAGTGATATGTTTTAGGATGTTGTTAGATCATGAAGAAGAAAACTTAGAGAGGCAAAAGCACAGTTAGAAATTAAACTGGCCGCTTCTGTGAAAGACAACAAAAAGCATTTTTATAAATATATTAATGCTAAAAAGAGGGGCAAGAGGAGCCTCCACTCTTTATTGGACGTGGAGGGTAACATTGTAACTAAGGATGAGGAGAAGGCTGAGATTCTAAATACCTTCTTTGCCTCCATTTTCAACAGTAAGGCAGGAGGACTTCAGGATAACTGGCCTCCTGAGCTGGTTGATGGGGTCAAGGAGCAGTGTTGTACTCCTGAAATCCATGTGGAATTAGGTTGAGACTTGTTGAGTCACTTGGATATTCACAAGTCCATGGGACCTGATGGGATTCATCCTAGGGTGCTGAAAGAGCTGGCAGATGATCTGGCCAAGCCTCTCTCCATCATTTTCCACCAGTCCTGGCTCACTGGAGAGGTCCCAGAAGACTGGAAGCTGGCCAATGTGACACCCATCCACACGAAGGGACGAACAGAAGAACCTGGGAACTACAGGCCTGTCAGCCTGACCTCAGTGCCAGGGAAAATCATGGAGCAGATTGTCTTGGGGGCAATCACTGTGCACCTGAAGGATGGCCAAGGAATCAGGCCCAGCCAACATGGATTTAGGAAGGGCAGGTCCTGCCTCACCAACCTGATCTCCTTCTATGATCAGGTGACAGCCTGGTGGATGTGGGGCAGACTGTGGATGTAGTCTACCTGGACTTCAGCAAGGCCTTTGACATTGTCCCCCACAGCAGCACTCTGCGCTGGGTTAGGAACTGGCTGGAGGGCCGAGCCCAGAGAGTGGTGGTGAATGGTGTCACATCCAGCTGGCAGCCTGTCACTAGTGGTGTCCCCCAGGGATCAGTGCTGGGCCCCATCCTGTTCAATATCTTTATTGATGATCTGGATGAGGGGATTGAGACCATCATCAGTAAATTTGCAGATGGCACCAAGTTGGGAGCAGGTGTTGATTGGTTAGAGGGTAGAAGGGCTCTGCAGAGGGACCTTGACAGGCTGGACAGATGGGCAGAGTCCAACAGGATGGCATTCAACAAGTCCAAGTGCCAGGTGCTGCACTTTGGCCACAACAACCCCATGCAGAGCTACAGGCTGGGGTCAGAGTGGCTGGAGAGCAGCCAGGTGGAAAGGGACCTGGGGGTACTGGTTGACAGCCGCCTGAACATGAGCCAGCAGTGTGCCCAGGTGGCCAAGAGAGCCAATGGCATCCTGGCCTGCATCAGGCATAGTGTGGCCAGCAGGAGCAGGGAGGTCATTGTACCCCTGTACACAGCACTGGTTAGGCCACACCTTGAGTGCTGTGTCCAGTTCTGGGCCCCTCAGTTTAGGAAAGATGTTGAATTGCTGGAGCATGTCCAGAGAAGGACAACGAGGCTGGGGAGAGGCCTTGAGCACAAGCCCTATGAGGAGAGGCTGAGGGAGCTGGGGGTGTTCAGCCTGGAGAAGAGGAGGCTCAGGGGAGACCTCATTGCTGTCTACAACTACCTGAAGGGAGGTTGTAGCCAGGAGGGGGTTGGTCTCTTCTCCCAGGCAACCAGCACCAGAACAAGAGGACACAGTCTCAAGCTGCACCAGGGGAGGTTTAGGCTGGAGGTGAGGAGAAAGTTCTTCACAGAGAGAGTGGTTGGCCATTGGAATGTGCTGCCCAGGGAGGTGGTGGAGTCACCATCCCTGGAGGTGTTCAAGAGGGGATTGGATGTGGCACTTGGTGCCATGGTTTAGATAGGCATGAGGTGTAGGGTGACAGGTTGGACTCGATGATCCTTGAGGTCTCTTCCAACCTTCTTGATTCTTGATTCTATTCCAGAGTCTCACCATCCTCCTATTGAAGAACTTCTTCCTAAGATCCAGTCTAAGCCTGCTCTCCCTCAGCTTCAAACCATTCCCCCTTGTCCTATTGCTAAACACTCTTACGAAAAGTTCCTCTGCAGCCTTCCTGTAGGATCCCTTCAGGTTTTTGAAGGCAATGAGTTCAGTCTCCTTCAGTGAAGAACTTCAGTTCTCACACAGAATCACACAGAATGGTAGGGGCTTGGAAGAGACCTCTGAAGGTCATCAGCTCTCCGTGGTAGTATGTTCAGTTTATACTCTGTTGTGATCAAAACTGGTCAGCTTGACTAGTGTCTGGAAATGCCTCCTAATACTGAAACCTTCATAACCACAAGAAGTTTCTAATGGGATTTGTTTTTCAGATGTTCACACTTGATAGTTATTTCTGAAAGGTGATTTGAAATGATGCTTTGTTGCAAGACTGCTTGCTGTCCTAGTAGGAATTGAGTATTTTGTTCATTTGCTAAGCTTAAACTTTACTGAATCACAGAATCAATAAGGTTGGAAAAGACCTCAAGGATCATCAAAGTCCATCCTGTGCTGCTCTCTAGGTCAAAGTAGGTGAAATTATCCAGGTGTTATAGTAAATGCCCCATATCTCTCCACGCTTGTGTCCAAATCCAGCATTTCCTGCAACAAGGAGATAAAATTCATCTCAGAACCACTCATGTGTTTGACAAATCATTGTTTTCACTTTAAAGTGTTGCAGTAAATAATGGTCAATGCACTTATTGCACTTTGGGCTTGCTAAGCTTGTGGAGGCATTGCCATGATTTTCCACGTTAGTTTCTGGGTTTATGATTTTTTTCAGTGGTTTTCCTAAACATACAGGACCTGATTACCTAACATGCTGCTGAGTGATCACAGCATCAGCTGGAGTATGGGGAGCTTGCAGGTAGACAGCAGCATGGCTGAAAGTATGTTCCATAAAGTTATTTTATTATGAACCCATTAAGGATTTTGCAGTTCAATGAGCAGCTTTGGTGTTTAGAGAGCTTTATGTGATATGCAAAATGTATTGTTTCTGATTCACATGTGATAGAAGGGAAGAGACAGAAGTAGAAATGCAGGGGATGCATGGGCCACATCTGTCACCCACATCACAGAATCACAGAGTGTTAGGGGTTGGAAGGGACCTCGAAAGATTATCCAGTCCAATCCCCCTGCCAGAGCAGGATCACCTAGGGCAGGTCACACAGGAATGCATCCAGGCAGGTCTGGAATGTCTCCAGAGAGGGAGACTCCACAACTTCCCTGGGCAGCCTGTTTCAGGGCTCTGCCACCCCCACATTGAAAAAGTTTTCCCTTCTGTTCCTGCTGAACCTCCTCTGCTCCAGCTTGCACCCATTGCCCCTTGTCCTGTCATTGGACACTGAGCACAGCCTGGCTCTGTCCTCCCAACACTGCCCTGCACATCTTGATAAACATATATGTGGTCACCCTCAGACTCCTCCTCTCCAAGCTGAAGAGCCCCAGCTCCCTCAGCCTGTCCTCAGCAGGGAGATGTTCCACTGCCTTCAGCATCTTTGCTCCTCTGTGCTGGACGCTTTCAAGCAGTTCCCTGAGGTCCTTCTTGAACTGAGGGGCCCAGAACTGGACACAATATTCCAGATGTGGCCTCACCAGGGCAGAGTAGAGAGGGAGAAGAATCTCTCTCTACCTACTCACCACAGCCCTTCTAATCCACCCCATTGGCCTTCTTAGCTACAAGGGCACATTGTTGGC
The DNA here is from genome assembly GCF_027791375.1 of Indicator indicator. NCBI lineage: Eukaryota > Metazoa > Chordata > Aves > Piciformes > Indicatoridae > Indicator > Indicator indicator. Next base: position 30,278,625 of record NC_072019.1, read on the forward strand.
TTGTGCTCATCCTGTTGTCTGCCAGGATCCTCAGGTCCCTTTCCCCTACACTGCTCTCCCAACAGATCAGCCCCCAACCTATACTGGTCCATGAGGTGGTTCTTTCCCTGCACTTGTCCTTGTTGGATTTCCTTCTCCCTGCCCAACTCTCCAGCCTGTCCATCTCTGGCTGAGTGGCAGTATAGCCTGAGGGGTTGTCAGCCACTCCTCCCAGTTTGGTGTCATCAGCAAACTTCCTGACAGTGCCCTCTGTGTCCTCATGCAGATTGTTAATGAATATGTTGAATAGTACTGGTCCTAGTACTAGATAGAAGCCTGCAAGTAGACTCTGTCCTAGTATCCATAGCATGGAAATGGTTCTGGTGGAGCTTCCAGCTGACCCTGCCTGTCTGAAAACAGGCTCACTGCAAGTTCTCTAAGGTGAAAGGCTGTGCAACATAAATCCCTGTGCAGCTTGTCCTTCTGGATAGAATATTGTGTGGAACATGCTTCCTGTTTTCCATGGGGCAGTTTTTATAGGAGGCTTTGGAGCTTGCAAGGATATTTTTTGTTGTGGCTCTTAACACTGTGCCCCAGGCTCCACTAAATAGACAACCTCATTAAAAGAGAAATAGCGACAGTAAAGCAGTGACTTTCTCATGCCATCTAACTCACATATTTGACATGATTGCTGGACCCTCCAAGTACTTAATTGATTGACTTAATTGATTTAGTGGCACTGGAGGCTACAGCATGGAAATAAAGGGGCAATATGAGGATAAGGGGTGAAAAAATTTATGATAGGTGCCAAGCAGCCTGAGGGAAATTAGAAATGCTACAGATCTCAGAGGCAGCTAAATCAATTCGGTGTGATGTACAGGGAGCAACCTGGGGGAAGAGGAGAAGCAGGGGATAGAATGGAGAAAAGGAGAGAAAATAATGGCTGGTGGGAGAGACCAGAATGAACCTGAGGGTAAGAGAGGAGACAGCAGCCTTGGTGGAGATGGTAATTTGGACCTCTTAAAGTGTAATGCCAGGAAAACACTTTGTAGTGTGTGAATAAAATACAATAGTGACATCATGCTTAGCCTAAAAAGGAAGACTTGTGCATCATGAGCTTGTCTTAGCTGCCTTGAGACTTTATCTGTGCTTCCATTTAAAATCCTTTAACGTTTGCAACAGTGACTAAATCCACAGGAGACCTAAAATAATTTGGAGGCTCTGCAGAGTGGATTTTTTTAACAAGCGAAGCTTAAATGTTAAATTACTTTCTAATCTGTGCAATATTTAATTGACTGTATTGAACCATAATATAAATTAAGTCTTCTCTATAATTTGTGCTGTCGTACTGAAGCCCTCCAAAACAATTTGATACCTCACTTCTGAATTGGTAAATGGCTCGTAGCAGCACTCAGCAAAGACACAGTAAGAACATCAGCTAGTGTGATGGAATCCACCAAGGTGGGTGAACAGGGCTGTCACAAACATCCCCCAGTTAGGAAATGATTCTTTTATGTGCTTCTGTCCCACTAGAGACACAATTAAGTCATGGTGAAACCTTGAAGATATTAAGAAAACAAAAAGAGGCTGGGAGAAAGCAGGGCAGATGAGGTAAAGATGTCTCTGCTCGCTGTGGGAGGGTTGGACTTGATGACCTTTAAAGGTCCCTTTCAAGCTAAAGCCTTCTGTGAGTTTATGAGGTTGGGAATATTAACTGTTGAGCACTGACCAGCAGTTCTGCTGTAAGCAGTTTTGCGTGGCTTGTTTCATTTCCTTTCAGAACTGTTCGCAGTCAAGTGGCAAGGGGGTGGCTACATGGGAGCAGTTACAAGCTGAGGGATAAAGATGACATTTCTATTGGTTGGTCTCATTGTGTGGGACAGATTCATCTGTGTGAATGCAGCAGGAGCAAATCTCATCAAAACATAGAATCATAGAATGGTTTGAGCTGGAAGGGACTTCCAAAGGTCATCTAGTCCAAAGCCCCTGCACTGAGCAGGGACATCCTCCACTACATCACATTGCCCAGAGCCTTGTTGAGGCTGACCTTGCATATCTCCAGGGATGGGGCCTCAACTGCCTCCCTGAGCAACCTGTTCCAGTGTTCCACCAGCCTCATGGTAAAGAGCTTGTTCCTAGCATCCAGTCTAAATAAATCTCCTCTTCTCTGATTTCAAACCATTGCTCTTTGTCCTAACACTGCAGGCCTTTGGAAACAGTCCCTCTGCAGCTTTCTCATAGGCCCTCTTCAGGTACTGGAAGGCTTCTATTAGGTCAGCTTGGAGCCATCTCCAGGCTGAACAACCCCAGCTCCCTCAACCTGTCCTCATAGGAGAAGTGTTCCAGTCCCCAGTCATGCAAAGAATGTGTATTTATGGAGAGCCTCAGTGGTACCTCTGTGTCAGGTGGCTGGATGAGATATTGTTTCTCCTTGTGCTACTGTTCTAGCTTGACAAGAGGAGGCACTTCTTTATAGTCAGGGTGACAGAGCCCCGGAGCAGGCTGCCCAGAGAGGTTGTGGATTCTCCTTCTCTGGAGACATTCAACACCCACCGGGATGTGTTTCTATGTGACCTACCCTAGGTGATCCTGCTTTGGCAGGGGGGTTGGACTGGATGATCTTTCAAGGTCCCATCCTATACGGAGATAGCAAACCTTTGAACAACTTTTGAGAAGGCTGTGTTTTGTCTTTGAGTTGGAAAGAATGTAAACACCTTGTAACTGAAGAGAAAGACTAACAGGCTCCCCAGGGGGGTTGTGGAGTCTCCTTCTCTGGAGACTTTCAAAACCCACCTGGATGTGTTCCTGTGTGGACTATCCTAGGTGATCCTGCTTTGGCAGGGGGGTTGGACCTGATGATCTCTTGAGGTCACTTCCAACCTCTGATATACTGTGAGACTGTGTGACTAGGCAGATGTTGACTGGACATGTTGAGAAGCTTGCTTGTCAGTATTAACCTATTGTATGCTTTACTTGGACCCATGTCAGTGACAGGATATCCAACTGGGATGTGGCAGCTCTGTATGCACAAATATAGGCTGGGAGGTGAGTGGCTGGAAAGCAGCCCTGAGGAGAGGGACTTGGGGGTGCTGGTGGACAAGAAGCTCAGCATGAGCTGTCAATGTGCACTTGCAGCCCAGAAAGCCAACCAGATTCTGGGCTGCAGCAAGAGAAGTGTGGCCAGCAGGTCAAGGGAGGTGATTCTCTCCCTCTACTCAGCTCTGGGGAGACCCCACCTGGAGTACTGTGTCCATTTCTGGAGCCCCTATTACAAGAGGGATCTGGACATGCTGGAAAGTGTCCAGAGAAGGGCCACCAGGATGATCAGAGGACTGGAGCACCTCTCCTGTGAGGACAAACTGTTAGGGCTGAAAGAGTTGGGGCTGTTCAGTCTGGAGAGGAGAAGGCTCTGAGGTGACCTTATTGTGGCCTTTCATTATCTGAAGGGGCTACAAGAAAGCTGGGGAAGGACTTTTTAGGATATCAGGTAGTGACAGGATTAGGGGGAATGGAATAAAGCTGGAAGTGGGGAGATTCAGGCTGGAAGTGAGGAAGAAGTTCTTCACCATGAGAGTGGTGAGAGCCTGGAATGGGTTGTCCAGGGAGGTGGTTGAGGCTCCATCCCTGGAGGTGTTTGCAGCCAGGCTGGATGAGGCTCTGGCCAGCCTGATCTAGTGTGAGGTGTCCCTGCCCATGGCAGGGGGGTTGGAACTAGATGATCCTTGTGGTCCCTTCCAACCCTGACTGATTCTATGATTCTATTCTATTCTGTTAGAAAAGTATATAAGTTGACTATGTAACAGAGTAGTAGGCTTTGGCTTATGCTTTAAGCTCTTGCTTTGCTTAGTTACATAGGCAATAAATGCTTTTGCCTTTCACAATAAGAGTCTTCTCATCTTGGCATCACCTGGGAACACCATAACACACAGCCTATGAGAAGAATACGACTGCTACAATTATACCTTCCAACCCCTAAGGTTCTGTGAATGCATCAAAAAGGACAAGACATGAACCAAGGGCTGTGTAAACACAGCTTCAAAGGAGTATTTGCATTTGAAGACAGATGTGTTACTGCAACATCGTGCTTCACGTTTGTGTTCCAACTCAGTATCCCTCAAATGAACATGAAACTCTTGCTAACCACTTGCTGACCATAACTCTTGCTAGGCACGTGCTAACCATATGGTAAAAACCTGTCAGAGGATAATGTTGCAGTCACCTTTACTTACTGCCTGCCCCTATTGACGCCGTATGTAAAACAACAGACCCGTTCAAAACGTAACCATCACCCAACGCCTAATGAGGGCTCCCAGATAAATTGCAATGTTTCCATCTGCTCTCTTATGTCGTGGGTGATACTTTTTTTTTTTTTTTTTTCTGTCATGGTAGAATGATCTTCAAATTTAATTCCACGAGGAAGGAATCTGATCACAGTTTAATTTCAGTGTGGAACGCTGCCTGGCGATCAATAAAGCAATGGCAGGGAACGATGATCTAACAGGAGCCAGAGATAATGTTCCCTGTCGTATGCAGAATAGATGGGAACATTGCATTGCATTGGAGCAGTGCAGCTTGCTTTTCAGAAGACCCTAATGAATCAATATCCCTGCATTATCTGAGTGGGATCCCATTTTAAACATTTCACACAGTGGGAGAGTCTGAAGTGCACCTCCCAGCTTAGCCATGCTACGGCCTGAGGCTTCAGTCTGAAGTCAGTGGCACTGCTCCCATTTTCCTCTGAGCAAGCAGTCGTGATCTTGGCGTGTTTGGAGTCATCTTCTGTGAAATGAAAATGAGACATATCCAGGCTTTTGTTTCATATGTAGTCATCTGTCTCTTCCTTTTGAATTTCAGGCTGTGTTCTGCAGAGGTCTCATCACTTGTCACTTGCCCTGCATGCTTTCAGCCTTTTTACTTCTAAACACACACACACATCCTCTCTGCTTTTGAATGTTAAAATGTTTGGTTTGCCTTTTTTGTTGTTGTTGGGGGGTTTTGTTTGGTTTAACTCCAAAAATAACTGGTTGTTGAGAGATTGCTTGGGTACCATGCTGGGTTTCAAAATGTGCTTTTCTCAAAAGCAGCAGGAACCTGGCCCTCAAAAGAATTCTGTGTCAGGCTTTGCCTGCTCTCAGAAATAGATTTATCCCTGGATGATATAAGAGCAGGTCAGCATATCAGAAGGTAGAAATTCCAACTAATAGATTGTTTGAGAGAAACTTTTCAAGGGCATTATTTTAACTAGAAATATATAAGTATTAATCTGGTCATAAAACACTATTCTGGCCCAAGCAAGGAAGATTCTGGCACCCTATGATATGGATTCATAGAATGCTTTGGGCTGGAAGGGACCTCTAAAGGTCATCTAGTGTAATTCCCCCCTGCAGTGGGACATCTTCAACTACATCAGGTTGCTCAGAGCCCCAGACAACCTGACCTGGAATGCTTCCAGGACTGGGGCATCTACCACCTCTCTGTGCAACCTGGGATAGTGTTTCACCACCCTCAGTGTAAAAAAAATTGCTTCCTTGTCTCTCTTCTGAATCTCCCTCCACCCCTTGCCCTGTCATAACAGGCCCTGCTAAAAAGTCCATCCTCGTCTTTCTTCTAAGCCCCGTTTAAGTACCACAAGATGGTCTCCCCAGAGCCTTCTCTTCTCCAGACCAAACAACCCCAACTTTCTCAGCCTGTCCTCACAGCAGAGGGGTTCCTTGCCTCTGATCGTTTTTATGACCATGCTTATAAGGAGTCTCAGATTCATGTCCTTGCTCTGGGTAGGGTTTTACTCATACATTGAAAACAAAATTGCTTCTTTTTATTACTACAGTTAATCACAGTGGAATTTTAAATACAATGTGAACTTTTGGATTTAGTGTTGATTTGAAGTTGAATAATTGCATTTCCCTTCATTTTCTGGGGTAAATAAACTTTTGGGTTTCTGGTACTGCTTTAAAGGAAATATCAGTTGCTGGTTGTTGCTGAGAGGTATCTGAGCTCCAGCTCTGCATCCCCTGCAGATCAGTCTGTCCTCAAAACCTCCCTGTAGGAAGCTACAGGTAGCTGCTGCTGCTTCTGTCTTATACCCAAATATATTGATTCTTTATTTAGGTAGTAACTAGGCAACATGGTATTTTGTATTGAATCACATCCCACCAAAAGATACCAAGAAAAACCTTCACTTGCAGCTTTTAGTTAAATTATTGAAGCAAGTCAAGTTTGGCTAGATGTTGTAAAGAGAAAGGGCTTAAAGAGTTGAAGTATTCATGTTGGGTTGTTTTAATTCCATGGGCATATCGAGATCCAGATAAAGCCTTGATGAAAGAAGATTTATCCTGCTTTTTACATGGAGTATTTTGATGGCTCTTTCTTACTGTGTTGTTTGTTTCTGTTTTTTTACTAGCTCCTCCAGCACCACCATGCAGTTCATGAGATTTCATACATTGCAAAAGATATCACAGACCATCGAGCGTTCGGATATGTGTGCGGAAAGGAGGGGAATCATAGATTCGTGGCAATAAAAACAGCCCAGGCAGTAAGTATCAAATCAATGTCATTTTCTACACAGTAACTCAGCAGAAAAGCTGTGTTCATAAGAAGCTGTTCAGGAGGCCAATCTGGTAGTGCTTATTATTTTCCTGGACTTGTCACAAGACAATCTGGTAGTGCTTATTATTTTCCTGGGCTTGTCACACACCACAAGTGAGGTGTTCTTAAATAGTAGGTTAATAAAACCAACTTAGAATCATAAAATGGTTTGAGTTGGAAGTGACCTCCAAAAGTCATCTTAATCCAATGCCCCTGCACTGAGCACAGACATCCTCCACAAGATCAGCTTGCTCAGAATGTTGTACAGGCTGACCCTGAATATCTCCAGCGATGGGGCCTCAACTACATCCCTGGGAAACCTGTTCCAGTGCTCCACCACCCTTGTGGTGGAAACTTCTTCCTAACATCCAGTCTAAATCTACTCTTCTCCAATTTCAAAACATTGCCCCATGTCCTGTCACTGCAGTGCTTTGCAAACAGTCTCTCTCCAGCCTTCTTGTAGGCCCCCTTCAGGTACTGGAAGGCTGCTATTAGATCTCCCTGGAGTTTTCTCTTCTTCAGGCTGAACACCCCCAGCTCCCTCAGCCTGTTCCTATAGTAGAGCTGCTCCAACCCCCTGATCATTTTTATGGCCCTCCTTTGGACCCTCTCCATCAGGTCCATGTCCTTCTGTGTTGCGGGCCCCAGAGCTGTATACAGTACTTTAGGTGAGGTCTCACCAGAACAGAGTAAAGTGGCAGAATCACCTCTCTGGACCTATTGGCCATGCTGCTTTTGATGCAGCCCAGGATGCCATTTGCCTTCTGGGCTGCAAGCTCATGCTGGTGTCTCACGTCCAGCTTCTCCTCCACTAGCATCCCCAAGTCCTTTTCTGCAGAAAACCGGAAGAAACATGTTAAAAATGAAATGTGTTTCACTATTTCCACTTTTCATTATGTATTTTTTAAATAATTTGCTATTTTTTTCCTTTCTAACTAGGCTGGGTACAGATAATTCCAGTTCTGTTTCTACACTTATTTAAATAGAAACTGATATCTAGCAAATAGCTGTTTTGCATATAGTCTAATGTCATTCCAGTGCGTGAGAAACCACTAACAAATGTGCCTTTAAAGTCTTTTATATTCATATTATCTTCTATATTCCTAATTACAATTGTCATTCATTTGCAAATATAGTTAGTTCAGTAGAAACTAACCTGAGCCTGGATGCTTAAGGTAGAAGTGAATTCTGTATGACGATCTCTCCAGTTGTGGAGATGCTGTAACTATTCTTACCAGCAGGATGAGGTAAGGGACATGTGTTCTCCCATGTAGAGACTTTCCTCCTTGTTTTTTGCTTCCATAGGCTGAACCTGTAATTCTGGACTTGCGAGACCTGTTTCAGCTCATCTATGAACTGAAACAAAGGGAAGAAATGGAAAAAAAGGCACAAAAGGACAAGCAGTGTGAACAGGCGGTATACCAGGTACACACATCAGCTTAGTCTACTGCCCAGAGCAGCATGGTTTGAAGTCTCCCCCAGAGCTGCTGCAGAGAGGCACTGAGCACCCTCAGCTTTTCTTAACAGCAATGGGGTTTGAGCAGTGCTAGCTTCAGATGGACAGATGTGAACCTACCAGCCATGGTGAGCTCAGAAGTAGGTTTAAACAGTGATGGAAGCTATCACTTGGGGTATGATGAACGTTTGGCAATTGGAAATGGTCTCTTCATTTCCCACATAGTGTTTCTTCTCATTCAGAAGGGAGACTTTACTGAAGGTCAGTGTGTTGTAAGTCAAGTTTTTAAGTGTGTCTGATACTCAGAACAGCTGCAGTATGGTTCTGAATATTGTTGACTCAAACAAGGAGCAGATTGTTAACCTGGGATGAAGCTTGAGTATCAAGTTACTTTGTGCAATAATGTGACTTTATCTGTGTGCTAAAGAAAGAAATCTATATACTTACCTGCCCGTTTTGCTTATTTCTTTGCTGTCCTTTAATTTCTGAATACAGTTCTTTTATCTCTGCTGTTTATGTTCTTTGCTTTTACTGCCTGTCCTCTTACTTTGCTGTAGACAATTTTGGAAGAAGATGTAGAAGATCCTGTATACCAGGTAATTTCTGAAGCTGTATGGCCTTGGAGTTTCAGAAATAACTAGTTATGTGCTGCCTTCAAACAGAGCCAAAACCTTTACCAAGATGTTTTGATGTTTACTGAGATAGGTCTTCTGAGAAACTTGCATGTTTTCTACAGAAAGTAGCATAGGCAGAGTTTTAGCTGTAAGTAATAGCACAGTATGTCTGTATAGGATAGAATATTTCAGTTGGAGTAGAGAAATATTTAATATATCATAAATATTTCCTAAAATGTGGCTTTTGTGAGTGCAGAGTTTAAGTTCCCAAATGATATTGGTTACCATTTTTAAACATAAAATCTAACTGGAGAAGGAGTTACTTAGAGAATAAGCAAGTTGCCCTCTTGTTCTCACAGTAATAAATTGACTGTTTTCTATGAGGCCAGAATTTAATTCAGAGGCTTGAATATTTGGAAAAAAACCCAGCAGTGGAATTGATGTTCTAACACACTCTCTTGCTGGCTTTTTCTGCTGTGATTTAATAATAGATCTGAAATTTAAGTCTTGTTTAATCCAAGCGAAACGTCTGGGAGCAAAGATGATTATCAGAAATATGTCAATATATTCATGTCCAATACCACACTGAGTGTGAAGAAGAAAAAAGATGTAATTTCATTCTCATGTTTTTGTGCTGGAACAAAACACATGAGAATTTACCTGTTGGGTTTTGGGGGGGGGCTTTTTTGTTTTGTTTGGTTTTGGTTTTTTTTATTCCCCCTGGAGATTTTGTGTTCTTCCACTTAACCGTGTCAGTGGGAGGCAAGCTGAAAGAAGCAGATTCAAGCATTAGTGAATACTGAACAGTGCCTAAGGTGCAGTGAGAAAGATGATAAGAATTAGGATGGCCCTGAATTACTAATTCAGCTTTTTATAATGTCAGGAGTTTTACTTTGTGCTCTTCCCAGTAAAGGAAAGCACCTGATAAGGCAAAGTGCTTTGACAGCCTTTTGCTGTGTGACCTGTTACATGAGCACCAACGTGTTTTCCCAGGGTTTTTGTGTTTTGTGGGGGTTTTTTGGGTTTTGATTGGGTTTTGGTTTTTTGGTGATTTTTTTTTTTTTTAATTCATAGATAACAAATAGATGTGGAAATAATTGCCATTATGTAAAAGAGGCAAAACTCACGTTGACTTCAGAAAATTAATATTGGGCCACAGGCAGTCTCCCTAGCGAGAAAGAATTAGGAAGTTGCTCTAATGATCATTAGAGGAGATTTAGGTCTATTCATGGCTGGTTTATGAAATATGAAACAACCTTACTCTGCGCTTTCCAACGACCCACTTGTCCTGCTGCCAGCCTGTACTTTGAACTTGTTTCTTTAATGCCTGCCTGTGTTGTTTTATATATTTTTTCCTTTTTTTTTTTCACTTGGAATTCCAAATGGCCTTTTTCCCTTCTGTTTCATCTTTTGACTTTTCCTCTCTGGCGGCTGGTGTCATAGTACATTGTGTTTGAGGCTGGACACGAGCCGATCCGTGAGCCTGAAACGGAAGAAAACATTTATCAGGTATAAAAATCGCTAACTTTCGGTGTTTCCATCGCAGCGGTTGCAAGCATTTAGCCAAGCACATTTCATCTCTAGTTGCCTTTGATTAGTTTTCATCCATCACACCACCAATGCTTGCCATTCCATTCTGCTGACATGACATGAGTAATCTGCCCTGGTCCCACTGTGATTTGGGTCTTTTTTTTTTGCTGTTGTTTGTCATTTCAGCTTCGGCAAAGTTTATTGTCACAACTTATGAAAGGTCTTAAACTTGAGAGCGTACCACAGAAGGTGACAAACTGTGGATTCCTGTTAATTTTCTGGGAACTCTTTACCCCTATTCAAAGGGCAGTCCATCCAAGCAATCCTCAGAAAGATATTCTGATGGCTCTGTTCTTTTCTACCTAACCAAAGAGCAGAACCTAAAAGCTCTCAGTGGATATCCCCCAGGCTGGGGAAGGTATTTGCAGAGTGCATTTCCTATGTTAGAGGCAGAGCTTGTGTTCTTTACACAGGCACAAAATGGCTTTGAGAGTAATACAGAATAATCTTTTGTTCTTCAATTTATCCTCAAGGGCCATTCAGTTTATCCTCAAGAGCCACAAAGATGATCCAATGGCTGGAACACCCTGCTATGAGGATAGGCTGAGGGAGCTGGGGGTGTTCAGCCTGGAGAAGACTTGCATGGAGGACCTTAGAGCTGCCTTCCTATACCTGAAGGGATCCTACAGAAGGCTGCAGAGGGACTTTTCCTCAGGGTGTCTAGAGACAGGACAAGGGGGAATGGTTTGAAGCTGAGGGAGAGCAGGGTTAGACTGGAGCTTAGGAAGAAGTTCTTCAGTAGGAGGGTGGTGAGACTCTGGAATAGGTTGTCCAGGGAGGTTGTGGCTGCCTCCTGCCTGGGAATGTTGAAGGCCAGGTGGGATGAGGCCTTGAGCAGCCCAGTCTAGTTGAGAGTTGTCCCTGCCCATGGCAGAGAGGTTGGAGTAGAGGATCTCTAAGGTCCCTTCCTACCTAAGCCCTTCTGTGATTCTGTGGTGCAGGGTTTATAAGTCATTTTGTATCACTTACTGTGACTTGAGGAAATCATTTAGTATGGAGGGGAAGCAAATTCAAGCAGTGATTAAGCACTTCACCTTACTGTACTAGGAGTTGATCTGCTGATAGGAAAAGCTTTTTAAGGTAGATAGGAGCAAGGCTAGAAAAGAAAAAGAAAAAAAGGGAAAAGTATTTTTTGTAAGTAATGAGAAAAGGTAGGAAAATAATAGAAAAAATGAAAGGCTGGAGTAGCCATAAACTGAAATCAAAGGAATCTGAGTGGGAAAGGGAAATGAAAGATACACATGAGAAAATAACTCTCTTGTAAACCCCATCATAGCTTCAGTAAATTAAGATTCCTGTAACCTCTCTGTTGATTTCCTGGCACCCTCAGCACACACACTAGAATTGGTGCATCTTTCTGCATCTCTAGATCCAGCCACACAAAGCTCTCAAGGTGAGAGCGTGCCTAAGGTTGAATATTTTCTCCCACATAGTGCTGCAAGTTTGCCTCTTTTCAGGAAAGCAGTCTGTTAAAGAGCATACTGCTCTAGCTGTCAGTTTTATGTTAGAAGCAAAAATCCCAGGACAACTACATTCAGACAAAAAAAAAAAAAGCCTAATTGTTGTTCATCAAAGTGTGGATCGTTCAGTAACGTTTTAGAGCACAGTCAGGGAAAGTGGTGTCATCATTCCTGGTGTTTGGAGGGCAGGGAAGAATTAGGAATGTTCTGAGGAATGGCCTAAAGAACAGGATGAGTCTGTGGACAGTTTCTTTTACTTAAAATGGAAACAGAAGAAGATAAACAGATAGTGAGATGTTGCTTCATCTCAAGGTATTGCTGTTACTGCTCTGTAAGCCTCCAGAGAATTGCTCAAGGCTTCCTTGAACAGTATCTGGATTCCCACAGCTCAGATCTTGCATTGGCAGAATTGTTTCTCTTCTGAGACCTTGATGATCTCAGAGCCTTCCAGGCTGCTATTAAACATTAAATTAGAAAAGAATTCTGTTTTGTTTTGGGTTCGATTTTGTATGTTACTTGTTTTGCTTTGGAGGGCTTTGGGGGGGAGGATTTTTGGTTTTGGTTTTTTGCTTGTCTCTTTCTTTGGGTTTCTGGGTTTGTTTCTTTTTTGGTTTATGCAAATTAGTTCTAGCTTCTATTATTTAATACAAAGCCTTCCTCTTACTACACTTGGTAAATATGCATTAGCTCAGTAACTGAACCTCATGTATCCTGGCTTCAGCTTCACTAAATCTTTCTTCTGCTGCTGCTCTGGTTTTTTAACCAAGAGCATGCTTGTACTCAAAACATTTTCTCCCTTAGTGGAAAAGATTCCTACCCGGTGGGTAACTGGAGATGGAAGATATGTGCCAAAAGTGACAATTTCTATTTCTTTTCATCATAGTAGAGGTCACAATTTTCTTTTTAAGCATTCTCTCTCTGTCTGTCACCTTCCTTTGATATATTACTCCAAGGAATGTCTGTGTCTGTCTGCTCTTTTAATATTGTCTATGTGAGTAACTCTAACATGTTAGTTAGGCAAGGACTTGATCACTGAGCGTGTACCAATCCTCTCACCTAGTGTCAGATTCCTTAATAGCATCTCTGTCCCTGCCTGCTTCAGTGAGGTGAGGCTGGGATTTTGTTAGGTGGGTTTGCATTGTGTGTGGAGCAGCACTGGTGTGTGTGGAGAGAGAGGCCCCATGAGGAGCTGACAATCTGAGATGGGAGATTCTGAGTTGTGATGCTTGTTTTGCTGTGAGATGCAAGCACATCACAATGGTTCACAGCCTGTCACAGACAGAGCTGTCAGCAGCAATCATAGCTCTGTGCTGATATTGCTAATCTAAGGAAAAAGAGGAGAAATCCCTTCCAGACCCCACAGTCTCAGCAGCAGTGCAAAAGGGAGTGGTGATACATGGCAAGGAAAAGCAACAAGGAGAGAGGTGGTATGGAGCTGGGAGAGGAGAATGTGGTTCAGAAAAGTTTCTCTGTCTCCATAGTAGAATTCAGGAGCTTTTCTCAAATGGCACTATAAACTGGACTTAAAAAGAGCAGATTGCAAATGCAGGGAAATGCTCATTCCACAGTAAGCTGTGGATAGGAGCATGCAAATTGAGTTGACTTTGTGGAAAAGTTGGAAGGATGAAGGTGAGAATGACTGAAGGGGAAATTTTTCAGAGAGAAAAGAAAACTGCACCCTGGTGAAGTCTTTAAATGGTTTACCTTACCACACTTACTCTCCTGCAAAGACTAGTTGGACTTGAAGGTCCAGCCTTTATGATTCTAAGACTTAACTCTCCAGTGACTTACTAAGTAGACCGTTCTTGGTTTCCGCTCTTGCACTGTCACTTCAAGCTCTCTCTTTTTCCAAGCTGTTATTTCCATGAAATGGAATTGTTCTACTATTGGCAGTCTCACATATCTAATGTGCTGGGTGGTTTTAGTGGAGGTGGCCTTAAGGAAACCAAGGCAAGCAAAGTCATTCTTGGGTTAGAGACAGAAGAGGTCTTTAAAAATGCTCATTCAGTTTCTGTGCTCATGCTCTTGACAGACTTCTGCAGTGTGCAGCAAGTTAAAGATTTGTACTTTCCCGTGAAGACATTGGCTTTAAAACACAGGCAAAATAATTTTTAAACAGTAGGCAGAGTTTTTGATATATTGTACAGAATAAGACACAAGAAGTTCTTTACTGTGAGGGTGCTGAGACACAGGAACATGTTGCCCAGAAAGGTTGTGGATGCCCCTTCCCTGGAAGTGTTTGAGACCAGGCTGGATGATGTCTTGAGCAACCTGCTCTAGTGGAAGGTGTCTCTGCCCATGGGACTGAACCTAGATGATGGGGAGTTGGAACTATATGATCTTTAAGGTCCCTTCCAACTCAAGCAATTGATCTGTGAATAGCACATCTCAAGGAGTAAGTAACATTCCTTCAGCTTCCTCTAAACCAGTCCCACTCTTCTCTCAGAAAACAAAAAAGTGATACTTTTGCCATACCTGCAATATGATTTTTTTGTTGCCCTGTGAGGTTTCATTACTGTCTGCCATGTAACCTTCTTGTGCTAAATGCCCTTGTTCAGTGGAAAGGTAGCACTTGGAGCATTCATGCCAGTTTAGAGCATGTTTCTCCTGCTATGTTTTGCTTGTGTCATTTACAGGAGGTGTTCAGTGCTTCTAGGGAGGAAAAGCAGCATAATCCCAAATTAGAAATGTGTAAAGCAGCAGTCCTTGGGCAAGCAAAGCCCAGCATTACAAAGCAGATGAATTTCTGTCACCCCAAGGTGTAAATCATGGCTGGTGACTTAGCTAAAGACCTGCCGAAAGTTTTTTAGGTGTCTGGCTCTGTCAGACTCTGACAGGCTGGTAATTCCTGAGTAAAATTGCAGCTTTGGAGCCAAATGTCATGTAGAGCAGCTGCAGGGCCCCATCGCTGCACTGGTACATGTTGTGACTTTACTTGACTTAGATTAGTAAATGAATTGGAAGGAAGAAATCTGAGCCATAGGCCAAATGTCTCTCTTTCCCTCAGATCAGTAGCTCTACTCTGGACCTCTGCCATGGAGGAAGATGGCATACTGACCTGATCATGACTTCCATGTGCATCTTTCAGCCCCTAAGTAAAATGGGAAAAACAACCATTTAAGTAAGAAGGAGATCCAAGTGCATCTGGACTTAATGCAACTGAAATTAGCTGAGAAAGAAAATCTCCTTTCTGAACACTACTGAGCTTTAGGATTTCAAAGTCAGATAGATGTTCTGTTTCCTCAGTATCTTTTCCATTAATGGTACTGCTTGGATGAAAAGGCAACCATCCTTGATTCCATTAGTATTAAATGACTACCCTGTACATGAATATCAGTTACTGATGTCACTTTTTTCATCAAATCTACTCAAATAGTGACCTTAGTTTTGACCTTATTTTTCATTTCTTGTTGCAGGTTCCTACCAGCCAAAAGAAGGAAGGTGTTTATGATGTGCCAAAAAGTCAACCTGTAAGTGTAAGTATCTTCTCCATTTCTATGAAGGTGTATTTCTTAGCTCCTCTGACTTTCATTGTTGTACAGAACATTTGGGATAGTCCTCGTGATGTGAATTTTATCAGCGATGTGTTATGGGTTGATTGAGTTGACTCAGAGTAACCAGGATTATAACATCACTGCTATCCATCTCATTCACTGCTTAAATCTCCTTTCTGTCTTTTCTGACTCATTCTTACAAAAGTCACCATTTATAAATGTGTTATCCATGGTTAAGAGTCCTCCACGAGCCTGCTGCATGTTAATGCAGATTCATGAATCGCTGCTGCCCGGATTGGAAGGGTTCCTCAATTACCCAACACTCTGAGTGAGCATGGGGCTGCATTTTCTCCCCTCTGCACTGTCAGAGCCATACTTTATATACTGTGCTCATCACAGCTTGGTTTAGTGGGACAGCAGGGGTCTGGATAGAGTGGAGGTTGTGAGAAGCAACGTTAAGAAAAGGTATGGCAGAACATTGTGACCTCCACGATGATTTTCTGTGGCTGCAATGTCTGTACCTCTGACAAGAGCTGGGGCTGGGCTGGCCACTAGGCAAATGATAAATACTCTTTATTAATCTCTCCCTTCTTAAAGGGGAAGAAGAAGAGAATAAGGGAGAAAGGCATGGACTGGAAAAGAAAACTAAAACAGCTTTGATGCAAATAATAACAATAAAATGATATATATACAGATATATCCAAAGCCAGTATCAAATTCAACTTGCCTGGTGGCAGTTTTGTCACCATTACCACTGATGCTGTGGGCAGGCTCTGGGGAAGTCCCAGAATTGACTCAGCACCAGCCTATCCTCATAGCAGAGGTGTTCCAGCCCTTGGGTCATCTTTGTGGCCATCCTCTGGACTCTCTCCAACATCTCTGTGTCCTCCTTATGCTGGGGACACCAGAGCTGGAGGCAGGATTGGAGGTGGGGTCTCAGCAGAGCAAAGCAAAGGGGCAGAATTGGCTCCCTTGCCCTGCTGGCCACACTCCTCTTGATGCAGCCTAGGATACAGTTTTCCTGGAGAAAAACAAGGGAAAAGGTCAGGAATTTCAGTCTGCTCTAAGCATGGGGAAAATGCCTATATTCAAGAGAAAGAAGGAATCCTTTCACATGAGGATGTGCTATCTTGCATGTCTGAGCATGTCTAATAAAAAAGAGAAGTGCTGGGGAAGGCTTGGGTGGAGGCTTGAATCATGCCACTTCTGTGATTTGCACAAACAAACAAAACTTGCCATAAATATTTCATGCTAAGCCCTTAGGAGGAGGGAGGCATCGCCCTGTTGCCGGGGAGAACGTAGTAAAATAAGTCACGTTGCATAACTGACGAAGGTGTCGGTGGGCACGGAATGGCTGCAGAGTTTTCACTCCCTTCTCAAATATAGTTCAGTGTTACAATTTTTCCCCTTCTCTATTCTGTGAGTTTTATTATTCCTTCAGTGCTGTTTCACATTTACTCTGGCTGTAGCCTGTAATTTAGGTTGCTGCAGTGTGACTGGATGCACAGTACACTTGCAATCATGTCTGCAGACACTTTGGTATTAGACCGTCCTGGTAAAGAGCATGACTGTGAGATGTAGGACATAGGGAACCTACTCTGTAATCATCAAATACATTTAATCTGTCATCTCCAGCAAGCTGGTTGCAGGCTTAAATTCATTGTTTAATTTTTTTTTTTGCTATTTTGTGGTTAAATTTAATGCCCTCACAGCTTTTTTCTCCAATGTACTTCAATTTATGAGGAATAAGAGAAGGAAGAGAAGAGGGAGAAGGAAGTGGCTGAGGTTTTCTTTCACCTTTTTATGTTAGGAGGTATTAATAAAAAAAAAAAAAAAAGAAAAAGAAAAGGCAGCAATAGCTCTTAAAATTAGCAATTTAATATTCCACTGCCCACCTGATTTATTGCTCACCCTTCCACATGTGAGACTCTCTATCATTGAGACACTTGCCATAATTTTTTTTTTCCAATTTATAGCTGTCATTATTAGATAAACCTCTAAAATTCAATCTGAGGGCAAATAATCTACCTGGTTTAAACATGTAAGGACACATCCTTGATTAGGAGATCGTGCTTCCAGTAATTCCATAATGGATGAATAAAATGAGGAACTTTTTGTAGCTCCTGCTAGGTTTCAGGCCCCATGAATTCTCTCCCCTGACAATGAATACAACACTTAATGAAAATGCAGCAAGTTTTGCTTGAGTTCAGACTGAATTGCCCACGTTCCCTGGACAGAGATCAATTTTTCCATCTTGGGATTGTTTTCCTCTGATGTGTTCCCAGGCAAGCTATCTCCACTTGCTGTACTTAAAGTGAGGACTACTGAAGCAGTCAGCTAGGTGCCCTTCACCCTTGACTCTCTTTAAGCAGGGAGGGGGAATAGCTGCTTCATGGGGAAATTCCTCCTGCCTGTCCCACTTTGGTGGAAATAAATGTACATCTGGAAATCATCCTTTCATGGCTGCAGAAGGACTGTAAATGTCTTGCAGGTATGATAGCTTTTACACAGTCAGGCTTAGGTGGGGTGAGATCTAGCACAGTGCAAAAACTAAAAGCCTGAGTCTCTTTCTCAAAGGCTTGTTTGAAACTAGGGAGTCTGCTTCACCCTGATTTTCAATAAGATGTAGCCTCCTGAGCAGCCAGAAGCATTTTGGCAAGTATGTCTCTGTGGCTGGGGGTGTGAAGCATCTTCCTGGTAGGGCTATGAAGCAGAAGCATTCAACACTGTATTTGCATCAAGATGGCTGAGGTACTGTCCTGTGCCATTATGTGAGGCCATTTATCAGAAGATGTCAAAGTACTTCATAGTGTGACCCTGCATGATCTTTGATACTAAGTAATGTAAAGATGGTGCAGGTGAAGCAGAAAGGAATGAGTGTCAGATCTCAGAATCTGGGAGGTACCCACTGACCTCAATTATGGGTGGTGGCTGGTTGCCAAGTCACTTCTCTGGCACTGGGATGAAAAGATTGATTACTCAATATAATTCATGTATCTGTCCATCTCTTTGCTGCATCCATTCCCAGCAGATCCTACTCTCCTGTAGATTTCCTCTGCTGAGTGTGCAGCTTAGCTCCAAACATGCACTTTTTATGGTATCCAGTTTCCTCCCAGTATCTCCTCCTTCCTCTGTATCAACTCCCATTTCTTATCACAGAATTGTGGGGATTGGAAGGGACCCCAAGAATCATCCAGTTCCAACCCCCCTGCCATGGACAGGGACACTTAGCGCTAGATCAGGTTGCCCAGAGCCACATCCATCCTGGCCTTCAAAACCTCCAGGGATGAGGCTTCCACCACCTCCCTGGGCAACCTGTGCCAGTGTCTCATCACCCTCATGGGGAAGAACTTCTTCCTAACATCCAATCTGAATATACCCACTTTCAGTTTTGCTCCCTAGTCCTATCACTCCCTGACACCCTAAAAGTCCCTCCCCAGCTTTCTTGTAGCCCCCTTCAGATACTGGAAGGCCACAAGAAGGTCACCTTGGAGCCTTCTCTTCTCCAGACGGAACAACCCCAACTCTCTCAGTCTGTCTCCATAGCAGAGGAGCTCCAACCCTCTCTCTGATCATCCTCATGGCCCTTCTCTGGACATGTTTCAACACCTCCAGATCCTTCTTGTAATTAGGGGCTCCAGAACTGGACACAGTACTCCAGGTGGAGTCTCACCATAGTGGAGCAGAGGGGGAGAATCACCTTCCTCTCCCTGCTGGCCACACTTCTCTTGCTGCTGCCCAGGCTCTGGTTGGCTTTCTGGGCTGCAGGTGCTCACTGCTGGCTCCTGTTGAGCTTCTCATCCCCCAGCACCCCCAAGTCCTTTTCTTCAGGGCTGCTCTCCAGCCAGTCCCTGCCCAGCCTATATTTGTGCTTGGGATTTCCCCGGCCCAGATGCAGGACCTTTCATTTAGTCTTGTTGAACCTCATGAGGTTGGCTTGGGCATACCTCTGTAGCCTGTCAGGGTCCCTCTGGGTGGATCCCTACCCTCCAGCCTGTCAGCAGCACCACACAGCTTGATGCTGAGGGTGCACTCAATGCTGCCGTCCATGCTGCCAACAAAGATATTGAACAAGACTGGTCCCAGGACTGATCCCTGAGGGACTCCGCTTGTCACTGGCCTCTACTTGGACATGAACCCATTGGCAGCCACTCTTGTATTCATTACTGTTTTCTCTTTGCTCCTTTAGACCAGTTCTCCTATTCTCCATTCTCCAAGAGCAGACATCAAGCCAAACAAAGAAAAGAAGCTTACCCCCAAAAGCTTGTGTTAAGTGGTACATGCTCCACTTAGAAACTGTAGTTCTGTCTGTGAAACTAAGTGTTGTAAAGAAGTGAAGTGTTTAATGAGCTCTTTTTGGCATAATTTCCCATCTTCTCCCTATTAGGCATCCACATCAAGTTCTACCTGTCATGGTGTTTTTAGTAATAGGAGTCAGACTGTAAATACCCTTCATGGAGACTGTCAGTCACATCACAGTAAAACCTTCTCTTCTTATTAAAATGTCTGAGCTATCTGCTTACAGTTTTATGAAGGCTTTCAAACAACTCATCTTGCTGCTCTATCAAGATTCAAGGTGTTAGAACTGCTGCCTCACAATGTGCCCAACATTAAACCAGGGTGGAATGCACAGGGAGTCATTTGGCTGCCTCAAGGACAAGGCATTGAAAGAGCAGAGATGAAGCTGGGCTACACCTGAGCGTACTCAGTTCTAGAAGGCTCAAGGGCTGCCTGATCCTTCTGCCTGAGCTAGGAAAGCTGCATTTGGGAGAGCTCAGTTTTAATTCTGGCTGGGCTTACAGTGTCATTTGCAAGTCTGATTTGTTCAGGTCTCATGTTAGAGGAGCTGTGTCTGGGGTCATCTGGAAGGCATGGACAGCCTCAGGCTCCACCAGCTCAGACAGAAAGTCAGTCCCTGGAGAAACAGCACACCAAAATGTCTTGCAATTAAGTAATTCAGAGCAGCTTTTCAGATAACCCTCACAATCATCTACAGAGGGGTGTTGGATTGGGTTGGTAATTGGACTTAAGGATCACAGAATGTTAGGGGCTGGAAGGGACCTCGAAAGATCATCAAGTCCAACTCCCCTGCCAGAGCAGGATCACCCAGGGCAGGTCACACAGGAACCCATCCAGGCAGGTTTGGAATGTCTCCAGAGAAGGAGATTCCACAACCTCTCTGGGCAACCTGTTCCAGGGCTCTGCCACCCTCACACTGAAAAAGCTTTGCCTTCTGTTCCCATGGCACCTCCTCTGCTCCAGCCTGCCCCCATTGCCTCTTGTCCTTTATTGGACATCCCTGAGCAGAGCCTGGCTCTGTCCTCCTGACACTGCCCTGCACATCTTTATAAATGTGAATTGAGGTCACCCCTCAGGCTCCTCCAAGCTAAAGAGCCCCAGCTCCCTCAGCCTGTCCTCACAAGGGAGATGTTCCAATCCCTCTTTTAGTGGTCTTTTCCAACCTTAATGATTTATGATTTCTCTCTATGGTCCTTGGTCTGGAGAAGAGCTTTGTAACTCTGACTTTTGCTTGGGTGTCCATCAGTGGCTTTACAGAAACGACTCAGAGATGGATGACATTGACCGCAACCTCTACAATCAGGCTTTCAGGATCAAATGTTCAAACATGAGAAGAAAGAGAGTGTCCAAACCCAGTCTCTGACCATCTGTGCTGGCAAAGCTGATTCCTTTTATTTACCTTTGCTAAACCAGCCACCTGTGTTCCAGTGCCCTGACTTGGTTGCACTCAATCAAACTCTAGTGCCGAGGTTTAACGCTGCAGGGTGGGATGTGCATTTTTATCAAGCACAGCTACTTGTTGCAAAATCTGGAATTCTAGTAGTTATGATAATCTCTCATGGCATGGGGGATGGTTTGATGTCTTGCCTTTGCCCTTTCTTTAGACAGATCATAGAATCATAGAATCAGTCAGGGTTGGAAGGGACCACAAGGATCATCCAGTTCCAACCCCCCTGCCATGGGCAGGGACACCTCACACTACATCAGGCTGGCCAGAGCCTCATCCAGCCTGGCTGCGAACACCTCCAGGGATGGGACCTGGACAACCCATTCCAGGCTCTCATCACTCTCATGGGGAAGAACTTTTTCCTCACATCCTGTCTGAATCTCCCTACTTCCAGCTTTATTCCATTCCCTCCAGTCCTGTCACTACCTGATATCCTAAAACGTCCCTCCCCAGCTTTCTTGTAGCCCCCTTCAGATCCTGGAAGGCCACAAGAAGGTCACCTCAGAGCCTTCTTTTCTCTAGACTGAACAGCCCCAACTCTTTCAGTCTGTCCCCATAGGAGAGGTGCTCCAGCCCTCTGATCATCCTGGTGGCCCTTGTCTGGACATGTTCCAGCATGTCCATAGCCCTCTTGTAATAGGGGCTCCAGAACTGGACACAGTACTCCACGTGGGGTCTCAACAGAGCTGAGCAGAGGGGGAGAATCACCTCCCTTGACCACCTGCTGACCACACTTCTCCTGATGCAGCCCAGACTCTGGTTGGCTTTCTGGGCTGCAAGTGCACATTGACAGCTCATTGACAGCTGCAGGGTGGGACTTGCATTTTTATCAAGCACAGCTACTTGTTGCAAAATCTGGAATTCTAGTAGTTATGATAATCTCTCATGGCATGGGGGATGGTTTGATGTCTTGCCTTTGCCCTTTCTTCAGACAGATGTGGATATACATCCCAATATCTGTATTATAGACCTTCCATTAAATATTCTGAGGTTTTGTGCAGCACTGGAAACACCTCTGCCCTGTCTGCTCCTCCTCTCAGCTTGTTTTTTGATTTAATGCCTATATTATCTCTGCTGGCTTATAATGGAAACATTTAGCACCGTGCCAAAGGGAACAGCTGAGCCCTGAAGGTGAGATGTTGTCACATTCTTGTCCTGCATAGTGAGACATGTGCTGTAGCAGGAGGCCCTTGCTGTAACAGCCTCTGCACACATCAGCCATTTGTGTGTCTGCTGTGTGAGTACTATCCCCTCTGCAACCTCCACCACCTGCCCTGTGTTATCCTCCGGGCAGCCACAGTGGATGTTGCTAGGTGATCTCCGGCATTGTTGCTTGCATCTCACTGTCGTATCTGAAGATGCTTTTAGCTCTGGGGTGGTTTTTTTTTCCTTTCCTCTGGGGTTAGAGGGGAGCTGCTGATGCTGCAGAAGGGTCCCACATTCAGCTGACTCAGGAGAGGCAGATCCCTTGGTGCCTTGGGGCAGGTTTGGTACGTTGGGCAGGTAGCTGACACATCTGTTTTGGTTGGACCTCGTGTTAGGTGTGCTTGTTACCAGTCAAGATCTGTCATTAACGGTGGTTTAATTACTTCTGTGCTGTAAAAGGTCACTGAAGTTTGTCAGGGATTTTTTTTTCCCCTTCCCTTTTAGCAGGACCCATGGGCCTCCTCTTCTGCTGGTTTGTACTTTCTGCTTCTGTGCATACCTGTGCAAAGTGCATGTCAAAACTCTGAATAAAAGCCTCACTCAGCACTGGCATAAACAGCTGTGCAACTGTTTGTTTGGAGTGGATCCACAGCAAAAAATCCCCACACTTAAACACCTGAATTTTCCTAAGGCCAGACTGATGTTTCTAGAAGACTCATGTAAAGGCTGGTTAGTCCATAGTAAATGTAAATATAGGTTACAACAGCTTTTGTAGCTTGTGTCAGCATGTCTGGACTTGCAGCATTTCTTTTAGATCATAGAATCACAGGATGGTTTGAGTTGGAAAGGACCTTTAAAGGTCATCTTTGAACCATGTGTAAGTGTTACTGGTGTGTACCATGCTCTCTGAACTCACCATGGAGAAGATATGGAGGAGATGATAATGTGGCTGGGACCTTAGCACCATCATCCTCTCTGCTCTGGGAAGTTGAATTAGCTTGGATGTTGTGTTGAGTGGGAGCAGCATGGGTCTGGCTCAGAGCTGGAGTCACGCTTTTGGACTCCATTTGTAAGACTGTCAGAGAGAAGTGATAATTGAGGCAGTTTTAAATACTGTTGCCTGTAAGTGTAACTAACTAAAGTACACAGGGAACTGAGAATTAAATTCCCTTCAAAGGAAGAGAAAATAAACAAGTGACTAAGGGTGTGTTTTGATCATATGAAGAGATCCTTCATTTAAAGGAAGCTTTGGAGCAGCAGTGAAGCAGTTCACTCAAACACTCCTCAATAATCTGTTATGTCAATTATCCTTCACCATCCCGCCTCTTCAGATGACTAACAGCACTTTTAACCAGCACAGAGACACAGAAGCCATCAGGTTGGAAGGGACCCTCAAAGGTCATCCTGTCCAATCCCCCTGCAGTCAGCAGGGACACCTCCAACTAGAGCAGGCTGCCCAGGGCCACATTGAGTCTGATCTTGAAAGTCTGCAGGGGTGAGGCCTCAACCACATCCCTGGACAACCTGTCCCAGTATTTCACCACTCTCATTGTGAGGACCTTATTTCCTTATGTCCAACCTAATTCTCCCCTGCTCCAGTTTCACACTGTTGGCCCTCATACTATCACTACAAGCCCTTCTAAACAATCCCTCCCCAGCCTTCCTGTAGGTCCCCTTCAGATATCAAAATGCAGTTCTGAGGTCTCCCTGGAGCCTTCTCCTCTCCAGGCTGAACAGCCCCAATTCTTCCACCCTGTCTTCACAGCACAGGTGCTTCAGCCTTCTGCTCATTTTTCGTGGCCCTCTTCTGGACCTGCTCCGTCAGGTCCATATCCTCCCTGTGCTAAGGACTGCAGAGCTGGATGCAGTACTCCAGGTGAAGTCTCACCAGAGCAAAGGGTTAGAATCACCTCTCTCCATCTGCTGCCCATGGCTGTTTTTCACAGAATCACAGAATCAATAAGGTTGGAAAAGACCTCAAGGATCATTTTTTATGCAGCCCAGGATGCCACTGGCCTTCTGGGCTGCACATGCCCGTTGTTGGCTCATGTCCAGCTTCTCATCCACTTATGTCCCATCCTCATGGCCCTTCTCTGCATGCATTCCAGCATGTCATATCCCTCTTGTAATAGGGACTCCAGAACTGGATGCATTGCTCCAGGTGGGGTCTCACCAGAGTGGAGCAGAGGGGGAGAGTCACCTCCCTCACCCTGTTGGCCACACTTCTCTTGCTGCAGCCCAGGCTCTGGTTGGCTTTCTGGGCTGCAAGTGCTCACTGCTGGCTCATGTTGAGCTTCGCATCCACCAGCACCCCCAAGTCCCTCTCCTCTGGGCTGCACATATGCTTCAGTGAATTCTCTTTAATTAGGGAGTAATTGAGCAGCCCTTTGTTGAGTTGTCATGCTACTTCATTAATCCAGCAGCAGTTTTACAGGGAAACAATGTGTCTGTGGGATGTTTGCAGTGTGTCTCAACCTCCTAGACGTGGTTTGAGTGATGATCAGTTTAGTCACAAGTCTGACATGCTCCTCTGTTATAGTTCTAATTGTTTTTGTTGTGTTTTTTTTTTTTCCTAGAATGATTTGTAGTTAATGAGCAAGCTGCTTGCAACTGGTGCGGCTCATAGTAGCATCAACACTTGTTGTGGAAGGTTGTGCAAATAACAGGAGCTCTGCTTAATTAAAAGGATGAGTTGAGCCATCAGGAAAAATACTTGACATAGCCAAAATATTTACATTTGCCACTACAATCAGAACAAAAATCTTCACTTTGACTAATCATTTGACTCATCATTAGACTTCCAGTGTGAAATGCATGTTAAAGGAAGGGAATTGGGAATGCAGAGAGGCAGCAGAGTTGGAGGATCCCTCTTTTCTGCTGGGCTGAGGGTACAGTGCTTACCCTGAATGCAGGTCAAGTCCCTCTGCTGCCTTAAAAGATTTGAACAGCTAATACCCAGCTCAAAGGTTAATTGCTAATTGCTGGTTATTTGCTGTATTTAGTGTCCTTCATACTCTTAATTTTTTTTTCTAGTTGCTGAGCTCTGTATCAAAGTACAAGTTAATTACTGTGTAGTTTTTTCACGCTTTTTAGCACCATTTTTGCTTCATTCTCTGAGACTTCAGAACATTGTTGTGTAAGAATCACAGAATGTTAGGGGGTGGAAGGGACCTGGAAAGATCATCCAGTCCAACCCCCTGCTAGAGCAGGATTACCTAGAGCAGATCACAGAGGAAGGCATCCAGGCAGATCTTGAATATCTCCAGGAGGAGACTCCACAACCCCCCTGGGCAGCCTGTTCCAGTGTTCTGTCACCTTCACAAGGGAAATAGTTCTTCCTCCTGTTTCCATGGAACTTCCTATGCCTCAGCTTCCACCCAGTGCCCCTTGTGCTGTCATTGGGCACCACCCAGCAGAGCCTGGCTCCAGCCTCTTGGCATTCACCCTTTCCATCTTTATTAACATGAATGTGGTCACTTCTCAGTCTCCTCTCCAAGCTGAAGAGCCCTCAGCTCCCTCAGGCTCTCTTCTAAGGAAGATGTTCCACTGCCTTCAGCATCTTTGTGGCTCTGTGCTGGACTCTTTCAAGCAGTTTCCTGAGGTCCTTCTTGAGCTGAGGGGCCCAGAACTGGACACAATATTCCAGATGCAGCCCAAGAAGGGCAGAATAGAAGGGGAGGAGAACCTATCTCGACCTACTAACCACAGCCCTCCTAATACACCCCAGAATGGCACTGGCCTTCTTTAACCATTCTGTTTGCACAAGTATAGCAGTATTCAGCAGGTTTTCTCATGCTGTAAGTCAGTGCAGATACCTTGCTGTTGGTAAAACCAGACTGAGTTGTGGAAGTTGAATACTTCTGGTTTATGTCTGCCGGAGTGAAGGAAACAAGGTGCTTCACACTGCTCTCCTAGATTTCCCTTTTAAACTCTGAACTTTTGCAATGCTTAGAAAAGATGTTTTTCAGAGTGCTTGGCCATGAGAGGGAATGCTGTGGTGGAGGTGGATTGCTTTTGCTTCAGGTTTATGAAAGTTGCAGTTTGCTTATCTCTTGCTATTACTTCTGTGCTCCTTTTCTCCAGCTCTCGGGTACCGTTGTCCTTTAGCGAGCGGTGGAAAAGCCTCACCAAGAGTTTCATTACTGGCTGGAGTGGTTTAAAAAGCTTGCTGCTACTGCTTTAAGGAGCCACATTTCCATATTTCATGTTTAAAAGATTTACAATATGTCTCACAGGGCTGTATAGAAAGATGGAGCTTTCATTATAGGTTTAATGTCACCACGATACAAGGATTAATACTCTCTCCTCCGCCTTGGCCTGCGCAGCCGGTCGCAGGCGCCTGCTGTGTTCCTGGCTGCTGAAGCCGTAGGGCTCTGCTCCTATTCAAGGAGATGCATTTTTTGAATAATTGAAGCAAGCTTCTACATCACTCTGTGCAGAAATCCACAGACAGCAATCCTAGAAGGAAGATCAAGGGCTGCAACATCTTTGCAGGCTTCTGGTTGTTTTCCGTCGTTCACCGGGGAAAGGGGGGAGAGGATTGTTTAGCCTGGATGACACCAAGCTGGGAGGCTTGGCTGATAGAGCTGAAGGCTGTGCAGCCATCCAGCGAGACTTGGACAGGCTGGAGAGCTGGGCAAAGAGGAACCTAATGAGGTTCAGCAAAGACAAGTGCAGAGTCCTGCATCTGGGGAGGGATAATAAACTGCACCAGTACAGGTTGGGAGGTGATCTGCTGGAGAGCAGCCCCGTGGAGAGGGACCTGGGAGTGCTGGTGGATAATAAGTTATCCATGGGACAGCAGTGTGCCCTCATGGCCAAGAAAGCCAAGAGTGTGTCCAGCAAATCGAGGGAGGTTCTCCTCCCCCTCCTCTCTGCCCTGGTGAGACCTCATCTCGAGTCCTGCATTCAGTTTTGGGCTCCCCAGTTTAGGAGGGACAGGGACCTGCTGGAGAAGGTCCAGCGGAGGGCTACAAGGATGATCAGGGGAGTGGAGCACTGCCTGGGGAGGAGAGGCTGAGGGACCTGGGGCTGTTTAGTCTGGAAAAGAGAAGACTGAGAGGGGATTTAATCAATGTTTATAAATATCTGAGGGCTGGGTGTCAGGAGGGAGGGGACAGGCTCTGCTCACTTGCACCCTGTGATAGGACAAGGAGCAATGGATGTAAGCTGCAGCACAGGAGGTTTCACCTCAGCACAAGGGGGAAGTTCTTTATTGTAAGGGTCACAGAGCACTGGAACAGGCTCCCCAGAGGGGTTGTGGAGTCTCTGTCTCTGGAGACTTTCAAGGCCCATCTGGATGTGTTCCTATGTGACCTGAGCTAGATTCTATGGTCCTGCTCTGGCAGGGGGGTTGGACTTGATGATCTGCTTGGGTCCCTTCCAACCCCTAACATCCTGTGATCCTGTGAAAAGAGGAGGCTCAGGGGTGACCTCATTGCTGTCTACAGCTACCTGAAGGGAGGTTGTAGCCAGGTGGGGATTGGTCTCTTCTCCCAGGTAGCCAGTGACAGAACAAGAGGACAGTCTCAAGCTGTGCCAGAGGAGGTTTAGGCTGGATGTTAGGAAGAAATTCTTCCCAGAAAGAGAGATTGGCCGTTGGAACGTGCTGCCCAGGGAGGTGGTGGAGTCACCATCCCTGGAGGTGTTCAAAATAAGCCTGGATGAGGCACTCAGTGCCATGGTTTAGTTGATTAGATGGTGTTGGGTGATAGGTTGGACTCGATGATCTCAAAGGTCTTTTCCAACCTGGTTAATTCTGTGATTCTGTGATTGTTGACTTTAACCATGAAGGTTAAGCACCTTGTGTTGAAAAGGCAAAGCAGAGGAAGGCTCAAGAGGCCAAATTCTGCCCTCAGCAGCTGTGTTGCAGCCTCAACTTGGTTGCTGTTGCAGGCTGTTCCTTGCTCTAATCGAGAGGGATGCTTCACCCTAAGGAATTGTCCCCTCACCAGTGTGTGATGCAGAACATGAGCTAATGGAAGATGCAGCTCAAGTGCTGCATGGCAATTGGGAACTTGGGGATGTGCTGCATGCTTGGCAAATGTTTTCTGCAAGGTCCCACCATGGCACAGGTGTGAATTTCTAATGGTCCACTGAAGATTTTCTCTGTGGTGAGGCTCGGTTGCTGTTCAGCTGCTTTCACAGAGCCATCAGTGTGGCTGGGGGCAGGATCTGCTCGAGAGCAACATCCTGGGATATGCTGGAGGATGGGGGGTGTTAAACAAGGGAGCTGTGTCATGACTCAGTATCCCCAGTCAACCCTGGGCAGCAGTGGGGGTCATGCTGAGATTCAGAAATTCCATTGGAGTAAATAAAAGTGAGCTGATGCCAAACAGCTGCTGAATTGGGTTATTAGATTGGACCGGAGCAGAGGGAAAGTGGAGAGAAAGAGGAGAGGAAAAAAGAGAAAGGGAGTTAAGAAGTAAGAGGAAAAGAAGGAGATCACCACCCTTGATTCTTGCAAGGTCTTATGGGCATAGTCCAAGCTCTTGGTGATGGGTGTACATTCCAGCAGGGTCTTCTGTGGTAGATAAAACACGTGGACCCTGGAAGATGTGGTCCTTTTATACCCTTTTGGCAGAGGGGGTTGTCTCTCCAAGTCACAAAGAGAGGTGTGCACAGAAGGGCGCCGCTGGCCTTTCAGTGGTGCCCTCGGTGGTGGTTTTTAATTCCCACCTCTGCAGAAATGATCTCTTTTCATTGTCAAGCCATCTGCCCAGAGGCTGTTAAGGCCATCAAAACCAGGAGCCTGTCTATTCAGTCCAGGTTGGGTCACACCTTGTTTGAGACAGTAATGGGCCATCAGGTATTGTTTTCAGAGGACAGAGGCTTGGGCTGTCAGAATCAAAAGTGGTTAAATACTGACCAAAACTGGGCTTTCCAGAAGATGTAAACCCTTCTGGTTCCATACTAAGAATATTTCTGAGGTGTGTGGAGTTCACTGAATAAATGGACACAGTTTTTCCACACTTTCCTTACCTGGAGCTGAGGGAAACGTGCTGTTGGCTCCAAGCAGACGGAGTCCTTCCCAGGTTGTGTATGAAGGCTTTGTCTTCATTTAGCTTTGCCATTTGCCAGTTTCTTTATTTCTTCATGTCTGTGATGAGATGAGGGGTGGAAAAAAAAATCCTTTCTAGGCTCTTTCTGAGCTGTTTGAACTTCTTTGTTTAAAGATGGCATGGGCTAATGGGATGGTAACTTGCATGAAGCTTCTTAGTCACCTAAAAATTAGTTTTTTGATAACTTGCTGTTATGTTTGTTTCTTAAGGAATCAAATCTCCAACACTGCAATAAATATCTGAAATTTAGGATTCTGAAGTGAGAATTTGTGGTAGAGATCTCTATCCCTCTGCATATTTATGTGTGTGTGGGCAGAGTACACCCACATATATTTACACACAGACAAACTGTGGATTTAAATATGACTTGAATAGACTTATGTAAGTAATTTTAAATGCTGCTTTGGAAGGAAAATATTAATCTTAAGTATGTTTACATTGGTGGTAGTCATTCTTCTAGTTAAAAGGAAGATATTTTACTCCTAAAACTTGCTTTTAGAGCTTTTTCTGTCCAAAACTAATTTTATGGTTTTGGTTTGGTTTTTTTTTTTACCCCTGAGGATAAGTCCTTTCTTTCAGCAAGCCACTGAAAAATTCCATCAGTGTAAGCAAAATCAGAGCTCACTGGGTATGCCTGGGAAAATAAATAGTTATGATGCAAGTGGTAATATTGCCTTATACCCCAGAAGATGAGATCACAGAATGGCAGGGGTTGGAAGGGACCTCCAGAGATCATCCAGTCCAACCCCCCTTGCCAAAGCAGGTTCAGTCCCAGAGCTTTAGCAGAAATAAAATGTGTGCTTGCCCCACATCCCAGCAGCACTCAGACTCACTGCTTTTGGCTGTGTGATTTCATATCTGTGCTAACTGCAAGATGAAAAGGGTTTTCATTTCAGTACTGAAGTCAATAATTATGGAGGTTATCATTTTCATGCTCAGAAATTCATGTCATTTCCATAAATCATTCATTTCATTTCATAAATCATGCTTTACAGCTGCAGAATGGGAACTTATTGCTGGACATTGATGAAAATCTTGTTTCAGTCACTCAGGTAAGGTTGTGACACTAAAAATGTTTTAAGGAAATATAGATGAAATCAACTCTAGGAATTGTGCAATTTGAAAATGTTCCGTTTGGGATTAACTTCACTGGAACGTAGCTAATATCGGGCATGAATAATTAAAAAAAGCATAATGGGTGAAATCACAAAAATAAAAGATGACTATTTGCTGTCCCGAATCTCATATGCTGCAAATGGATGAAACTACATCTGTGTCAGAGAAGATTCCTTCATTTATTTAAGCTTAGAATTGGGTCGTAGAGAAAAGCTAGATCCAGAATCCCGAGCTGAACCATTTGGGGCTTTAAAATCCCACTTCCAAGTGTTGCTACTTACAGCATGTGGAAAGGGAAAAAAAAAATAAGCAAAACACATTTACTGTTGCATGTTTTTACACTGAGGGTGGTGAAGCACTGGCCTAGGTTGCCCAGGGAGTTGGTAGATGCCTCCATCCGTGGAAACCGAATTAAAGGTCAATTCGGACAGAGCTCCAAGCAACTCGACCTGGATGAAGATGTCCCTGCTCACTGCAGAGGGGTTGGATGAGGTGACCTTTAAAGGTCCCTTCCAACAAAACATTCTGTGTCTGGGAAGTAAATGAAGGAGTTGTTCTGTTTACATTCTCTGATGTGGTTCTGTAGCTCCTGTTGCTATTCTTTATGAAATACTTCCCCTGTAAAAATATTCCCTTTTCCTGGGGCATCTTGGTGCTTACTACAACAGTGGAGGCAGCTTTCCTATCACTCTCCACAGCTGCCTCTTTAGAAATCCATCTGCAGAGGTTTTTCTTAAGAGCTCTTAACAGAATTATATCTGTGAAGAGTTTCCAAAGGGCCATCGTCTCGAAGCACTCTGAAAAGTGTTCTTATTCTTCTTCTTCCCCTTTTACAGGCGTAGTGAGGCACAAAGATCTGAGTCACCACCTTTTTGAGTCCACACCATGTAATCCTGAGTTCAAAAGTCAATTTTCAATACTGATATAAAATGTATAATATTTTTACCACCACCACCAAAAAAAAAAAAAATAATTTTATAGACGTTTCTCTGTCAATGTAACCAGGTGTGTCCTGCCTTTTCACATCCCCTTTGGCTGGCTCTCCTGTTTCCTCACCCAGGATGGAAGCACTGTGGCAGCCTTTGCTCATGGCTTCCTCAAAAGGACACAGATGTTTATTTCTTAGCAAACCAGAGAAGGCAGTGAAAAACTCCCCAGTGGTTTAGGGGTGGTGCTGAACAAGTAATTTGGAGAGGTGAGAAGAAAGTGGCTCTGGCATCTCTTGAGTCAGTAGTTGCCTACAGGAGAGGCTTGAAGTGATTTCCAGCTGAGTGCTGCTGTTGTCATTCCTCCAGCATTTCTGGGCATTTTAACAACATTTACCTGCTGTGTTTGTACACACTGCAGAAGTGATTTTCTGGCTGTTTTGGTTTGGCTTGTCCTGTTTTGTCCTGCTTTGTCCTGTTTTGTCTTGTTTTGTTTTGTTTTTGCAGAAACTACTTCTAGCAATATTTTGGTAATGTCCACCAGAATTGCTGTGCTCTGAAGAAAACATGAATTTTCCTCTTTCTTCCTTCTTCCATTTCCACTCAGATACTCAGAGGGGGATATATATAAGCCCATCAGAAGAAAATATATTGTCCCAGCATTAAAGCAATGTGATCTCTTTAATATAAGACATGACATGATGAAATGTGAAATAATTCATCCCTAGGTACATCATTAGACGTAAAGCTGAGAATTCTCCAAGCTGCTAGACAAATTCCAGGTCTAAGTGATTGTAGCATTGCTTTTGTATGTGGGAATAGAGACTGGATTGCAAAAATATTTAACCCTTTGAAACAATTATGTTTGAAATGATGGTCTAACTGCTTAAAGGATCATTTATAATGGAAGGTTGAGGGCAGGTAAAAATCTTAGAAGGATCTTGCTCCTTTGGTAGGTTGACCAGCCAGCATGGTTCATGTCCAAAGTGCTAAGTGTCTGCCTTTGCAGATCAACACTCAACTGAAGTTCAAACCTATACCTGTGACAGAAAGCTGCAAGGTTTACCTGCCTAAGCTGGGGAGGAGGTTCAATGAACTGAAGTAAAATTTGCATTACATCTCATTCATAAAGAGAATTGTGGCTTCCCACAGATGTGGAAGTGATTGGGTACGATGCAAGGAAGAAGGAAAGCCAGTAAGCAGAAGAAAGGTGGTGGAGAAGGAGTAGTTCCTGAGTTTGTATCAAAGCTTTCCAGATAATCACTTTGATAAGGGTGGTTGATGGGCTTTAGGTTTCCTGCAGAACTATAAGTGATTATAGAATCATGAACCTTTTCAGTGATTGGAAGGGAACTTTAAAGGCCACCTAGTCCACCCCGTGAGCAGGGACATCTGCAACTAGATGAGGTTGTTTTGAACTCCATCCAGCTTAACTTGGAATGTTTTCAGGGATGAGGCTTCTACCACCTCTCTGGGCAAACTGTGCCACTGTTTCACTACCCTCAGTGTAAGAAATCTCTTCCTTACATACAGCCTAAATCTACCCTCTTTGAATTTAGAAGCAAATCCATGCTTTACTGATTTGCAGCAGGACTCCATCTGAACTCATTTACAGATGCAGATGTGTGGAAGAGAGAAATTTGCTGCAGGACATGTGAAGGAGCTTTGTTTGTGCAGTCATTCAAGGTGCTCCTTATTATGAAAGTACTTTTTCTCTTCTGGTCCAGCTGAATGAGACCAGTGTGGGTGACCTATTTTGAGATCAAACTGAAGGACACCCTGAGAAAACATTTCTAGCATGACTTAAATGTAGAGCTGCAAGCTTACAAAATAACCCAGTTGTGCAGCCTCCTTCAAGTCCACTTATCCAGGTCACACCTGTCCCATGGGCAAGGGAAAATCAGGCAGCACTTTAAAAGTCCTTCCCTACTCTACCCTCCTGTCACTCCCACAGTCTGCAGTGTTTTAAGACCTTCAAATGAGGGTTTAGAAAAGGAGCCAGGGAAAAGGGCTGGCCAAAAACCATGCTTGGTGGTCATTGATGGTGTTAAGGACAGACCAGTAATGCATCCAGTCCTGTTCTGGATAGGTTTTTTCATGCTTTTTTCCCTTCTTTTTTTTTTTTTTTTTTTTTTTTTTTTTTTTTTTTTTGTCTTATGATGACAAAATCCCTATGGAATCATTTTTATAGAGTTGTGTGCTGGTTATTTGGGTCCATCTGCAATATCAAAATCCCACAGCTTAAACCCATGTGCTTCCTCCCTAAGGGACTTGCCATTTGAAAGCTACCTGGCTTTTGGGAAATTGCTAACTGTGAGCTAGTTAACAAGTTAACTCAGTTTCTTCTCCTCAGAAGATAAATGGAAATGTGTTGGTTTTGTTTTGTTGTGTTTCCTCTTTACAGGCTGTTACCCAACTAGAGCTTTTTGGGGACATGTCCACTCCTCCTGATGTAACCTCTCCCCCAGTGAGTACCCAGGGAATCTGAACTGTGTGTTTTGCTACATGCTGTTTGCTGTACATTTACGATTCAGGTCACCAGCCATGCCATGTGGGATGGGTTTCCAAGTCGTTTTTATGTTGCAAGGAAATAAAAGCAAAGCAAATTGAATGTGGAGTCAGTGCAAAAAAAAAAAAAAAATCTTCAGTTGTTATTTTTCTGATCTAGGGCTAGGTGTCAGCCAAGATATAACCTGAGCTGCAGATCTCCTTCCCTGGTGTTTATCAGAGGTGCATGCTTCACTGCACTCTGTCTCTCCACTGCACTGCAGGAGGATCCAGTTACAGCCTAATGTATCATGTCTCTGGTTCCACCAGCACATAGCCCAGAACTGCTGTTAAAGGAAGACAAAACAGTAAAGAAAGAGGGCTGAGGGTATTCCAAGGGCAAAGGCGATGTTCTCAGCATGCTTGTCTGTATCATAAAATGAAAGCACAATCATTTTCCTAGAAAGGTTTTGAACCTCCTTAAGCTGTAGGAGACTGTGAATATACTGAGGAAATGAAGGTGCTGTGGAGTCAGGAGCCTCAGATCTCCAAGGTATTCTGTAGCATGTCTGGGGAACTAGCTGTTCAAACTCCTGTCTCCTCATCCTTATCTTGCTCAGTTGGATTTGGGTTCTCCCTTGATGTAGCCCTGTGGCGCTGGTCCTGTTGGTTAACTGGAAGTTGTGTTTTTTCACTTTTCCATAAATGCTGCAGATACTTCATTTGCCTTTACTGTTTCTTGCCTTGGTCACTGCCTCTGTTGGTTGTCACCTAACATCTAGAATCACAAATCTGTATGTTGTGGAGAAAGAGATGAGGTCAATGTATTGGATGGGACAAATTGCAGGCAAATTTTCTTTTTATTTTTTTTTCTCTGGTACAAAGTCTCTCTTTTTCTTTTTCTTTTTCTTCCTCCTATCTTCAGGAAATTCCAATAATCTTATTTCTCTTAGGTTTTTTCCCCTCTACTTTTTCCCATTCTTTTTTTCTTTTTTGTTTCTCCCCTCCAAACCTGTGTTTTTAGATGATGTAACAGCAAAATACGTGCTGCAGAAGCTGTAGCCAGTATGTCATTGTTGTATTTTATTCTTGTCTTCTTGCAGACTCCTGCTACTCCAGGTGATGCCTTTATCCCATCTTCATCCCAGTCACTTCCTGCTAGTACAGACATGTTTGGTTCTGTACCTTTCAGCACTGCTGCCGTACCCTCAGGTAAGGAATCTGCTGGCTCAGCTCAAATTCGGTGATGAGTTCTCAGCTCTGGTTTGCATTTCAGTACTCAGAGCATTAATTTAGTGCACTAGAAGTCAGGAAGGATTTTGAGGACAGAGCTTCTGGGCAAGACCAAACTCTCTTTAACAAGCAGCAATGACATTATGTGGATTTGAACCACGGGTTTTAAAACAAAAGCCACAAGAGTTATTGGGAGTTCAACCATAGCTCAGCCCTCAGGATAACCTTCTAGGTACAGTAGCAGGAGGGAAAAAAAGTGTTTAATTTAGCTTTGGGGTTTGTCTTTTTGCAGTAGTAGTGAATACCCTGAGCTGTCTCCAGTGATTAGAGGATGAGATTGTACTTCAGAGGTATTCCACTTAGTCAAATCCTGAGGTTTCCTTGAGACTTTTTTATACCTCTCAAATGCTTGAAATTCAAAAGCTGTGTAGTGCTGGGTACAGACACACACAGCACATGGGTTTGACTGCTGACCTCTCCCTGGGAACCTTGGGGCACTGCAAGAGCCAAACTCTCAGCTCCACTTAGGAGAAAAAAAAAAAAGAAGAGGAGAAGTGCCTTGAATCATTCAGCTTGTGATTGGTTAACTCCATCTGCTGTAAGGATAGGCTGAGGGAACTTGGGCTGTTTAGCCTAGAGAAGAAAAGACTCTGGGGAGATGGGGGTGGGGGTGGGGGGTGGACCTTGGAGCTGCCTTCCACTTGAAGGGATCCTACAGGAAAGCTGGAAAGGGACTTTTCATGAGGGTGTCTAGAGACAGGACAAGGGGGAAAAGTTTTAAGCTGGAGGATTATGGTTAGACTGAATCTTAGGAAGAAGTTCTTCCATAGGAGGGTGGTGAGACTCTGGAATAGACTGCCCAGGGAGGTCGTGGATGCCTTCTCTGTGGAAGTGTTCAAGGCCCGGCTGGATGAGGCCTTGAGCAACTGAGTCTAGTTGAGAGGTGTCCTTGCCCATGGCAGGGAGGTTGGAGTAGATGATCTCTGAGGTCCTTTCCAACCTGAGCCATTCTGTCATCATCTCTGATGAGCTGTGTTGCAGCATCAGCTTAGCCACTGCACCTCAGAAAGGTTACACAGATGGTGAAGTGTTTTGAGGGTAATGCTAGATGAAAACCCTCACTGCTTGGGTGAGGTTGCAGTGTGGGCAAGGTAAAAAGACATCTGTAGAACCCATTGTAGCCATCTATTGAAACAGATAAATACCTGAGTTAACTGTTCCTTCCACCACTCACTAATGTGATCTTTCAAAGTTCAGTTTCTGTTGTTTCTTTTCTTTTCCTTTGGACTATTCCCATTGCAGCTTTGAAACCAGCTTTACATTTAGCACTACAAACCAACCTAGAAATCAAGTGAAGAGTAGAACGTCCAGGAGGACTCAGAAAAAACACTCAGGTTAGGAAGAAGAAGAGTTTTAAAGCTAGGAGAGTATTGAAAGTAGAAGAGAGGTTGCATGTTGCTCTGGGATCACTAACGTAGCCTTGCCTGTTCCTGAGCTGTTGTGTAGTTTTTTTCTGCACACTCTTGACAGTAGTATTAAAATCTTTGATCTCTTTTTTTTTTTCCCCCTCTTGCTTTCTTTATTCTTTGAAGGTTATGTTGCCATGGGAGCTGTTCTGCCCTCATTCTGGGGACAGCAACCACTTGTTCAACAGCAGTTGGCCATGGGTGCTCAGCCTCCAGTCGCTCAGGTGATGCAGGGAGGACAGCCGATCGCGTGGGGCCAGCCCGGTATTTTTCCTCCTACTCAGCAACCATGGCCATCTGTAGCTGGTCAGTTCCAACCAACTGCCTTCATGCCAACACAAACTGTTTTGCCTTTACAAGCAGCCATGTTTCAAGGTACCATTGCTCCTATAGCTACCGTTCCACCCACAAGTGATTCCAACAGATCGAGTCCACAGACAGACAGGCCCAGACAGAAAATGGGAAAAGAAATGTTTAAAGATTTCCAGATGGCTCAGCCTCCACCAGTGCCATCAAGAAAACCAGATCAGCCTTCCCTCAGTTGTACCTCAGAGGCCTTCTCCAGTTACTTTAACAAAGTTGGGATGGCACAGGAAGCAGATGATTGTGATGACTTTGACATCTCTCAGTTAAATTTGACTCCTGTGACTTCCACAACACCATCTACAAACTCACGTGAGTATTCACATGCTTTCAGCCACACTTTTGCTCCTCAGAGCATTGCTTTCTTTTCTTTGTTACTAAGGTTTATTGCAACACAGATATG
This sequence comes from Indicator indicator, assembly GCF_027791375.1. Taxonomy (NCBI): domain Eukaryota; kingdom Metazoa; phylum Chordata; class Aves; order Piciformes; family Indicatoridae; genus Indicator; species Indicator indicator. The sequence goes on from NC_072019.1 coordinate 30,315,750, forward strand.
GACTGAGAACCCTCATGCATGGTCTAGCTTATTAAATGTGTTCCAGCTAGAAGGAAAAGTAGCAGAGAGGCATTTCAGAGACCAGTAGCTGCACTCTGTGATTTCGTTTCTTAGTAATACATTTTCTGTCCTAGGGATGTGCGAGCTGGTTAGAAAGTGCTCATGGTGTTCAGCCTTACAGATGGTTCCACTTCTGTCCCATTCAAGCCATACTTTGCAGAAATTAGGGGCTGGGTATTTACTTTAATAGCTTGATGTATTGGACGTGTGAGGGAGCTCATTGAAGAGCTGTGAAATAAGCTTAGGGTGTTCATAGCATGGAGATGGGGGATTTGGCACATTGCTGAGAAGAGGAATTCAGGAGACACAGATTTAGCAGGGCCCAGCTGGAGACCTTCTGTTTCTCTTACCTGTCGTGGGGCAAGTGATTCATGCATTTTTAGTGCAACGTAGTGGCATCTCCCTGGTTCCTAAAGACAGATGCAGCAAGACTTAATCTGGAAGCTGCTGAATGCAATCCAGTATAGGGAACTGATAATGACTGCTGTGTTCAAATTCACCTCTTTATAAACAGCTCCTTGTCAGGAAATCATTTCCAAGGATGGTAAAAGCTGAGGGCTCTAGAACATCAGCAACTTCTGTGCTGCCCTGCCTTTCTCAACAAATTAACAGATCTGTATTCTGTTGCTGTTACCTTCATCTTTTTTTAGCTCCAACCCCTGCACCCAGACAGAGTTCTCCATCAAAATCATCAGCATCTCATACCAGTGATCCTGCTGCAGATGACCTCTTTGAAGAGGGGTTTGAAAGCCCAAGCAAAAGCGAGGAGCAAGAGGCTGTGAGTAGCAACAAGGTTTCTGAATACCAATTAGCTCTTTTTTTTTTTTTTTTGCTTGAAAAGACAGAAGTTACTTTAATGTTGTTTGGTAGCAGCAGAAATAACTGTTCTGATAGGACTGGGTGGCATTTAATGGGGGACTGCAGGTAGAATTCACTTCCTGCTTTGGTTTTGATAGCTATAAGCAGGACATTTCTGTTGATATGCACTAATACCACATACAGGGAACCAAACTCCCAATCTCAGATGTGAGGTTCTATGTGTTAGTTGCACCCAATGTCCTTTTCAGCATAGCAGCATTCTCTTACTGATAGTAAGGAGAGGTAAAACAACAGACATGCTGAGGCTGCAGAGAGAGATGTGAGAGTTTGTGTGCTAAAAGATGATGGCTGATATTGGCTTACACATTCTTGCATCCTGGTTGCTTGCCTAGTTATGTTCCTCAATGTTCTGGCCCTCAGTATGTGATTTCTTTGCCTTTGACTCAGTAGACCAAAGCAAGAAATGTTATCCAAGCAATGACTTTAAGTCACAAAGTGTCTTAGGCAGATAAGAGCCCAAGTGAGCCAAAGGCAAGAGGGAGTCTGCACCTAAAAAAAAGGAGCCAAAGGTACAAAGCAACGCAAGCTTGGCCTCTTTCTGATTCACATAGTTTCACTGGCTTTCAAGGCCCTCTGCAATTCTAGTTTGCCTGATCCAGTACCTCCTGAAGTCTGTGGCAGCTCCTGCACAGGCTCCAGCAGGTCCTGGTGAGGTCCTTTCCTGCTTGCATCAGCCGCAGGAAAATGTTTTGGCTTTTGAGAAGGTATCAGCGGTGAGGCCTCACTTCCTGGTTTTCATGAGATAGGATGTACTTGTTATGCCCACAGCATGAAAATAACCTCCTGTTGACTTTTCACTTTCTTATTGTTGAGAAAAAAAGGTTTTATGTTCTTGTATTCTAGCCTGATGGGTCTCAGGCCTCATCCAACAGTGATCCATTTGGTGAGCCAACTGGCGATACTATAAGTCCACAGGTCGGTAGCTAGATAGCGCAGGTTGGGGTAGGTATCTGTCCTTTTTTTCTCTACACCTTGAGGTGCTCACACTCCCACCAGCTCCCCCCATTGCTTTCATGGATGCATGGTTTCTTTTCCCTTTCCATCTCTTCCGTTTTCCCTCTCCATTCTCCACAGCGTGCTCCTCGTGCTCGGTGGTTTGCATGGCTTTTGCCGTTCACTATGTGTTGCAGCTTATGCAAATCTCAGTGTTCCAGCTGCCTGCATGCTTGAAAGAAATGTGGACTTATTTCACTTTGTGTTCAGGTTCTAAGGGGAAATAGGGAAACTGAGCCACTGTTAACAACCTATTAGGCAGAACATGGTTGGTTGGTTTGGGTTTTTTTATCAGAACCACTCTGGCCTTTAGTCAGATGTGACATATTAAATGGACTAAGACATCTTACCCACAGCCATAACAAACATTAACTGAAATTATGTAGTGGTACATGAACACCTCTACCCTAAATCAAAGTGATAATCAGTAGAAACAGCACATTCATCATCTGCATGTAAGAAAAAAATACACTGAAATGGGTTTGTGTGTTTTTATCTCCAACCGCAAATTAAAAACATCTGAAAATTATGATCATTCCTATTACCGTTGGCATACTGATGTTTTAAAAGTTAATTCATCAAGTGTAAGTCATTTAAATCCAGACAGTTGGGAAAGATGTTGCAGAACACATCAGAAAATGTGACTGCCAATGAATATTCTGTGATTTGTTTAAACAGTGTCTATGTTTTACCAAAAAGAAGCAAAGCTACAGAGTTTTCTGAGTGCTGAGTGTTGTTATTCCATTCAGATCCTCTCTAGTGTTACTCTTGGAAGGATATGTTTCATTATCTTCTCCCTGTCTGCCAGTCTTGTTTGAATTACCAAAATACATGATCTGATACAGCTTCTGTGCTTCAGCACACACCTGCTGGAGCAAATCCATGACACTGGTAGAACTCTTCTGATTTTTTGTACAGAACTTGCATCGTGTCCACCAGTGACTTATCCACTCTGAGTCAAAGGACTTTGGTTGCACTTCAAAATTAGTTTCATTAGGAGCCACTTTGTACATTAAATATGGTTTAGAAATCTTAAAGCAACTTAGCTTTGATTCCTAGAATGGCCTAGGTTGGAAGGGACCTCACAGATACCTACACCAACCTCTTAAACACCTCTTAAATAGACTCAGCTGCTCAAGGCCTCATGCAACCTGGTCTTCAACACCCTCAGATATCCACAACCTGCCTGTGCAGCCTATTCCAGAGTCTCACCACCCTCCTACTGAAGAACTTCTTCCTAAGCTCCAGTCTAATCCTTCTGTCCCTCAGCTTCAAACCATTCCCCCTTGTCCTGTCTCTTATGAAAAGTCCCTCTCCAGCCTTCCTGTAGGATCCCTTCAGGTACTGGAAGGTCCCCCTGGAGTCTTCTCTAGGCTGAACCACTCCAGCTCCCTCAGCCTATTCTCATAGCAGAGGTTTTCCAGCCCTTGGACCGTCTTTGTGGCCCTTTGATCCACTTGGAAGTAGTAAGATTATCTCTTAGTAACACATGGTGCCATGAGAAGGCATCACCCCCTTCTTTAGCTTCACCAACATAATGCTCAGTCCTTGGGGGCTGAAGCAAAAGTGGTGTTAAGCTTTGTGTCTTACTGACTCTCAAAATGACAGTGTAAGGACAAAGCTGAGATGAGCTGCTCCAGCAAAAGCATCCACTGGTTATTGTACTCCTGTGAGAACTTGGATGGTAGCCCGCAGTGACTTGGCTTTGCCTTTGCATGACCCTTGGGCAGGATTGACATAGCCAGCAGTCCCACCTTCAGACCATCTCAACAGTTCTTTCTTCACTCAAGAAAGTGGTTTTGACCTTTACTTGAGCCCCACACTCTGCAAACTCATTTACATTTGTTTATTGTGGCCTAGCCTAGTCAGGGACATTCTGAAATTCATCATGGGGAGAACAATGATAAAATCTCTAATTTTCTGGCTATCTCCAAAACTAGGTTAACATCATTTGTAAATTACCATCACGCACTTTTACCTGCTAGGAGCTCTGGATATCACTTAAAACAGTAGTTTAAGTCTGTTAATGCAGATTATTGTGTAAGGAAGTCCACTGAGGGACTCCTTTGTTCTGCTTTTATATGGTGCTTCGTAAAATACATTCTTCTACCTGCCAAGGGTCTCTGGGAGCTACAAGAATGGTGCATTACCAGTGATCCCTTGTTTTCCTCTCTATATTATTTTTAATCCTGTGGGGTCTTGCATAAAATATCTATCATTTTCAGAACTGGGAAATGTTAAATAATGTTACTGATGATGGCATTATAATAATTCCTAAAAGCTGTAGGCAGGAACAAGAAGCTGAACAAAAAGCAAGCCTCCATCCAGTGAAGTTAAGCTAATTTCATTGTGCCTCTGTGCAGTGCCATTCAGTAGCAGTCCACAGGAAATCCACGTGCTGAAAGCAGCCCATCTAATGCTGAAGCCTGGTGTCATCAGAGCAAGGCAAAGTCTAATCTCCATGGAAAATTATCAGTTCAGGACTTACTATTGTGCTGTGTATTGAGCTCCGCCTTCAGAGGGAAACTCAGTGGGGAGAAACTTGTAGTACAAAAGAATCACAGTCTGGATAAAAGCCACTTCTGTGTCTTAGATGGGAGATTACTTCACTCCTTAGAACATGGTTCTTCACACCAAGAACAGCTCCAATGAATGGACCTCTCCAGAGCAGGACAGAGTGTTGTGTTCAGAAATTTCAAACCAGTCTGTTCCCAGCATCTCTATGAAGTCAGCTATGCCCACCCAGTATCTTTACTTGATCTTCATAGATTCATAGAGTCATAGAATGGTTTAGGTTGGAAGGGACCTCACAGATCATCTACTGCAACCTTCCTGCCACCCCTCTCACCAGGCAGGGACACCTCTCAACTAGACTCAGCTGCTCAGGGCCTCATCCAGCCTGGCCTTGAACACCCCCAGGGAGGAGGCATCCACAGCCTCCCTGGGCAGCCTATTCCAGAGTCTCACCACTCTCCTACTGAAGAACTTCTTCCTAAGCTCCAGTCCAACCCTGCTCTCCCTCAGCTTCAAGCCATTCCCCCTTGTCCTGTCTCTAGACACAGTTACGAAAAATCCCACTGCAGCCTTCCTGTAGGATCCCTTCAGCTATTGGAAGGCAGCTCTAAGGTCCCTCCAGAGTCCTCTCTTCTCCAGGCTGAACAACCCCAGCTCCTTACCTATCTTCACAGCACAAATTTTCCAGCCCTAGGATCATCTTCGAGACCTAAATACCGAGATCGAATGTCACAAACATGGTCTGACTCCTTATGGACCACACAGACTGGTTCCTAAAGAGAAATTAGCAACAGAGTGAAAACTCTGAAAGAGAATCAGAGAACATTTGATAACCACAACTGTTGCAGGAGGAGTCATTTTGAGTGCTGGAACAAATGCAGCTCTGCTGATATGCTGCCCGGTGCAAGACTTCCACTGGCAGTCATTCGTGAGAGATTCTGAGGAAGCCTTCAAAACATTTGGTGGCTAGAGCATATCTTCCTGAAGAAGTCATTTAGTTGTTCTGTGAAATGTGTGCAGACAATTAAAAGCCCTCAAAATATGTCACACCCTTCATGATGCTATCAGCACTGGCAGGAGAACAACAGTTTGTTAGAATATTTGTCTATCAGCTTTTGGTGGTACTTTGGTGGCCCACTGCCACCATCCATCTTTGAGCAAGTGCCATTCTCAGTGATAGATGTGCCTAATAATCTTAGTCAGCTCCAGGATGGGCTACTGTAACTCTTTATTTGGGCCCTTATGAGGAAGTTGAAAGAAAATAGCAGCTTCTGGACAAAGCATTGGCTCATCTGGGAGCTTAGTGAGCCACAGGAGGACAAATTAAGCTGATTCTGCATCCTTCTCTTTCTTCTAGCCCCTTTCTATTGCACTAGGACTCTGCATGGGCTCAAAATATCAAAGGCTGTATTTGCAGGATCTGTTGCTATCATTCATCCAGCTCAGTAAGAGCTGAATAGAGCCCAAAGAGGAATTCATTATGATTGTAGGTGACTTACTCTTACGGCGGGCTCTAGAGCTATTGTTCTCAAACTAAAGACACGGTGCCAAAGCAGGGCTGCGAACCTGAGAGAGAAGTGACGTTGTGTGTTTGGAAAGGGATTGCAGTTTGGGAAGCACTGCTTCATTCCAGAATCCTGAAATTGTCCCTCTGAGCCCTAGACTCCTTTGTTCATCATCAGATTCCCCAGGGAACCCAGAGGGATAAGGATAAGACCAGAGAAATTCAGGCTGCTCTGTGAACAGGCATCCTACAGATTTGCCTTCATCTCCGCTGCTACAATCCCCTTCAGGCTAACCATTTCAATGCAACCAGCTCATGGATGGGTTTCTTACCTCTTCCAAAGTCTCCAAGCCAGGTACCCTTCCATTTCTCCATCTTCTTCCTCTAAACAAAGAGACACCATAGTGTGTGACTTGTCCAGAGCCATGTACTTGCCAATTGGCAATGCAGCGATTCAATTAGGAGATGAGCTCTCCTGGCTTTCTCTGTGATGAGGTCCTTCAGAGTTCCCTTACCTTCTGCACAACAACTGGTTTTAAAAAGGCACTTGTGCTAATTTAGTACCTTTGAGACTTCTGGTTCAAACTGGCCATCAGGTTCAAAAGTTGTGAAGGAGAATTGATAGACAGATAGGAAGTAGAATTGTGTGGCTACTGGTTTGTTAGGAAAGGGACCCAGAAATCATAGATGTGTTTCTTGGCTGCAGCTCATTCTTGCAGTGGGACCAAGATGGAGCAGGGTTTATCTTTCTGAGTAGTTCCTGTTGCTTTTTTATTTTATGGATGTTTAGCATCCATCTTGATACTAAAATGACAGTCTTTTAAAATGCTACTAATTAAACTGGATAGAATTATGGTATCATTAAATTGTTTCATTTGGAACAGACCTCTAAGATGATCGAGTCCAACTGTCAACCCAGCACTGCCATGACCCAGTGCTGTGTCTACATGTGTTTTGAACACCTCCAGGGATGGTGGCCCCACCACCTCCCTGGGCAGCCTCTTCCAATGCCTGGCCACTCTTGCAGGAAAGAAATTTTTCCTAATCTCCAACCTAAACCTCCCTTGGTGCAACCTGAGGTCATTTCTTCTTGTTCTGTCACTTGATACTAGGGAGACCAACACCCACCTTGCTACTTACGTCCTTCCAGGTAATTTTAGAGAGCAGTCCTTTTCTCCAGGATGAACAATCCCCGTTCCTTCAGCTGCTCCTCACCAGACTTGTTCTCCAGACCAGCTTCATTGCCCTTCTCTGGTCACACTCCATCACCTCAATATACTTCTCATACCAAGGAGCCCAAAACTGAAGCCAGTGTTTGAGGTGTGGCCTCAGCAGTGCCAAATATGGGGGCATGCTCACTTCCCTACTCCTACTGGCCACACTGTTCCTGTTACAAGCCAGGATGCTGTTGGCCACCTGGGCACACATTGTCTGATGTTCAGAGCACCAGCACCCCTAGGTCCTTTTCTGCTGAGCAGTTTCCAGCCACGTTCCCCCCTCCACGTTCCAGCTGACACTGGAAATATTCCTAGGGAGGTTTATGGTAAGAAGAGAGGCACTCTTCAGTCATGATCCCAAACTGGAGGCTAGCTGTAATAAAAAGAACCCAAGCTAAGCCACTAGCTGTTAGGGGGCCAGCAGGAATTAGCTGTCTTATCACCAAAGCTATTTAATGTGGATCCTGCTTGCCAAGTTGACTGTGTGCTGTTTTACTGAGTCAGCATGCCAGAGACCAGAGAAGCTGCCTTGCACTCCCATTCCCTTCACTTGCATCCCCAGCACAAGACTCTCATTTTGGCTGGCACTCCAGCACACTTATTTCATGAAACTCTTCTCATCTGAGCCTGCCCTTGCTGATCGGTCAGCCAGGAGTAAAACCAGTGCTGAGAACCTCTTGTAAAGGGCAAAGAAATCTCTGCAGGCCTCGCCTCTTACCATGCAGGGCGTCTTGCCTGGAGCTTTGCACATAGCAGGGTGCCTTGCACTGATGAAAGAGCAAAAATACTTTCACAGAATCACAGAATGTCAGGGGCTGGAAGGGACCTGGAAAGATCATGCAGTCCAACCCCCCTGCCAGAGCAGGATCAGCTAGAGCAGATCACACAGGAACACATCCAGGTGGGTCTTGAATATCTGCAGAGAGGGAGACTCCACAACCCCCCTGGGCAGCCTGTTCCAGTGTTCTGTCACCCTCATAGTGAAAAAATTCCTACTGCGGTGGGTTGAAAATTCCCCCCCCAACATTAACTTTGCCAGAGTAGCTCAGTTTGGAAGCAAATGGAAGCTGTACTTACAGGCAAAAACTACTCTAAAACTACCACACTTCTGTTTCCATGGAACTTCCTATGCCTCAATTTCCTCCTGTTGCCCCTTGTGCTGTCATTGGGCATCACCCAGCAGAGCCTGGCTCCAGCCTCTTGGCACTCCCCCTGCACATCTTTATCACCATGAATGAGGTCACCTCTCAGGCTCCTCCTCTCCAAGCTAAAGAGCCCTCAGCTCCCTCAGGCTCTCCTCATAAGGAAGATGTTCCACTCCTTTAATCATCTTTGTGGCTCATTGCTGGACTCTCTCTAGTAGCTCCCTGTCCCTCTAGAACTGAGGAGCCCAGAACTGGACACAATATTCCAGACAAGGTCTCACCAGGGTAGTCTCTCCCTATCTGAGTCTCCTGCAATGTTTTGTGTGTGAGCACACGGACACCACCCCAAGAAAAGGCTGAATCTTTCAAGAGATGTTCTCCAGTGATGAGTTCTGCTGGGAAGCAGATGTTAATATCTTTAAATTGGATGCAAATTTACTTCTAGTATTTACATAATGTTATTCAAACCCATTAGCAGCCTTGTTACCTCAACACAGTTGTGTGCTGTAGCAGAAATACTTACTGTTTGCTACAGTCTTGTTTATTGTGCAAAATGTTCCTAGAAATGGGAAGAAAAAACTGATTTGAAGCATGAAGTATCTCTGGAATATGTAAATGTGGCATACAGAGGGAAAATTTTTCTCTTTGGCAGTTCTTGCAGTTCCGAGAGACTTCCTAACTCAACATTTACACAACATACTTGTAGCTTCCTGAATATTCAGATGTCTGACTTCAAGCATGAATATTTAGACATTTCTGATCCCTTACTGAAATCACTTGGGCCAGACACCTGACCTGTGAATTCTTACCCCCTTCCTGCAGTACCTCTTTCTCTAAAGGCTGCTGTTCAGCATGGAGAGCCCCATGAGTAGGTGAGACTATAGCTGAACACTCCTTTAATAGCAGCTTTCAAACATAAAGGAAAACATTTACTTTTCAAACATCTGTCAGGAGCTGCATCTCCCTCAAGTTGAGAGAAGCCTTCAAATAGGATTTAGCAGCATTAAAAAAAAAAAAAAAGATGCTGCCAATTGTCATCTTGGTTTCTCCCTGTTGGTGAAAGCACATCTGGAAAGGAAAACACTGTAAGATGCAAGCCATTTATGTGAGCTGGAAGCTTTGTATGGCTATTTTATTTGGTCCTCTCTGGGTTTTTTCCTGACAAAGACCCATTCTTAAATTTCCTTCCCTCTGGATCTATTCCTAACGTAGTGCTAGAACTAGAGAGTAGAAGACACTGAGGAGATGATTCTGATGCTGTGAGAAGGGTTAGGCTCACCTACCCTTCAGTGACATTCCCTGGAGCATTTGCATGGAGCAAGTGAAAAAAAGGGGATTTAGTTCTGCTTCCAAGATGCTCCAAAATAAGGCTTGTGCAAGCCTCCCTGCCTGGGAGAGACACTATCTGTGAAGTCTACAACACCTGGCTCTCCTTTTGCCTCTTCTCTGTCCCTTTGAGAAGCTGTGAAGTGTACAGCACCTGACTCTCCTTTTGCCTCTTTTCTGTCCCTTTGAGAAGCTATCTCTGAAGTGTACAGCACCTGACTCTCCTTTTGCCTCTTTTCTGTCCCTTTCTGCTCTCTTGAGTGTTGTTATCAGTACTTTCGAGACCCCATTTGCATCGAGCAAGATGCACTGCTTGAATTATCTCAAAATAATATTACAAAACAAATCTCAGTCACTGACAAAAAAAAAAAAAACAACAAACTTTGGCTGAGAAGATTGCAGGCAAATTACTGCAATTAATTTCTCCTTTGGGCATCTGGAGGGGAGGGAAGGAGAAATCAACTAAAGTGAAGACATAAGAACACACTTTTCATTCAGAATGCTCTGGTGTACTGGAAGAAAAAATGATTCAGATCAGTTGGAAATGTAGGCCTTTGCCACTTGAAGTTTATTCTCAGAGAAATGTTGGGCATGAGTGAAAGAGATTTCTAATTAAAAGGCTGCTTCATGCGCTGTTGAAAGCGCTGATGACCGATGATGAACTCCTCCTCCTCCTTCTCCTCTTTCAAGGGTGTCAAGTTCAGTGACACCTTAGGACACCTGTTACTTAAGTGCATCTGCATATCTCACAGATCTTTGAGGACAGCTCTAACAAGCAGGCTTGACATTTTGAACAGCTCTTTTTTTCCTTCAAGGCATTTGAAAAACTGCTGTCTTTTGTTCCGAAGGGATGCTCTCCCTCCCTTCCCCTTTTCTTCTCCTCCTTCCTTTTTACTTCCCTTTACAATCACCTCAGGTTCAGCAAATGCCTGAAGAATGACCTGGTGTGTGTCAGGTTCCCACATTAATTAGTACAGATTTTCTCTGAAGTAGCTGTGATAGATCATTCTGCCAGCTTCGTGTCTGCAGTACATGAAAACTGGTGTAGGTGGACTTAACACAGAGTATGTGAAATGCAGTTATTTACTCTCAGTCATCTCTTCTGATTACCTTTGGTTTTTCAAGGTCACAAAATATATTTGCTTCTTGCTGGAGATAATTTCAGCAGCCTTTATTTAATCGTCCCCAAAGGATCTCTCTCATCCTCTCGTAATGCTCATAGTGTACTCAGAGCTTCACACAAGTAGAAGATGGGGAGGCAAAGCCTCTGCAAGCTCCAGAAATGTAGTCAAGGAATAACAGACTACTTTTCTTGGCTTGGGGAGAAGCAGGTTGTATTTTGGATTTGTTGTGTTGCTCCTCGTTCAGCACAAGACACACAGTGAAGCAGGACAGGGCACTGGGATGGGGCACAGCCTGGAGCAGTGGCCAGGCACCCTGAGCACGGCCTAAATGTAGCCCTACAGATCCATCTCTCAGCTGGTTTTCCTCAGCAGCAGCATCATTTCTATAAGCAGTGCTTAAAATCCTGTGCCATCCCCTGTGAGCCTTTGCAGTGTTCTGCAGTGCCCAGTGATTTGGGTTTTCTTTCCCTTTGCTCAAACTCAGCTTCTGCTGATGCTGCTGTAACAAGAGGTGATTCAAACTTGCTTAAATTCAACATCATGGCATGGTATTTGAATATTTATCAAGCTGTGGAGAGTTAATGCAGTGTGGCATTAATTAGCCTTTCTGCCTGTCTTGTTCTTTTTTTAGATGTCATTCTTAGTTTAATAAATTAGTTTCTGGAAATGAAGTAGAATGGATTCCAGGGTCCATGGGTGGCTTGCTTCCCACTGCAGCCAAGATGAGCATTGTATTAAGAAAGCACAGGGTGTCAGCTCTGAAGAGCTGAAGAACATAGCAGCTTCTCCCCCACTCCCTCCACATGCAGGAAATTCCCAAGAAAGTATCTGTTAGCAGGCTGACATGCTTTCCTCCCAGCTTTAAGGACTCTGCTGATGGTGACAGACTGCACAGAGCTGGATTTCCTCCTTCTTTGGAGGCGACTCATGTCGGTCTTCTAAATCCCATCACAGCTTCTTTAGCTCAGCTTTCAGCAGTGGTTTCTATCTGCAGTGGTTTTTCTCCATGAGATGTGTAAAACTCACAGCTAACTTCTGCTGGTGTGCTGCTGGGGAGGGGTGGGTCTCAGCCTGCTACAGGGAGCAGCGTTTTACGCCAGCTACATGTCTGGCCTGCGACCTTCCAAACGTTTGGTCATCCAGAGATCATTTCATTGCTTCATGTGTCTGGGCCCAGCAATACCTCCTGAGGATCAGTGCACAGCCAGTACTGGAAGAGGCAATTAATAGCAAGGACACATTTGCTGAAGTAATGATGTCACCTTTGCTGAAGTAATGATGTCACCTTTGCTGAAGTAATGATGTCACATTTTCTTCACAACTCAGCTGGGGGTGCCACGATTTACTCAAGGCAGAACATAAAACCAAACACTTCCTTTGGGTTTTGACTCACGAGGTATTGCTGTTCTCAAGCAGGTGTTCTCAAAATGTTGTAAAACCCGTGTCTGGAGACATCTTGGCTTATTTTTCTGTTTGTCATCCCCAGGAAGCAGAACCTCTCTACGCCCAGATCAACAGACCTAAGAAATAGCATTGTTACAGGCTTGTGGTGCTCCAAGACTCAAACGAAACCCAACAACCTGGCAGGCCTTTGGCTTTCATGCTTTGTCCTGATTGATTTTGTCTGACAAGGAGACCTGATTGCCCTCCTGGACTGGCTCTACGAGCGTTACTGACGTTTTCTTTTTGGCAACCAATGGCAGATTCCTATGGCAGCACAAAACGAAAGCTCTCCCTGCTTTTACCAGCCCCGCCCCTACGACTCATGGGTATCCAGACTAGGAAACCGTAACTCCACGGTCTCCTTTCAAACATTCCTCATCTTCTGTGTGCCACATCTAAATAACGAGCATCTGAAGTTTAGTGAGCCTTGGACATCCTTTTCCTTTTGAGCAAAGAGCAGAGTCTGTCTGTAGCAGTGGCATCCTCATCATCATCCAACAGCCTTTTTGGGCACAAGTCGGCACTTTGTATGTCACGGCGCCGTTTTTGTCATCATTTACATCAGGCTGATCCTGCCTTTTCCTTTCCCCCCTGCCCTGCAGACATATTTAAACAACAACAACAACAACAACAAAAATACTGTGTCTTTTTTTTTTTCTTTTTTAAATTCCTTAACTCTGTAGTTTTGGATGAGTGACAAATCTTAACTCCTCCCACCAAAGCGGTTCTTGACTTGAAACCGCAAAATCAAACCGCCGTCATTTATCCGTCCTGACTGAACAAAACAAACAAACGTTGCCAAATGGACCTTGAATCACGAGGAAGAAATGCTGCTTTCTGTTTGAATACTCATGGTGTGGGTAGAAGAAGGACAATGGAGTCCCCACTGAGGAAAGACAAAAAAAAAAAAGAGAGTCAGTATTTCCTAGGAAACTCTAAACAAAGTGCAGAAAAAAACAAAAAAAGGAATATTTTTATTTCTTCAGTCTCTTGCTGCTGTAATGCTATGCAGACAAGTGTTTTCTTCTCTGTGTGCCATTTTTGATGAAAAACAAAAAACAAAAACACAGATCATTTGCCAAATAAATACTGGTCTGATCCTGGTTTAGGAATTTGGATGAAGAGGACTTTACAAACGGGACAAGGATGGCGTGGGTTTTGGAATAACGAACTGATTCCGTGATCAAATTGTTCATCTTTATCACTTTTTGTACATCAGAAAAAAAAAGAAAAAAAATCAAATGGGATTTTTATTTTATAACTTGAAAAAAAAAATCTTAACTGTTAAACTCTTTAAATGTTTAAGGGGAAATGGCTTTAAGGAGTTTGAATGAAAATTGACAGGTTTGTTTTGGTTTTTTTTTTGGTTTTGGTTTGTTGGGTTTTTTTTGTAAATATAAATGTTATGAGAATTGTTTTCCTGATGCCATTACACAGGAGAGAAGGTAGCAAGTTGCAGTGCTTGGGAGGTGTGGCAGACCCAGTTTGTGGTTCTCACATCACACAGGTTTGGTTGTGTGTGTTTTGGTTTCTTTTTTCTCCACGTGCTTACAAGAAGGGGCTTGGAGCTCAGAGTGCATTTGCCAAAAGCAGTCAGCTTTACAGCAACTAGTGAAATTAATGGGAACACATGGGGTTTATGATCTACCATTATCACAAGGACATGCTCCACTTCCAAGAATCCACATTTCACTGACATCCCTTTGAACCTCTGCATAGAAGCCATCCCAACCGTTTACAGGCAGAAAAAAAAGAATTGAAAACTTCCTTTTTTTTTTCTTTTTCTTTCCCATTTCTGAAAGCAAACAAAAGTGCAGTGTTTGGGTTCCTATGTTTAGCACACGATTTTCATAAAGGAGCTCTCTATTTTTTTTTGCCCTACAGAGAATTGTTATACAGGTCAAATGTGTTTTCCTGATGTTGCTATGCAGTTTCAGTATATTGAATTTAGTGGTTTGACACTAAAAAAAAAAAAAGGAAAAAAAAAAGACAAAGAAAAAGGAGGAAAAATAAAGAAAAAGGAGAAAAAAAGAAGAGAAAAGGTTAAAGAAATCAAATGATTAATCAGTTTTTAGGGTTATTGTGGAGATTTTGTTTTTAAATTGACACACTAGGATTCATGTTTTTGCTGTGGTTAAAACCAGGCCTGGAGTTCCAAATCTCCTGCTTTCTTTTCATCTCTATTACAAGCTGAAAACGGTTTAGAAGGCAGAATAACTGTGGTGGAAATTGTTGCTGTGTGCAACCAAATCTCACACCACGCTTCCAGCCTTTGATTTTTTGACTTAGAGAAATTAGAGAAATGTGCTTTACAGAATGTATGTGGAGGAAAAATTAGCTGTAAATAGACCTAAGAGAACCTGCAGAGAAGACGACTTTTATCCCCGCTCACAGTCATTTGATGCTTATTTCTTAGTCGTGTGCAAACAGCTTTGTAGCAAAGCTTATTTTCCCCCCTCAGAAGAAGTTTTCTAACTGGAGACGAGAAATTAAACCTTGGTGGATCGAGTGTTTCAGGCTTAAAAGCAGAGGTTAAAAGCATTTCTGAAGGACATTTTAATTTAAGAGTGTTTTCCTGCTTTGCACAGTGGTGCTACTTTCTTCCTCAGTGGCTCTTTTGGGTTTTGTCCTCCACGTGGATCCACAAAGACAGTTTTGGTTTGTCACAGACGTTTGAGGTTCAGTGTCCTCGGTACATTTCCAGTTCTGGGGTGAAATGTTGAAAGGAAACAGAAGAGGTTTCTGTCTCAGAGGCTCCATTGGCATCCCATTTGTTGTATGAAGCAGATCATTTATGAATAGGTGCCGAGGGAGCGAGGCTGGGGTTTAAATGTCTCATGAGAAACAGCTGGACCATCACCGTGGACCTTTGTCTTACCTTTACCAACGCTCCTAAATCAAACCAAATCCTTAAATTACCTTGTCATATGATCAGATCATCCTTGGCACGGTTGAGATGCTGAGTTGAGAGGACAGGAAGGCCTCTGCACTGTACCAGTATTGTAGATAAGTGAAATATCCAGCTTGTGCAATTGTCTAATCCCTCATCCTTCACTAGCACTAAATTCGTCACTTTAAATTTCAAAACCAGGGAATCCCACCAGCCATCCTGTTACCATCCCCCCACCTCTTCCTTTCCCCCTGTAGCTTCTTGATCTTTACCTGTCATGAAAAGATATTTTGATAGATCGTAGTCATCCAAGTGTCTGATGAAACCTTTCATCTAATAACGTACTGGGCACCTTCTTTGCAAAAATGTTTACTCCCTTAGGTTTTTCCCTTCATTATTCTTTTGGTTTTTTTTCTTTTCTGCATTCTGACACCTATTTTTTTAATAAAGGTGAGAAAGCTAAAATGACTGTTGCAGTACATTTCTGAACCTACTTTAACTTTACCTCAGATAACAAGCATTTGTTAACATAGAAGGACACATTATTTTTAACTTCATGTATGATGCATTCAGCAACAACATCAACCACAGAAACCGACTGAGTTTTAGAGGTTTTGGGTTGTTTGGGTTTTTGGGGTTTTGGTTTTTTTTTTAATTCTTCTTCCATTAATTTCTGTAACACACCATGTAATACTGTTATGAATAAAAACATTTGAAAAAGGTGGCATTTCAGTAAGTGTGGTTCCTAGCTTTTTGCCTCTTCCCTGCTAGTTCTGCCATGCTCGCAGGGTTGGGTGTCTTGTCGTGGTCAATATTTTTCAGCTTGCAATGTCTGGGAAAGGAAGGGAAGAAACAAAACAAAACAAAACAAACCACCAAATCCCAGAAGTGCCTCAGTTTGGGAAATACCTGATGCTAAACATTCTAAGTGTTGCTTATCTTGTAAATACTTACCTTGTTGCTTTTTAAATGCTGCCTCCCTGGTTTGGACCTCTTTTAGGATGAGCATCCCAAAGCAGTTGCTGTTTAGTCACCTCCTGTAAAACCACACCTTCCTGGGACAGATCACTACCAAAGCTGGAGGGGTACAAATGCCTTGGTGGCATGAGAAGCTATAATTCATTTTGCTCACATTTTCTTCCTCAAGTAAGATTTGAAATGGAAAACGTGCATTTAAACATTGTGAAAGTGAGGAAAAACCCCAAACTTTTCTGTGATATCCACAGAATGGAGAGCAAAGCCTTGCTCCAGTAAAACATATTCATGAGCTCGCTTTTTATATCAGGAGGACTTTTCTGCTGATTTGGGGCAGTGTGTAGGATGGAATCCTAGAATGGCTCAGGTTGGAAGGGACCTGAGAGATCATCTACTCCAACCTCCCCACCATGGGCAGGGATGCTTCTCAACTAGACTTGGCTGCTCAAAGCCTCATCCAACCTGGCCTTCAACACCCCAGGGAGGAGGCAATGGGTAGGCAGAATCATTTTGCTGCTGTAAAATTCTTTGATGCCACATAAAGAATAACATTGTTTGATATTCAGCAGTACCACGTGTTGGATCTCTCAGTAAAGGTCATAGAACCATAAAATGCTGTGGGTTGGAAGGGGCCTTTAAAGGTCATCTAGTCCAACCTCCCTGCGCTGAGTAGGGATGTCTTCAACTAGATTAGGTTGCTCAGAGCTCTGTGCAACCTGACCCAAAATGTTTCCCAGGGATGAGGTTTCTACAATCTCTCCAGGCAACCCGTGCCAGTGTTTCACCACCCTTGTTGTAAAGACATGGAATGGTGCCATTCTTTGCCAAGGAATTAAGGCAAGTATGCAAGATACCACGTGGAAATTTAAAGGTAAGAAGTGTGTGTCTGTGTAGAAGGAGAAGAGAGAGTCATGGACATGTGCACCTATATTTTATTGTATTTCTTCTTCCTGATCCCTTTCTCCTCCACCAGAAATGTCCAGCAGGTCATGCTGGAACATTCATTGCCTTTGTCAGTGAATGTTGTTGGAATGCTTGGATCTCACCTAAGAATAAAGGCTGTTGGATTGTTTGTGATGATTGTGTTAATGCCATTTTGATTCTGTATACAGGTGTCCTTGCAAGCAGGAACATCATCTCTCTGGTTTTCATCATCTCTGGGGCTACAGTATGTCAACTTAAAATGAAATAAGCCACAGCTAAGCATGGAGTTTAAACTGAAATGTGTTTTTTACAACCTAGGCCAAACGTAGTCTTGTTGGTGTTCATCTGGTTGATGAACCACTGTGAAGCTGGTTGATGTTGAAAAAATCAGGAAAATCAGCTCCTGTTGCACAGTTGTTCTGCAGACTCCTTTTAAAGACTCAGAATGAGCAGGTTTGAGATTTAGTCCAGTGATGGTCAGATACCTCCCAAGGAGGAAGAACCTGGCTGTGTGTTGGCATTGTTCAGAAGGGAGGGGGAAGATCTGATTCTTACTGTGCTGCATTTTATTGATGTTGCTGTCACTTGAGTGCACCAGGAGTCTCTAGGTTGTGTATGAGAGTGTCCAGCTCAGACACAACTAGTTCAAGAGATGGTCCTGATTTAACTACAGCTAATTAAGGCCTTGCTCAGGTCCTGCAGTAATGAGAATTTATTTAGCAAAGGGTTTGCAGAATCAGCTTGTGGTTTTGCAGAAGTGAGGACTGTGACAGATCTCTCTTTTCCCTGGCAGTGATTTCTGGGAAGGCAATTGATTGTAGAGCCTGAGAATATGCAGTTTGCAGTTGCCTATGTTGGATTAAAGGCAATGTTTCGTGTGCTTTAATCAGCAGAGAGTGGCAGTTGCTGGAACAGATAAGCTAACCTCTTTCTTCCTTTCTCTAGGTGGTGATAGATATTTCCATGCACTGCTGACTGTTTTCTTGCTTTGCTTTCTAAACAACTCCTGTCCTGTCAGGTTCATATTTATTATTCTAGCTGGCAAATGCTGTTCACAGTCAGGAAAATATCGTTTAAAAGAATTGAGGAGGGGATGTCTGTTGGCAGTTCTCCACAGAGCTGGGAGTCTGTTGTCTACAGTTGTGTCTCTACACCAACATGGAAAGTGCACAGTGGTGAATGGACAAAGTGGAAGTCCATACGGCCACCGGGAAACAGAGGGTTTGGGTGAGTGCTGTGTGAGCCTTGGCCACCTGCAGAAGCATCTCTGTGAGCTCTGTTGCTCTCGCTGCTGCATGTGGCTCTGCTCCTGGATGTGGAGTCAATGGGACTCACCCCCTGTTCCTGGATTTGGTTTGACATTACTGCTGCAAAACTCAGGATTTGTAAGAGTATTTCTGTCAGCTCTCTTCTGATGAGGTCTTCTACAAGCTGCTCTTCTCATACTGATTTGCTATTTAGGATCAGCCCCGTTAAATTTTTGTAATTTAATTTTTTTTTTAGTAGCTAAGAAAAAGCAAAGAGCTGGCATGGGGAAGGAAGAAGAGGAAGAAAGGTATTTTTCCCTTGCTTTACTTGCTGTCTGAAAGAGGGAAGAGACTGAATTATACATTTCAGCATGACAGTGAGGAATATGGGGAGATATCCTGATACCATTTCTTGATTGCCTGTACCATTGCCTGTCTCTTTCTAAAATTATTCTACTGGAGGCAGGAAATATCAGGTCTATTAGTGAAACGACTCTCTGGCTATTAGCTTTGAGAGCTTTAAATAGTCTTATCTCAGTGGATGTGTTTGCCCTGTGCCTCATCTATCACCCCTCAAATGTTTTATCAGCACCTGTAAAAAAAAAAAAAATCTCAATGAGAAGAATAGCCTCAAATTGTCCCCATTCAAGGGACTTTCAGATACAGACTTCTTAAAAAAAAAAAAAGCTCTTTTAAGATGTGATATTATTTGCTGCCTTTTCAACCCAATTTCATAACAGCACCACTTCTATAAATACTCATCAGCAAAAAAAGGAAGTCACACAGATTAACAGAAAACCAAGGCAGCAGGCAGCAAATCAATGTCCATTCAGCCTCAGACATTTGTGAAAAGAAAGGATGATGAGGAACTATTGCCAGGTACCGACTGTGCTAAAACCTTTTGTGGCATCTTTGTCTTTAGCAGTAATTAGAGTCTAAGGCAAGCTCTGGGTGTCAGAAGCGAGGCGTGTGAGGAATGAGCAGAAGTCACAGTGCTGTAAGGTGTGTTGCTCTTTGTACTCTGACTGCCTTGGAATTTTACTTTGACAAATGCTCTTCCTAGTCTGAAGATGAGTTTGTGTGTGTATCTTGAGGTCTGTTGGAGAGGAGATGGAGGCAGAGGATGGAGCAGATGGTGGAGGCAGTGGATTTTTATGTCTGTGGCTGCTCATTGCTGCAAGCCTTGTCTTGCTGTCTTCACAGAGCTTTCAGAGTTAGGTGCCCAATTTGGACTGAGTCACCAGGAGGTGTTATTTGTACTGACTCAAAAGCCAGAAGAGGAGAATTGAGCTCAACAAGGTGAGTTTCATAGAATCATAGAATCAGCCAGGTTGGAAGAGACCTCCAAGATCATCCAGTCCAACCTATCACCCATCAACCTATCCAATCAACCAGACCATGGCACTAAGTGCCTCATCCAGTCTTCTCTTGAACATCTCCAGGGATGGTGACTTCACCACCTCCCTGGGCAGCACATTCCAATGGGCAATCACTCTCTCTGTGAAGAACTTCCTCCTAATATCCAGTCTATACCTCCCCTGGCACAACTTAAGACTGTTTATGTCCAGGGCTTTTCAGAGACCAGTGTCACCACCAGAAAATAACAATACTGGCACCAAAAATGGGGATGCAATGGAGTCAGTTGTAGTATCCACCTGAAACCATGCCTTAGGGTTTCTTAGATGTACATTTTAGACTGGAGCTTAGGAAGAAGTTCTTCAGTAGGAGGGTGGTGAGACTCTGGAATAGGCTGCCCAGGGAGGTTGTGGATGCCTCCTCCCTGGGGGTGTTCAAGCCCAGGTTGGCTGAGGCCTTGAGCAGCCCAGTCTAGTTGAGAGGTGTTACTGCCCATAGTGGGGAGATTGGGGGAGATGATCTGTGAGGTCCCTTCCAACCTAAGCCATTCTGTGATTTTCACATCTATTTGCTACCTTATGTTCTTCATCATAAGCCTCCTCTTACCTTTGAATGAGCCAGTTGCATTTTGCAGAAGGAAATTGTGTTATGAGGCAGGGAATGAAAAGAAGAAGAAGAAGAAGAAGAAGAAGAAGAAGAAGAAGAAGAAGAAGAAGAAGAAGAAGAAGAAGAAGAAGAAGGAGAAGAAGGAGAAGGAGGAGAAGGAGGAGAAGGAGGAGAAGGAGGAGAAGGAGGAGAAGGAGGAGAAGGAGGAGAAGGAGGAGAAGGAGGAGAAGGAGAAGGAGGAGAAGGAGGAGAAGGAGGAGAAGGAGGAGAAGGAGGAGAAGGAGGAGAAGGAGAAGGAGGAGAAGGAGAAGGAGAAGGAGAAGGAGAAGGAGAAGGAGAAGGAGAAGGAGAAGCTTTTCTTGACAAAACCACTATAACCAGCTGCTTGCTGGCTCCATTCTAACCTTTCCCAGGAGGAGCCTTTCACTCCTGATGTGTTTCTTAGTGTTTCTTTGCACAGAAAACTGCCATTTGAGAACATGTTGAAGGTGTGTGGGTCTTATTTGCTTGGGAACAAGGGGTCACAAACTTAGGTTGGTGTTAGAAACTCTGCAAAGGATGTGTTGCACTTGCAAGCTTGGTGGTCGTGCTGGATGCTCGGTGAGGCTTCATTTTCAGCTGTGAGGAACCCCAGGTTCAGTGACTTAGAGTGGTGCTCAGTGCTAAGTGCTTTGGGACTTAAAACCAGCTCAGCAGACAGCCACAGCTATTGGAGTCAACAGTGAAGAAGGAACAAGACTGGGGAAAGAGGACACAGGCAGTGCTAAAAGGAGATCTTCTCTCTAATCCATGGACTGGCAGCCTCAAACTGCAAGGAAGCAGAAAACAGGCTGTGGCTTTTCTCATACATTTTGTATGTTAAGGCCTACCTCCAATTAAACCAGATTAGAAATTATGTGGAAAACCTGATTTTGCTTCCCAGGTCTCTCTGAAAAGTGTGAGAACATGTAGGAAATGAAGTAAGTCTCTTGGGTCCCTGCTCCTGTTCTAACCTGATTAATTTCTGCTAATACAGGACCAGGCAAGCATTGGAAGGGGCTGCTCAGGGAGGTGATGGAGTCACCACCCATGGAGGTGTTAAAAAAAATGTGTAGCCATGGACCTTTGGCCATGGTTTAGTGGACATGAGGATGCTGGGTTGACAGTTGGACTTGATCTTAGAGGTCTTTTCCAACCTTAATGGTTTTTACGTTCACTGAGATGTGTGTGGTGAGAGGCAGGAAAATGGAGGCAAGCAGCAAACAGGAGCAGGTGGCCTTGAGATCTTCACACAGCAGGATGACTGTCCTGGTTTGCAGGTAAATACAGAGGGTGCTCTGTGCTTACAATCACAGCTTCTTTGTTGCTGCTCTTGAGATATTGGAAGTGTAACTGAATTTCCCAGGCAGCAAAGGTCTCACATATGGAGGGGCCTTTTCTGGGTTTATTTTGCCATGGACAAATGATTAACAGCTAAATCAATTGTGTCAAGGGTTGAGCAAGCTGTATCACATAGGCACATCTTGGGTCTGCTCTGGGGCAAAGTTATTTGAACCCAAAAAAAAAGGTCAAAAAAAGGCCCAAACAGAAAGCTTTGCACAAGCCTAAGCCATCTTTCCTGACAGTTTGTCCTCTGTGTCTAGAGGGCAGTTCAGCCAGTAATTCTGGTTGAAAAAACTGGCTGTCTGAAGTCCAATCATTTTATCTGGAGCAGATTCCTACAAGGATTCAGTTAATGTGCTTCTCTGTGTTAAATTGTTCCTATCAAGCTGCCAAACTAGAAAGATGCAGCAGCCAGTTGCTTATTTTGCAGAGCCATGGCTCCACAGCCAGACTGATGTCATTTGTAAGGTGACTAGGACGCATTAAGTGGTGTGGCACTTGGTCAAGTCATGCTGCTGAGGTTCTCAGGTTTGTTCTGTTGTTAGTGAATGCAATTAATTTTATATATATAGCATCCATCATTCCTATAATGGGCAACTTAAAATGTGTCGTTGAAGCACTCGGAGACTTATTCCAGGGTGAGAGCTTGTGCTGTCTAAAAACATCACGGAGCCACACTGCATCTCTTCAAAGAACCTCTGCTTGGCCAGCAAGAGGAAGGGTGGGAAAACTCAGTGAGATTCCTTGTTTTGTACAGGGAAGCACAGGTTCAGAGAATTTTTCTCCCTCTAAAATGCTTATTGTAGGTTAAGGAAAAGGAAAGGAAAGAGTGTTGTGCCTCAGGAACCAAAAAGCAATACCTGAAGTGAGAAGGACTGGCTGTGAAGGTGACCAAAGGGTAATTCTATAAGGTTTTGAAGATCCTGATCTGTCTTTGAAAGCCCAACTGAACTGAGGGGAATCAGTAAGTTCTCTCCCTGGTTAGAATCATAGAATGATAGAATCAACCAGGTTGGAAGAGACCTCCAAGGTCATCCAGTCCAACCCATCACCCAGTCCTATCAACCAGACCTTGACACTAAGTGCCTCATCCAGTCTTCTCTTGAACATCTCCAGGGACAGTGACTCCACCACCTCCCTGGGCAGCACATTCCAATGGCCAATCTCTCTATCTGTAAAGAACTTCCTCCTAACATCCAGCCTATACCTCCCCTGGCACAACTTGAGACTGTGTCCTCTTGTTCTGGTGCTGGTTGCCTGGGAGAAGAGACCAACCCCCACCTGGCTACAACCTCCCTTCAGGTAGTTGTAGACAGCAATGAGGTCTCCCCTGAACCTCCTCTTCTCCATGCTAAACACCCCCAGCTCCCTCAGCCTCTCCTCAAAGGGTTTGTGTTCCAGGCCCCTCCCCAGCTTTGTTACCCTACTCTGGACACATTCCAATACCTCAACATCTCTCTTGAATTGAGGGGCCCAGAACTGGACACAGTTAGGTCCCATTTAAGAGAGACAATGACTCAACGTAGTAGCTAGAAAACCCCAAGACATTTAATTTGGTACTCTGACAGGTCTTGGTTCCATGGACTCAAGACTTTGAGTATGTGGAGCAGAGAATTTCTATGGAAGGACCCAGCCAGGGCTGGGGCTCTTGTCCTCCCTTGCAGCATGAATCTGAGTCCCAGTGAGGGGCAGCACAGGGCACTCTCAGGGATGAAGGCTTTCCTTGAGCCACGAGATGATCGCTTCTGCCTCGTGCTTGACCACCTTCTGGAAGCCAGGCATGAAAAGCAGAAATAAGTAAAAAATTTTGTGCTCTGTTCCTAGAAAGCTGCCTGTAGTTTACTCCTTGCTTCCCCCTTGCCAGGACTCGAGTGTGTTTCATGTGTTGAAATATTCATTTTCCCCTGTCCCTTGAAAGGAGCATTAAAATGAAAGCGTAAATGGCTTCTGGGCAGATCCTTGCTTCCTTCCCGCTTGCCTCCAGAAAGCTGTGTGCTAACAATTGCAACATTTACCTTGTGAATGTGCCAGGTGCTGGGTCAGCTGCTGTTTACAGTGTGGAAAAACGACCTGGTAATTTATCTTTTCCTACTTGAACCCTTCTCAACCTCCCCCCACCCCCGGCAGAGGGAACGGGAACGGTGGTGGTTGCGAGGCACCGACAGTACCTTGGAGCGATGAGCGCAGCACACACCACGTCTGCTCTGTACCCCTTCAAACTGCTGCTGCTTTGTGCCACTCTCAGCATCCAAACCCTTCATTGCTTTGGGTAAGTGAACCTTTCTGAAGCCATGTCCTCAAGGTGATAGGATAAAGAGGGAAAAATCAGTGCAAACTCTCTGCTGTCGTGTTGCACAGCACATAATTGGAGCTTCCAACACAAGAAGGACATGGATCTGTTGGAGAGGGTCCAGAGGAGGCCACAGAGATATCAGGGGGCTGGAGCATCTCTCCTGAGAGGACAGGCTGAGGGAACTGGGGCTGTTAAGCCTGGAGAAGAGAAGGCTCCAGGGAGACCTAATAGCAGCCTTCTGGTACCTGAAAGGGGCCTACAGGAAAGCTGGAGAGGAACTCTGTCCTATACAAGGGCAATGGTTTGAAAATAAAGCAGGATAGATTTAGACTGGGCATTAATAAGTTCTTTACTATGAGGGAGGTGGAACACTGGAACAGGTTGCCCAGGGAAGTTGTGGATGCCTCATCCCTGTAAGTGTTTAAGACCAAGGTGGATGAGGCTTTTGAGCAAGCTGATTTAGTGGAAGGTGTCCCTGCCCATGGCAGGAGGGTTGGAACTAGGTAGATGATCTTTATGGTCCCTTCCAACTCAAGCCATACTATGATTCTATGACAATTGCTATCTGAAGCCATTTCTGGTGAACAGCAAAAGACATCGTTTGGAAGTTAACATGGTGCCATGTGCCTGCCTTTAGAAGAGAAAGCTCATCATGTGAGGTGTCTCTGCTCATGGCAGGGGGGTTGGAACTAGATGATCCTTGTGGTCCCTTCCAACCCTGACTGATTCTATGATTCTATGATCTGATAAACCTGAGACAGCAAATGGCCATGGTCATGTTGTACTGTTGGAACTGTGTTTGCACAGGGTCATGGAGCACTGGATCAGGCTCCCCAGAGAGGTTGTGGAGTTGTCTCCTTCTCTGGAGACTTTCAAGACCCACCTGGATGCATTCCTGTGTGACCTGCACTAGATTCTATGGTCCTGCTCTGGCAGGGGGGGGTGGACTTAATGATCTCCTGAGGTCCCTTCCAACCCCTAACATCCTGTGATCCTGTGCACCATGCAGCCTCCTCCCATGCTAGCTGCCCAAGAGTGTGCTGGAGAGACAGGGCTTTGTTTTCTTTGAGTGCATGAATGGCAAGAATCTGGCTGACAGTTTCTTTCTCTGCAGACTTGATGGATTTTGCTCTTCCCAAGGACTGTGGTCAGTCAATGACTGTAGGCTTTCCAATCTAACCATATTTTTCCACTGTTCTCTGAACTCAGAGCTCTGATTCCTTGGATCAGCAAGCTGATGAGCTTTTGTAATTCCTTTATTCTGTGTGATTTTTAATATGCCACCATGGGAGCCCCTTGGCAGGCACTAAATCATACCCAGAGCTTCAGCTGATGCTGGTGGAAGGGTTGGGAATGCTGCTGTCAAAGTGGGTATGAAAAGAAACTAATTGTCAACACTTTACTAAAGCTTCCCACATAGATTAAGGTGCTAGAAGGAAGCATTTGTCTTGGGCCAGGATTTAATCAGAAGTGCTGGATCCACCCAAAGAGCAGGCAGCATTTTAGCTGCAGCATGGTGGAAACCTTGGAGACAGTTGTTACATGAAAGGATGAGAGAGGGGCTGGGGTGAAGAGAAAAGGCTCACATTTAGGGTTCAGGTTCATTACTGGGATGGATGGGAATAATGGGTTAATGACTTGCTGTTGTGAACCATGAATAGAGTCTAAGACTGATGGGTTTGGTCAGCTTGAGAAAATAAAAGGGCTGCTGGGCCAAGGGAAATGCTTAAGCCTGGGTTTCAGAACTGCTGAGGGCACTCCAGCCCTTTGCTTTGTGACTGGTTTGTCATGGAGGTGTCCAACCTTGGAGCTGTGTATCGTGTATGGCAATGAAGTACCAAAGTGCTGCCTGTCCAGCAAGCACCACAGAGCAATGGGGCAAGGGCAGCAACTGGTGGTGCAGGTTTTACTGCTGGCCACTTGGCCAGCTGATTTGCACAGCTTGAGATGAGGCCCAGGTTGGTGGGGCATGGGTTGAGTAGATTTGCAGATGACACCAAGTTAGGTGGCAGTGTTGATCTGCACCAGGGTAGGGAGGCTCTACAGAGGGACTTGGATAGATTGGATCCATGGCCAGCATCAACAGGATGAGCTTCAACAAGGCCAAGTGCCAGGTCCTGTACTTGGGTCACAACAACCCCAAGCCACGCTACAGGCCTGGGGAAGTGAGGCTAGAGAGCTGTCTGGCAGGAAGAGGCCTGGGGGTTCTAATGGACAAGCAACTGAAGAGGAGCCAGAAGTGTGCCCAGGTGGCCAAGAAAGCCAATGGCATCCTGGCTGGGATTAGAAATGCTGCGTCCAGCAGGAGCAGGGAGGTGATTGTCCCCTGGGACTCAGCTCTGGTGAGGCCACACCTTGAGTATTGTGTCCAGTTTTGGGCACCTCTAAACAGGAGAGATGTGGAGGTGCACGGGCAGCCAGTGCAGAGGAGGGAAACAAAGCTGGGGAGGGGCCTGGAGATGAAATCTGATGAAGAGAGACTGAAGGAGCTGGGAATGGTTAGTTTGGAAAGAGGAGGCTGAGGGGAGACCTCATGGCTGTCTACAACTACCTGAAAGGACCTTGTGGAGAGGCTGGTGCTGGTCTCTTCTCACAGGTCATTAGTGATAGAACAAGAGGGAACAGCTTCAAGCTACAACTGGGTAGGTTTAGACTGGACATTAGGAAAAAATTTTTCCCAGCAGGAGTGGTCAGGGATTGGAATGTGCTGCCCAGGGAGGTGGTTGAGTCAGCAGCCCTGGATGTGTTTCAAGGTTGTTTGGATGTGGTGCTTGGGGATCTGTTTTAGGGGTGAACCTTGTAGAGGTGAGTTCTGGGTTGGAGTTGGTGATCTTGAGGATCTCTTCCAACCTGAATGTTTCTGTGATTCTGTGAAATGTTAGTTCTCTGTGGTTTTGCAGAGGTATGGGCCAAGGTCCTCTGTCCTAACAGCTCAGTGATCTCACACCCTGAAGCTGTTGTGTTGCTGGATTTCAGTGCTGGAAATGAATCCCTTTGCCTTGGTGGCACCAAGGAGACTGTGGCCAGCAGCAGGCATGCCCGGTCTGTGAGCAACCTGCCACAGCCCCGCGACTGTGTGCTCTCTGCCTGGTCCTCCTGGAGCAGCTGTGATCCTTGCCAGAAGAAAAGGGTGAGTGTTTGTGGTCTGGCCAGGAAGCTTGAGAAATCAGGAGGCATGACCTCCCCCAAGCCTTGTCTTTTTGTGGGGCTGGGCAAACTGTGGAGGGTGGCCGAGGAGGGCTCTGCACAGTGAGACTGTAGGCTTTTGCTTTCAGAGGACTTACAGCTCTTCCACTTGCCACCCCCAGTAACTCCTGTACTTTCCAGGCTCCCTTGCTACTCTGAGAAGGTATAAGCCCAGGCTTGGGGAAAACACAGGTGGGAAGCCCAGGCTTTGTAGGGCCTTTGCCCAAGCCAAGTTCTTCAATTCCAGCTGTGGTGTGAGGCACCATCCTCACTGATGGTCCCCTGTGGGATCTGGAGACACTCGGTGCTGCCTCTCAGGATTAAGTTGCTTTTTCTTGTCTGCCAAAGAACCTTTTCTACCTGAGAAGCCCCTTCAAACAGAAGTAATGATCCCAATAGTGTGAAGAGCAAAATTCTCATTGCTAGAGGGACCTCTTCTAAACAGTGGGGAAGCCATTCCCAGACTAAAGCGGGAGTAAGCCAATGATGGGAGCCGGGAAGAGCAAAGCTTCATCTCAAAGAGTTAATCTTAAAAGCTTAAAAGGGGGGGGAGGGAAAGGAGGGCTAACATATTGGACAGAGTAATTGACTGCTTCACAGCAGTATTGTGGGCGGAAAAAAAATTCCTAATGATGCAGAGGGCCAAGTAAATACACTGACAGAAAATAACAAGGGACGTCGTTACCAGCGCTAATTGCAGGAGAGAAGATGTAACCGAATCCTTCCTGCCTCTTGCAAATGCCTGGGCTGCCTTGTCAGGCTCATTTAAACAAACTGTCATAGGAGAGCAAACTTTCCTTCATCCCTTCCAGTCCTCCATCCTTCCTGAGCAGAATTAAAGCTGTCACGGATCAGAAACCTTAGAAAGGAGGCACGTTACCGGCATCACGCTTCTGTGCTGACGCTTCTGGGGTTTTGTTCTCTGACAGTACTCTTAGATCACATCTCCCCAGCACCAAGTTTTGTGTTTGTTTGGTTTTTTTTGTTGTTGTTTGGTTGGTTTTTATTTTTTAAACTAAGGAAGCGTGAAATTCACAATTTCTCTCCACTCCAGTCAATATTTTTTTGTTGGTTTCATTGCAGTACAGATTTGCCCTCTTGGAACAACCCTCTCAGTTCGGTGGAGATCCCTGTGATTACTCTGACAGAGAAAGCCAAGGCTGTGCCACAAACAGTCCCTGCAGGAGTAAAGTCAGCTGTGAAGGTTTCCTCTGTGCACTTACGGGTAAGGACTTGCAGAGTGAAAAGTGGAGTTGCTCAGGTGCCATCACTCAATCATAGAATGGGCTGGGTTGGAAGGGACCTCCAAAAGTCATCTAGCCCAACGCCCCTGCAGTCAGGAGGGACATCTTCCATTAGATCAGGTTGTCCAGAGCCCTGTCGTACCTGCCCTTGACTATCTCCAGGGATGAGGCTCCAGATGCCTCCCTGGGCAACCTGTTCCAGTGTTCCACCACTCTCCTGGTGCAGAACTTGTTCCTAACATCCAACCTGAATCTCCTCTTCCCTCATTTCAAACCACTGCCCCTTGTCTTATCACTGCAGGCCCTTGCAAACAGTCCCTCTGCAGCCTTCTTGTAGCCCCCTTCAGTTACTAGAAGGTCACTATTAGGTCCCCCTGGACTCTCTTTCTCCTCCTTCTTCTCCTCCTCCTTCTTCTCCTCCTCCTCCTTCTCCTCCTCCTCCTTCTCCTTCTCCTTCTCCTTCTCCTTCTCCTTCTCCTTCTCCTTCTCCTTCTCCTTCTCCTTCTCCTTCTCCTTCTCCTTCTCCTTCTCCTTCTCCTTCTCCTTCTCCTTCTCCTTCTCCTTCTCCTTCTCCTTCTCCTTCTCCTTCTCCTTCTCCTTCTCCCTCAGCCTGTCCTCATAGCAGCCTGTCCTCAAGCTGAACAACTCCAGCTCCCTGATCATTTTGTGGCCCTCCTCAGGACCCTCTCCATCAGGTCCATGTTTTTTTTTCTACTGAGGGCACCAGAGCTGGATGCAGCACTCCAGGTGAGTTTCTAAGTAACCAACACCCTCCATCCTAGGGAGATGCATCACTCGGAGGCTGCTCTGTAATGGGGATGATGACTGTGGGGACTTCTCAGATGAAAGAAACTGCAAAAAAGTGTTTAAAAAATGCAACCAGAAGATGGAGCAATACTGGGGAATAGAGAATCTAGCAAAAGGGTAAGTTGGTGACCTTCATGAGATGTTTTCCTACTGAAGGGTGGGAATGATCTTATCTGGCTACATGCACACTGTATGGATCCAGCAAGAGTTGAGTGAGTTAGTTTAGTCTGGAGAAGAGAATACTGAGAGGGGATCTGATCAATGTCTATCAATAGCTGAGGGGTGGGTGTCAAGTGGAGGGGGCCAGGCTCTTTTGGGTGGTTCACAGTGATAAGACAAGGAACAATGGGTTCAGACTGGAACAGAGAAGATTTCAGCTCAACATGAGGAGAAACTTCTTTGCAGTGAGGGTGACAGAGCACTGGAACAGGCTGCCCAGGGGGTTGTGGAGTCTCCTTCTCTGGAGCATTTCCAAACCCACCTGGATGCATTCCTGTGCAGACTACCCTAAGTGATCCTGCTCTGGCAGGGGGGTTGGACCTGATGATCTCTTGAGGTCCCTTCCAACCTCTGATCCAACTGTGATCCAACAGAGTCCTGATCCAAAGTCTGCTGGGAAAATCTTTGTTCACTCCATGAGTCTTTTGGAGTGAGATGAGGTGAGTGTAAATCCCAGAGGTACCAGGAAGACTTGTGCAGCCTGTGCAGATCATCAGCTCAGCTTGCAAGTATGTCCTGCAAGAGCCTGTGCATGCCTTTTGTGTGGCCAAAACCGGGGAGTGAAGAGGAAGGTGTCTGCACCAAATGTTTCTCTAATGTCTACAGGCACTTTAATTTGCACTGCAATTAATTAGTGGGAGAGCTTTGATATTCTGATTATTTTAGACAGGTCTGGCAACCTGTTCCAGTGTCTCCCCACCCTCACTGTCAAGAATTTCTTCCTCATCTCCAGTCTCAGTCCCCCCTCTTCCAGCTCAAAGCCACTGCCCCTGGTCCTGTCACTGCAGGTCCTTGTGAAAAGTCCCTCCCCACCTCTCCTGCAGCCCTTCAGGTACTGCAAGGCTGCTCTAAGGTCTCCCTGGAGCCTTCTGTTCTCCACGCTGAACATCCCCAGCTCTCTCAGCCTGTACACATCAAAGTCAGGTTGGATGAGGCCTTGAGCAACTTGGGCTAGTGAGAGGTAAACTTCGTCCTAACTCAGTCTGTGGGGAGCAGGAGTGTGCTGACCTTTAGGGGACTATTTCAAGCCATGGTTTTGCAACAAAAGCAAAGGAAGGTTTGTTACAATCCGAGGGTAATAGATCATTTTATACCACTCATTATAAAGTGACTTAAATCAGCACCCTGCAATGCCTCAGATCTGAACCCAGCTATGGGTTTGTATTTTGCACAGTGTTGGTTTGGGGAGGGAGTCACCATTTCCTGGATTTCTTCTATGCCAACGAGAGGTGGTAGAATTTGTGTCCTGTGTATGAGTGTGGTAGGCATAACCTGTGTGCATGGCAGCTTTCTGGGCATTCAAATCCAAGTCAGAACTGATCCAACTTTTATAGGCAAAGATTCTGGCGACTTTCTGTAAGCTGGGACTGTGTGAAGAGAGCTTTGTCTCATTCAGCGTGGAAAAAAAATGCTTTTACATTAACAAAAAAAAAAAAAAAGGAAAAGAAAAAGGAAAAAAATCCTACTGCAAGGAAGAAATTCTAATTTCTTCATTCTCTGGAGATAGGGCTGCTGCACATGCCACTGCTAATGCTTTGTACTTCTGAGTTTAATCAAAATTAAAAATAATGTTGGACAATTACAGGAACATGCTTCTCATCTCTTTGAAGCTGCAATTGCTCTCTAATTTGCTTAGAGTGGACTTCCTCTCTTTTCAGATTGTTCTAAAATTAGAGTTAATATTTTAGAGCTTCAGAGTCATTATCATGTGAGTCCCTCTCCCCAAAATAAGGAGAGAGAGAGATCTAACAGAGACTGGGAACACTAATAGGGACATGACATGGGCTGTTAGCAATATATCTTTCTTTTTGCTGAAGTTTCATAGAATCAGAGAATGACTCAGGTTGGAAGGGACCTCAGAGATCATCTACTCCAACCTCCCCACCATGGCTAGGGATGCCTCTCAACTAGGCTCAAGGTCTCAGCCAACCTGGCTTTGAACACTCCCAGGCAGGAGGCAGCCACAACCTCTCAGCCTATTCCAGAGTCTCAGCACCCTCCTACTGAAGAACTTCTTCCTCAGCTCCAGTCTAACCCTGCTCTCCCTCAGCTTCAAACCATTCCCCCTTGTCCTGTCTCCAGACACCCTGATGAAAAGTCCCTCTGCAGCCTTCCTGTAGGATCCCTTCAGGTATCTAATGACAAGAGTCATTATTTGGGTGTGGGTTTGGAGGTGAATGCCACATCCTCGGCTGTGTGCCACGGGGGTGATGTGAGAGTGTCCTGACAGTGAACAACAAGATCCCACCAAGAGCAATAGGAAAAGCAAATGG
The DNA here is from genome assembly GCF_027791375.1 of Indicator indicator. NCBI lineage: Eukaryota > Metazoa > Chordata > Aves > Piciformes > Indicatoridae > Indicator > Indicator indicator. The sequence continues at coordinate 30,347,337 of NC_072019.1, forward strand.
TGAAATTTAATCCCCTCATCTAAAAAGGCTGCAATGCTACATCCTTTCTCAGAGCAGAGAGGCTAAGATCATTGTCCATCCACCACCAAAATCAAAGGAAAGCTTCCCAGTGATTTTAAGGATTAGTTGAAGCATTGCTTGAGTACTTTCATTCTTGAGAGGCATCCCTGCCCATGGTGGGAAGGTTGGAGTAGATGATCCCTAAGGTCTCTCCCAACCTAAGCCATTCTATGATTGTTCCCTGACAATTTTTACTCCAACCTACTGACCTCTGGTTGATCATTGACCAACCTGGCAAAGGCTGTCACTGATAAACTAAACCAAAAAGCTGTGAATTAAAACTTAGCCTCAACTGGTGACATGGGTTGGCAAACCTGCCTTTGGAAATTCTGCTCAATGCTACTGCAGATGTTTGGGGGATGCTCAGGGTGGGCAGCCTGATAGAGTGGGGGCTTGGCTGGTGCAGTTTGTTCTGCTTTCCCAAAGAGAGTTCCAGTAAAGGCTACAGAAGCTGCCTGTGCTGGTGGCAGGAATGCTCTGATACAATTCATGGCTAGGTGGTGAAAGTTGCTCCTTATATTCAGCACTGTGTCAACATCTGGCTCTGTCTTTTGTTTTCTTTTTAGTCATTTTTTTCTGGAGCAACTGGCTTCATTGGACACTAAAAGAGGGGGAAAAATCCCTTTAGGGGTTTCAAAATCAAGTAGTATGAAATGAGGAACTCTCAGCCAGACAAAACAACCTTTTGCCAGTCTCAATCTGTGTAGGGGGAAGTTTAGGGTTGATCTTAGGAAGAAGTTCTTCCCAGAAAGAGAGACTGGCCTTTGGAATGGGCTGCCCAGGGAGGTGGAGGTGGAGGTCCCTGGAGGTGTTTAAGAGGAGCCTGGATGAGGCACTTAGTGCCATGGTCTGGTTGATTAGATAGGGTTGGGGGATTGTTTGGACTTGATGATCTCAGAGGTCTCTTCCAACCTGGTTGGTTGATTCTGATACCTTTAACCTAATGCTTATCTTAATATTTTTGCTGTTATACTTCATGTACAGGTTAAATATCTTCACAAACAGCTTGGAAGGGTTGGTTCTTGATCACAGGTACTATGCTGGGGGATGTTCTCCCCATTATATCATGGACACGAGGTTCAGGAAGCCGTACAATGTTGAAAGCTACACACCAGAGGTACGTGTCAGCTTTGTCTGCAGGGTAACAATACTGAGAAAGCTTCTGTGCTAAATCACTTCGTAAACAACTGCACAATCCAGGAGGCCAAAGGGAATGAGACCTGAATTTAGCCACACTTCTGGAGCGTCATCTTACCCCACACACTCTGTGAGGGTGGACAAGTCCCCTTATGATGATGTCCATGTGCACTGGAATTGAGGGCAGTGTTCCCTTGCCCTTTGTCAGTGCAAAAACTGAGCCTAACCTTCTTGATGCCTTCTGTCCAGGAGGGCCTGAGAGCCACCCAGTGGGCATGGGGAGCTTGATGTTAGGCAGGATTGTGGAGTGCCTTAAGAGCCATCCTGGGCAGCTGCCCTTTGTGCAACAGCCTCGGATTTAGCAGCACACCATTTGCTTTGTGTGGAAGATCATTTCCATGGTGCATCCAAGCTCTGTTTCAAATACTATATATTTTGAATGCTCTTGACATATTTTTGAGTGTTGCCTGCTAGGAAACCTTTCTTCCTTTCAGAATTCATGCTTTAATTGATGCCTTTGTTTAAGATTTCACCTTCTTTGCATCAGCTTGACACGGTAAGTAAACGCCGGAGGTCCTGGCAGTATGGAGGAGACAGGAGCTTTCCCTGCTGCTGCAAATGTAGTATTCTTGAAGTACCAGTGTTGATAATAATAGTGCTTTTGCAATTAGACAAGGCTTTTCATCTTCAAAGGGCAAGCATGAATTCACAAGTATATTTGCACCTGTATTCCTTCCCCATGCTTCAGGTATACAATCGCTGTGCAGGAAATTAAATGTGTTGGGTTTTTTTTTTTTTTTGCTCTCTGTTTAGACCAAAGGCAAATATGAATTTACAATGACTGAGTATGACTCCTACTCAGATTATGAAAGCAGTGTCCTGAAGGCAAAAGCTTCGCAGTCTAGCTTCAGCTTTGGTATAAAAATACCACAAGTGTTTGAACTGGGTTACAACTCCAACGACAACAGGTTCAAGAAGTTCATTCAGAGGATGAAAAGATTTTCTTCAACTGTAAGCATTGCTCCACTTAATTCTCTGCTTAATGCATCCTCTGCCTCTCTGTGTGTATCAGTTTGATCCTCAGCATCACATCAGCAGCCATGACTGGGATAAATGAAATCTTTCCTCCTTTTGCAGTTTGCATGGCTTAAGCCTTCACTGAGGCCACAACACCCCCTTACTTGTGTTTATAGCAGCCAGGACCTTTTCCATTCACCCATCAGCCAGGAACTGCTCTGCCTAACCTCTTGTGGCAGTTTCAGGCTGTGCCTAGAAAATTTTCCACAGATCTTGTACAGAAAGTGGTAGAATGTCAATAAATTACCATTGGGTATAAAAGGGGAAATAATGATAAGGTCTAACTAATCCCATTGGTCTGAAAACTGACATCAAGTTAGTTGTGTAAACTTACTCTTTCTGTTTTCAGCTTCTTTGCTCTAGCTGGTACTAGCTGGTGGCTTTTGCTTGGCCGTTGCTGACCTTGGCTGCATTCTTTGTTGTGGCTGAGTACTAATAAGCTCCTCTCTGCTTTTCTCCTTTTTTTTTTCTTGTCCTGTGTACAGGGAAAAAGGGGGGGAAGGGAGGGGAAGCTGTTGGTAACCCCCTGGTTTTGTCCAGGGGGGTTCTTGTGTTGCTTATAAATTGTAAATATTGTGTATTTTGTACATATTCATTGCATTCCATGTTTCTAGATTGTAGTGTGCTTGTAAAAAACAGCTTTGTTTACTTCCAACTGAGCTGCTCTGGCAATTTTATGTTGGGGGATAATTTCAACCCACCCCACCTCTGAAATCACAGGCTGACAGGGGTTCGAAGGGGTCCTCTGGAGATCATCTAGTCCAAACCCATGGCTAAAGGAGGGTCTCCCAGAGCAGGTTGCACAGGACAGTATCCAGGTGGGCTTTGACTGGCTGCAGAGACCATCTAGATGTGGTGCTCAAGGATATGGTGTTGTAGTGGCCCTGCTGAAGTTAGATAATGGTTGGACTTGGTGATCTTAAAGGTCTTTTCCAACCATAGTGATTTTGTGATTCCTTTGGATCAGCCAGAGAATGGCCTGAATCAGGATGATTCAGGATTTTCCAGGAGAGAGCTTGTGAGAGGCAAAGGCTGCTCAGCATTATTAGGGGTAGAGCAGTCTCATGGGATGCTGCTTGTGTTCTGGTCAGTCAGAGCAGAGCCTGGAGCCTGCCTTTTTCCAAGTCCCAGCCATTACTTAACCTGTAATGGACATCTCTCCCCCTTCCTGCTTCCTTCTCTAGTCCCAGTCAGAACCCAGATTTTCAGAAACTTTACTTCTAAAAGTTTTGGGTTTGCTAAATTTAAAGGTTTCCAGCTGCAGACTCTGAGAAGTCATGGTTGGACTCAAGGATCTTAAAGGTCTTTTCCAACCAAAATGATTCCATGATTCTATGATTCTCTCCTGACCAGCATGAACTTGAACATGTCCAGAGAAGGGCAACGAAGCTGGGGAGGGGTCTGGAGCACAAACCCTGTGAGGAGAGGTTGAGGGAGCTGGGGGTGTTTAGCCTGGAGAAGAGGAGGCTCAGGGCAGACCTCATTGCTGTCTACAACTACCTGGAGGGAGGTTGTGGCCAGGTGGGGGTTGGTCTCTTCTCCCAGGCAACCAGCACCAGAACAAGAGGACACAGTCTCAAGCTGTGCCAGGCTCGAGGTGAGGAGGAAGTTCTTCCCAGAAGGAGTAATTGGCCATTGGAATGTGCTGCCCAGGGAGGTGGTGGACTCACCATCCCTGGAGGTGTTCAGAAAAAGCTTGGATGTGGCACTTGGAGCCATGGTTTAGTTGTCAGGAGGTGTTAGGTATTAGGTAATAGGTTGGACTTGATGATCTCTGAGGTCTTTTCCAACCTGGCTGGTTCTATGATTCTGTGAATTGAATTGTTGACTCTAAAACAGCTATGTGTGGCCACAGCAATGGCACCCAGCCCTCACTCCTGGACTCTTTTGTGTCCCTACATCCCATGCAGTCCAGCAAATTCATTCATGCTCGTTCTGAGCTGGCTGTGGCCACTTACAAGCTGAAGCCCCGAGCCTTGATGCTGCACTATGAGTTCCTGCAGAGACTCCATCAGCTCCCTCTGGAGTACAGCTATGGGGAGTACAGAGAGCTCTACAGAGACTATGGGACCCATTACATCACCGAGGCTACCGTTGGGGGGATCTATGAGTATACTTTAGTCATGAACAGCGATGAGCTCCAGAAGGCAGGTATGTGCTTCTGATGGTGCTGAGAAAACTGGGGGGGCCAGTGTTCTAGTGGGAAAGTTCTTCACAGAAAGAGTAATTGGCCAGTGGAATGTGCTGCCCAGGGAGGTGGTGGAGTCACCATCCCTGGAAGTGTTCAAGAAAAGCTTGGATGTGGTGCTTGGAGCCATGGTTTAGTTGTCAGGAGGTGTTAGGTATTAGGTAATAGGTTGGGCTTGATGATCTCTGAGGCCTTTTCCAGCCTGGTTGATTCTGTGAAAATCCCTCTGCAAGTACCCAGTGATGGTTCAGGTCTGAGAGGTGATGGAAGAAAAACTGAATCACACAGAATGTTAGGGGGTGGAAGGGGGTGAGTCCAATCCCCCTGCCAGAGCAGGGTCACCCAGGGCAGGTCACACAGGAACACATCCAGGGGGGTTTTGAATATCTCCAGGGAAGGAGACTACACAACCTCCCTGGGCAGCCTGTTCCAGGGCTCTGCCACCCTCAGTGAAATTTTTTTTCCTTATATTCCTGTGGCACCTCCTCTACTCCAGCTTGCACCCATTGCCCCTTGTCCTATCATTGGACATCACTGAGCAGAGCCTGGCTCTGTCCTCCTCACACTGCCCTGCACATCTTGATAAACATGAATGAGGTCACCCCCCAGGCTCCTCCTCTCCAAGCTAAAGAGCCCCAGGTCTCAGCCTGTCCTCAGCAGGGAAATGTTCCACTGATGCCTTCAGCATCTTTGTGGCTCTGTGCTGGACTCTTTCAAGCAGTTCCCTGAGGTCCTTCTTGAACTGAGGGGCCCAGAACTGGACACAGTATTCCAGGTGGGCCCTCATCAGGGCAGAACGGAGGGTCAGGAGAACCTCTCTGGACCTACTAACCACAGCCCTTCTAATCCACCCCAGGATACCGTTGGCCTTCCTGGCCACAAGGAGTCAGTAACATCAGGAAGAAAGCCTGCGGGAAAGAACATGGGAGCGGAAGTGCTTTATGGCAGTGAATGAGGAGCCTGCTTTGCAAAGCGTGCTCAGCTCACTGGTTTCATCTACATCTCAGGCTGTGGGGTGCTGCCAGTTGACAACCCAGGGCCCTGTAGCAAGGATTTTAGCTGACATGTTTTGGAGGCTGACAAGATGTTGAGATGAATGAGAATTGTGTAGCTCAACGCTTTTGTTCGCCGTGAAAACCTTCACCTCAGTTCTTTTGCCATCGCCTTCAAATGACAGTTCTGAAACACCTTTAGCCTCCAGAGCTTTTCCAGCGTGTAGGAAGCAGTAAATAATTTGCTGGGTGACTTTTGTGCCTGACATTGCTCCTGCTCTTTGGCTCTGGCTTCCTTTTCTGTGAGGGATGATGATAGTTGTGGAGGAGAGAGTGAGCCAGGTGGCATTAATCAATAGCTGCCCTCTCATATTTATGCATTGGCATGGCAATGAGTAGCTGCCTCTGCTGTCTGGTGGTGGTGGGATGCTCAGGCTGTTTGCTCTTCTGCTCTCTAGGAAGCTGCTTCTCCTGTAGTGAGAGATACAGCCCAGAGGGAGAGAATTTAGGCTCAGATTTCAGATGCTCACAACGTTAGTACTGTCCCATCCCAAGCCATGCTTGCTTGGGCTGTTTGTGGCCAGCAGGACCAGAGAGGTGACCATCCCCCTGTACTCAGCACTGGTGAGACCACACCTCGAGTGTTGTGTTCAGTTCTGGGCCCCTCACTACAGGAAGGGCATTGAGGGGCTGGAGTGTGTCCAGAGAAGAGCAATGAGGCTGGAGAGGGGCCTGGGGCACCTGGCCTGTGAGGAGCAGCTGAGAGAGCTGGGGATGTTCAACCTGGAGAAGAGGAGGCTGAGGGGAGACCTCATTGCTCTCTACAGCTACTGAAGGGAGGATAGAGTGAGAAGGGAGCAGCCTCTTCTCCTTGATGACAAGTGACAGGACCAGAGGAAATGGTTCCAAGCTGCACCAGGGGAGGTTCAGGCTGGATATTAGGAAACATTTCTTCACTGAAAGGGTTCTGAAAGATTGGAATGGTCTGCCCAGAGCAGTGCTGGAGTCACCATTCCTGGAGGTGTTCAGAAGATGAGTAGATATGGCACTTCAGGACATAGTTTAATGGCCGTGATGTTGTTAGAGGTCTTTTCCAACAGTTCTATGATCCTGTGAAATGCTACCTACATAACAGCATCTGCTGGCCCAGATCAGGATCCTGGAGTAGTACCAACATTTCCATGCTCTCCCTGGTGGTGAGCAGGGCTGTAAGTTCTCCCCAGGGTTTGGTATCAAGTAATCAAATCCATCATCATGTTTGCACTGTCTGTGCTGGAAATCAAGTCTGCTTTTCACAGAATGGTAGGGGTTGGAAGTGACCTCTGAAGATCATCCAGTCCAACCCCCCCTGCTAGAGCAGGATCACCTAGAGCAGATCACACAGCAACATGTCCAGGAGTGTGATTCAGTCTAGTGTCTGTGAAATTGCAGATGTGGTGCTGAGGGCCATGGTTTAGTGGTGCCCTGACAGTGCTGGGTTAATGGTTGGACTTGATCATCTTAAAGGTCTCTTCCAACCAAGCCAGTTTTGTGATTCTAGGTCTAGAAACTGGCCAATATCAGATGTATGAGAAGGACATGAGAACAGGACAGCCATGCAGTGATTTTTGTGTTATCAGCTCATGGAAACAGTTTTGCCATCAAGACATGCCTTCAGCTAAAACACTGAAGGATTCAGGAAGTGTGGAGGATTACAGCAACGATCGGAGAATGATGAAAAGAGGTTCTGGAGAGTCACATCTGTTCTTTTACCATGATAACCACTTAAATATTTTTGAGTAAAAGGACAGCAAGACATTTGAAGAAGGATTTTGGGGAAGGACATAGAAAGGATTTATAGATTTTAAGGGCAAATTCTTATGTAGCAGGAGAAAAAACATAGTAGAGCTTCATGGAGAGCCTTTCACGAATCACCTGAGGCTCTTCTGGCAGCAAGTATTGGAGATGAGGTAGCAAAGGGAGGAGAAGCTGCTTCATCTGTCACTGTCTTTAAAATCCTGGCTTCTGGGAATGAGTAGTCCATTGTCAAAGATGTTTGGTGTTGAAGTCCCAGGCAAGGCTCCCAACCATTACAGATCTACAGAACAGCATAGTTGGTACCCAAAGACCTCCTCTTTCAGCAATCACCTTGCATTTGCATTTCCAGAGTTCCAGAGTTTTGGAAAGTGTGGAGGTTTCATTCCATAGAGATCTGTTAAATATCCTCCCCCAAAAAGGTTTCTTCTTAAAAATCCTGACTTCTAGGGATGGGGATGGGTCATGGGGTAGTCCTTTGTCAAAGATATTTGGTGTTGAAGTCCCAGGTGAGGCTCCCAAACATTGAAGCTCTGCAGGACAGCAGAGTTGGTACCTGAAGACCTCCTCTTTCAGCAACTACCTTGCATTTGCACTTCCAGAGATCTGAAAAGTGTAGAGATTTCATTCCACAGAGATCTGTTAAATATCCAAAAAAGCAAAAAAAAAAAAAGTCTTCTTCATCTTTCCTGTTTTTCCCAAAGGAATAATATTTCTCAGCTCCCATTTTCTGTGTAGGTGGACAGAAGCCATCAGAAAGTGGTGTGAAAAGGCTGCAGTTTTCTGCTGTGTTTTTCAGGTTATTCTCTGAGTGATGTCCAGAAATGTGCACAGCGTGGCTTTAACATTGGTGTCAGGATTTATGATGTCTATGGGAGCCTTGGAATAACTGCAGCTGGCTGTAAATCCCTTTTAAAAGAGGTTGGAGGTAAGCATGAAACATTCTTGCCATTTAATTTCTAGCCTTTGTTGTAATGAAAAGAAGATTTTTGTGATCTTGCCTGCCTGAAGTAATTCTCCACTCCCTCACAGTCACTTTAAAGTCTGCTGGCTAACCCCAGCCAAGCTCAAAACAGAAATGGAGATGTCTCAAGCAAGGTTTTCTTTGCTGGGTAAAGAAGAAATATCTGCTCAGTGGCCCAGGAGAACGCAGGAACAGGTCAAGCATTACCCACCTGGCTGGTGCTGTGTTAGCAATGCACCCACCCCTCAGCAGAGCAGCCTGAGATGCTCCTTTTTAACCCAAAAATGCCCAAATGGGGAGCCAGGGAGGTCATGGTGTTGTGGGAGGCTCGTAGGACATATGGGAAGCCAGGGGTGTAGCAGTGGGAGGAGGGTGCACTGAAAGGGGCCCGGGCAATGTTCATGGTGGTGAGGAGCATCAGGCTGTGCAAGGACCTGGCAAGCTTATAACCATGGGGGAGAAATTTAGGAGGAGAGATAGAGTGAAGGAGAGGAGGATGGGGATATTGCTGCAAGGGAGTGGGAGAGGCACAGGGACATGTAGGTGTGCACCACTTGTGACCACCACTTGTGACCACCACTTGTGACCACCACTTGTGACTTCTTGTATCCAGAGAAGGGCAAAAAAGCTGGTGAGGGGACTGGAGCACAAACCCTATGAGGAGAGGCTGAGGGAGCTGGGGGTGTTTAGCCTGGAGAAGAGGAGGTTCAGGGGAGACCTCATTGCTGTCTACAACTACCTGAAGGGAGGTTGTAGCCAGGTGGGGTTTGGTCTCTTCTCCCAGGCAACCAGCAACAGAACAAGAGGACACAGTCTCAAGCTGTGCAGGGGGAAGTTTAGGCTTGACCTTAGAAAGAAGTTCTAAGAAGACCTTAGAAGTTCTAAGAAGATCTTAGAAAGAAGTTCTAAGAAGTTCTTAGAAGTTCTTCCCAGAGGGAGAGATTGCCCATTGGAGTGGGCTGTCCAGGGAGGTGGTGGGGTCGAAGTCCCTGGAGGTGTTTAAGCAAAGCCTGGAGGAGGCACTCAGTGCCATGGTCTGGTTGATTAGATAGGGTTGGGTGTGATAGCTTACAACTATGTCTTTAATTTTTCTCCACAAAGTTTGAGCAGATCGCTTGGACTTGACGGTCTTGGAGGTCTCTTCCAACCTGGCTGATTCTGTGACCTCTTTCCTTTGCCCTCTCTGTGGACTAGGTCATGCACAAGGGTGATTTGCTTTTAGCTTGTATCTCAACCCCAGTCCACACAAACACACCGTGAACAGAGTTGGCCACTTCCTGAACGTATTTTTGCAGACATCACCTCCAAGAAGCAGTTTGTGGAAGACTTCATCGCCCTCGTTCGTGGCGGAGCAAGCGAGCACATCACCACCTTGGCTTACAAAGGCCTGCCCACAGCAACCCTGATGCAGGAGTGGGGAGATGCTGTGCAGTACAACCCTGAAATCATAAAGCTAAAGGTACTGTATCCATCACCTCACAGAATCATGGGATGCCTTAGATTGGGTTGGACCTCAGAGATCATCCACTCCAGCCTCCCCGTCACAGGCAGGGACACCTCTCAGCTGTTCAATGCTTGGGTTGTATTGCAAAGTTTCATTTTAGGTTAAAATGTTTATATTTGTAAAAGGTGTTTGTTTCTCCTTGAAAATTCTGATTTTCCATTTAAAAAAAGAGAGAGAGAGAAATTCTAAAAAAACCAGGAAACCAAGCAAAAATCAACAATTTGGAAATTGGCTGGAAGAATCCTCACTATCAATCCAGGCTGGGGGATGAGGTGATAGAAAGCAGCCCTGTGGAAAGGGAACTGGGGGTGCTGATAGACAAGAAGCTGGACATGAGCAGACAGTGTAAACTTGCAGCCCAGAAGACCAATCACATCCTGGGCTGCATCAAAAGATGTGTTGCCAGCAGATCCAGAGAGGTGACTCTGACACTTTGCTGTGTTCTGGTGAGACCTCATCTGGAGTGCTGCATCCAGCTCTGCATCCCTTGACACAGAAAGGACATGGACCTGATGGAGCAGGTCCAGAGGAGGCCATGAAAATGATCAGAGGGTTGGAGCACCTCTGCTACAAGGACAGGCTGAGGGAGCTGGAGGTGTTCAGTCTGGAGAAGAGAAGGCTCCAAGGAGATCTAACAGCAGCCCTCCAGTACCTGAAGGGGGCTACAAGAAGGATGGAGAGAAACTGGTAGCAAAGGCCTGCAGTGACAGGACAAGGGGCAATGGCTTCAAACTAGAGCAGAGCAGATTTAGATTGGATGTTAGGAACAAATTCTGCACCATGAGGATGGTAGAACACTGGAACAGGTTGCCCATGGAGGTGGTTGAGGCCCCATCCCTGGAGATATTCAAGGCTCTGGGCAACCTGATCTAGTTGAGGATGTCCCTGCTGAGTGCAGAGGGGGTTGGACTGGATGACCTTTGTGAGTTCCTTCCAACCACAGAACCCTTCTGTGATTCTGTGAAATACAAACAGAGCCTGCCTGGTCCTTGCTGCAGTGGATTGACCCTCCAGAAGTGTGGTGGGAGGTGTGTGGGCAGGAGACAAGAGATATAAGAACCCTCCACAGCAGATCCCATGGACAGAAAATTCTCCCACCAGAATTTGCAACGTTCTTTGTCTTGCCTGGCACCAGTGACCAGGCTGCCCAGTGATAAACCTCAGATGGATGTAATTTGGGTTTGGTATCTCTAATCCTTCATTTCCATACCAATATCCCTGTGGGGCTTGAAGATCAAAAGTACCAGCAGAGTGTGACTAAATGTCAGCACAAGAATGCTTAGTTAGGGAAAACTAAAGCAAATCAGTTCATAAATCATCTGCTGAAGGGACTTGGCAGGTCACTTTCAGTGTGTTTCCTCATTTGTATGATCTGAATTCAAAAAGCAAAGTATGGATCACAGATAATTGATGAAGACCAGCAGGAAATGAGCACCTTTTCATTGAAGCATTCTATTTCTTGTAGCTTGAGCCTGTGATAGCAGCAGGGCCATCTTTCATGCTTTCTGTATTGCTGTGGCCTGTGTGGCAGGCATCTTTAAGAGCAAGGATGGGAGTCCTGGTGGACAAGAAGTTGTCCATGGGACAGCAATGTGCCCTTGTGGCCAAGAAGGCCAATGGGATCCTAGGGGGCATTAAGAGGAGTGTGTCCAGCAGATCCAGGGAGGTTCTCCTCCTCCTCCACTCTGCCCTGGTGAGACCTCACCTGGAATATTGTATCCAATTCTGCACTCCACAGTTCAAGAGGGTCAGGGATCTATTGGAGAGAGTCCAACGGAGGGCTATGAGGATGATGAAGGGACTGGAGCACTGCCTGATGAGGAGAGGCTGAGAGCCCTGGGGCTGTTTAGTCTGGAGAGGAGAAGACTGAGAGAGGATCTAATCAATGTGAGCCTGTGATCTGTGATCCTGTGAATTTGGGGTGGTCCTCTGGTGACACATGCCAGTGCTGTCTCACTGGTGTTAGTGGGTGACTGGCAGTATTGAAACCACACTGTAACTTCCCATTGTTCTTAGGGAAAAAAAATTAATGAGTGGATCAAAGTCTCCTTGGTCCTTCCTACACATTCACTGTGTTCACAGGGTCACAGGATATTAGGGGTTGGAAGAGACCTCTGAAGATCATCAAGTCCAACCCTCCTGCCAGAGCAGGATCATAGAATCCAGCACAGGTCACACAGGAACACATCCACATGGGGCTTGAAAGTCTTCAGAGAAGAAGACTCCACAAACTCTCTGGGGAGCCTGTTCCAGTGCTCTGGGACCCTCACAGCGAAGAAGTTCCTCCTCATGTTGAGGTGGAACCTCCTGTGCTGGAGTTTCTATCCATTGCCCCTTGTCCTGTCACAGGGTGCAACTGAGCAGAGCCTGTCCCCTCCCTCTCGACACCCAGCATCCCTTTATCTTCTCCTACCAACCCCACATCTGCAGGTGAAGATCACCATCCTCTCCTTTCTGAAGGCAGTGGAAGCCCTTATGCTGGCTTCATAGACAAATCAAGCTTGAAATGCAGAAGTGGCTGATGTGAAAGGGCAAATTTAAATTCTGTGACCATGCAGTGTGGTGTGGGAGGAATGAAGGAGCCCTTTGTGGGTGGGTTTTGGGGGAGGGGGGACACTTTTTAATCTGAGTAAGAAAGCACTCAGGAAACGTAGGTTTGAGCAAATCCGATCTAAAAATGTTGGTGTCTGGAAAATGGGTGAAAAAGAATTGACTGAAACTGCTGAGAAACTTTGCCTGTTTGTCAGCTAAGAGGATGGCATTTTGCTGGGCATTTGCGACTCCTTCAGTGGTGGAAACCAAGGGGATCATCCCCATCCCTGGAACAGGCTTCCCAGGGGGGTTGTGGAGTCTCCCTCTCTGAAGATACTCAAAACCCACCTGGATGCACTCCTGTGTGATCTGCCCTGGCTGATCCTGCTCTGGCAGGGGGGTTAGACTTGGATGATTTTTCGAGGTCCCTTCCAACCCCTAACATTCTGTGATGATTCCTGACCTGGCTGCGCTGTTCACGAGGAAACACCCACGGGAATCCCGGAGCCTGTAGCACAAAGCCCTTCCTTTCCCCCTCCAGCCGTGCCACCGCTGAGCCCTGCGCTGCTGCCAGCACTCGGAACTCGGCAATGAAAGCTGTACCCTTCCCTCCCGGCAGGCAGAGCCACTGCACCAGCTGCTGACTCGCACGGACTTTGCTCATGCCATCGCCGTGAAGGAAAACCTCCGACGGGCTCTGGATCAGTTTCAGCTGGAGACCAGCTCCTGTCGCTGTGCTCCCTGCCACGGCAACGGCATCCCCTTCCTGCGAGGTAGGAGGGATTTGCACCTCTAAAGAGAAATGAGCTGGGAATTCGTGGGGAGTTAGGGAAGCTCAGCAAGTCATCTGCTCCTCTTAAGGTTCTTCTGGTAGGGTTTTGCACCCTCTTCTTTACCCTCTAAAGAGAAATGAGCTGAGAATTTCTGGGGAGTAGGGAAGCTCAGCAAATGATCTGCTCCTCTTAAGTTTCTCCTGTCATTTCTTTTTCAGGTAATTAGGTTTTTTTTAAGTTGGTCTATTTTTTTTACTTTTAAAGTTAGTCTTAGTTTCTCTTCCTTCCTGCAAGGTAGAAGGGTTTTGCACCCTCTTTTTTACCCTCTAAAGAGAAATGAGCTGAGAATTTGTGGGGAGTAGAGAAGCTCAGCAAATGATCTTGCTCTTCTTAAGTTTCTCCTATCATTTCTTTTTCAGGTAATTAACTAATTAATTTTTTTTAAAGTTGGTCTATTTTTTTTTAATTATTATTTTAAAGTTAGTCTTAGCTTCTCTACCTTCCTGCAAGGTAGAAGCATTTTGCACCCTCTTCTTTACCCTCTAAAGAGAAATGAGCTGAGAATTTGTAGGGAGTTAGGGAAGCTCAGCAAGTAATCTGCTCCTCTTAGGTTTCTCCTGTCATTTCTTTTTCAGGTAATTAACTAATTAATTTTTTTTCCAAAGTTGTTCTATTTTTATTATTATTTTAAAGTTAGTCTTAGCTTCTCTACCTTCCTGCAAGGTAGAAGGGTTTTGCACCTTCTTCTTTACCCTCTAAAGAGAAATGAGCCGAGAATTTGTGGGGAGTAGGGAAGCTCAGAAGGTCATCTGCTCCTCTAAAGTTTCTCCTGTCATTTATTTTTCAGATAATTAAGTAATTATTTCTTTTTAGTTGATCTTTTTTTTTTTTTTAAGTTGATCTTAGTTTCTCCTTAATTTCTTTTTCAGATAATAAGTCAATTTTTTTTTAAGTTGTTGTTGGGGTTTTCTTGTTTGGTTGGTTTTCCAATTATTCTTAGTTTCTCCTGTCTTTTTTTTTTCAAGTAATTTAATTAATTTTATTTTTTAAGTTGGTCTTTTTTTTTTCTTTCAAAGTTAGTCTTAGTTTCTCCTTAATTTCTTTATCAGGTAATCAGTTAATTTAGGTTTTAAGCTGTTAGGGTTTTTTGGTGTTTGTTTCTAAAGTTATTCTTTGTTTCTCCTGCAATTTTTTTTTTAAAGTGATTAATTATTATTTTTTTTAAGTTGGTCTATTTTTTCCTTTTAAAGTTAGTCTTAGTTTCTCCTTTATTTCTTTTTCAGGTAATTAGTAAATTTAGTTTTTAAGCTGTTAGGGTTTTTTTCTGTTTGTTTTTAAGTCATTCTTAGTTTCTCCTGCAATTTTTTTAAGGTGATTAATTTTTTTTTTAAGTTGGTCTATTTTTTTCTTTTAAAGTTAGTCTTAGTTTCTCCTGTAATTTCTTTTTTAGGTAATTAGTTTATTTTTTTAACTTGTTGGATTTTTATTTGTTTGTTTGTTTTAATTGTTCTTAGTTTCTCCTGTGATTTCTTTTTCAGTTAATTAACTAATTAAGTATTTTTTTTTAAGTTGATCTATTTTTTTTTTTAGTTAGTCTTAGTTTCTCTACCTTCTTCTTTACCTTCTGGGAATTTGTGGAAAGTAGGGAAGCTTGGCAAGTAATCTGCTTTTAGTTTCTCCTGCCATTTCTTTTTCAGGTAGTTAACTAATTTTTTTGGTTTTTTCCAATTATTCTTAGTTTCTTCTGTCTTTTTTTTTGGTCAGGTAATTAATTAATGTATTTTTTTTTTAAGTTGATCTATTTTTTTTTCTTTTAAAGCTAGTCTTAATTTCTCCTTAATTTCTTTTTCAGGTAATTAGTTTATTTTGTAAACTGTTAGGGAGTTTTTTTCTGTTTGTTTTTTAAGTTATTCTTATTTTCTCCTGTGATTTTTTTTTTTAAGGTCAGTAATTAATTAATAATTATTTTTTCAAGTTGATCTAGTTTTGTTTTTAATTGGTCTTACGTTCTCCTTAATTTCTTTTTCAGATCATTAGTTATTTTTTTTTAAGCTGTTGGATTTTTTGTGTTTGTTTTGTTTTTTTTTTTTTTTTAAGTTATTCTTAGTTTCTCCTGCCATTTTTCCAGGTAATTAACTAATTAATTTCTATTTTTTTAATTGGCCTGTATTTTTGTTTCAAAGTTTGTTTTAGTTTCTCCTGTGATTTCTTTTTCAGGTAGTTAATTGATTTTTTTTTTAAGTTAGTCTTAGTTTCTCTTCCTTTTTCTTTACTCTCTGAAAAGAAATGAGCTGAGAATTTTTTGGGGAGTAGGGAAGCTCAGCAAGTAATCTGTCTTAGTTTCTCCTACCATTTCTTCTTCAGGTAATTATTTAACTTTTTTTTTTTTTTAAGTTCTTGGGTTTTTTTTATTTTGTTGTTTTTTAAGATGGTCTTAGTTTCTCCTGCCATTTTTTTTTCAGGTAATTAACTAATGAATTTTTGGTTTAAGTTGGTCTATTTGGGGTTTTTTGTTTGTTTGTTTTTTTCAGTTGTCCTTATTTTTTTTTCTGTGATTTCTTTTTCAGGTAATTAATTTATTTTTTAAGTTGTTGGGGATTTTTTTGCTTGTTTGGGTTTTTTTTTTTTTTGTTTGTTTGTTTTTTGTTGGGTTTTTTTTGTTGGGTTTTGTGTTCATTCTTTTTTTTAAATTGTTCTTAGTTTCTTCTGCCATTTCTTTTTCAGGCAATTAATTTTTTTTAAATTGTATGGGGCTTTTGTTTTGTTTTTTAAGTTGTTCTTAGTTTCTCCTGTAATTTCTTTTTCAGGTAACTAAGTAATTGATTTATTTTTTTTAAGTTGGTCTATTTTTTTTTAATTTAGTCTTAGTTGCTCCTGCCATTTCTTTTTCTCTGGTAATTACTTATTTCGAATTTTTTATTTAAGTTGGTCTAATTTGTTGAGTACCACCAGTAAGGACTTACAACCAGTAAGTCAAAAAACTCAAGGGATGAGTCTTTGACCACCATCTGTGTCAATTTTGTGTCAGATTTGTTCCTTCTCAATTATGCATTAAAAACAAAAAAAGACAAGAAAAAAAAATTGGACATCTTTAAGTCTCCTCCTTTGCCTTTTAGATTGTTTCCACCCTCCTAGAGAAGTGGCTCAGCTCAGCATTAATTAGTGTTTGCAAAAAATGTTTTGAGGACGTAAAGCACCACACAGGTGCCAGGCACCTTTATCCCCTCACCTCCCACCACAGAAGCTGTCCTCCTTTCTAAGCTGATTTAAAAATGAATGGGGAAAGAAAAAAAAAAAAGAAAAACAATCAAATTGAATTAAAAACCTCACAGAGAGCTGTGATCCAGGCTGCACCTGCAGAAGTCATAGAATTGTCAGGATTGGAAGGGACCTCAAGGATCATCCACTTCCAACCCCCCTGCCATGGGCAGGGACACCTCACACTACATCAGGTTGCTCAGAGCCACGTCCAGCCTGGCTGCAAAAACCTCCAGGGATGAGGCTTCCACCACCTCCCTGGGCAACCTCATCCAATGTCTCACCACCCTCATGGGGAAGAACTTCTTCCTAACATCCAATCTGAATCTCCCCATTTCTAGTTTTGCTCCATTCCCCCCAAGTCCTATCACTCCCTCACACCCTAAAAAGTCCCTCCCCAGCTTTCTTGCAGGCTCCCTCAGGCCACAAGAAGGTGTCCTTGGAGCCTTGGTCCCTTTGTTAGTGGTTGTCATCACAAGTCCTGATGAGCATTGTTATCATCTAACTGTATCTGATAAGTATCATTGTCATCTAACTGTATCTGATAAGTATCATTGTCATCTAACTGTATCTAATGCAGAAAGCATTGCTTCAGGTACCAGCCAGCCCACTGGAGCACTTAAAGGATTTGTCTCATGATTACCTTTAATAACTTTTTAGGAGCTCAGGCAGGTTAGGGTTTCATTTAGGATCTTCTCAACAAGAGGTTTTCAATGAATAGTTAGTTACCTAATTGGGAGCTCTCCTGCAAGGTGTTGCCATGGGGATGCACATCACTAGCTGAGCAGCCAGCCTGGGGTTATGTGGACTTCTCCTCTGCCACAAATCCAAGCTGGGATCATCAAATCCTACAATTGTCAGGGTTGGAAGGGACCTCAAGGATCATCCAGTTTCAACCCCCCTGCCATGAGCAGGGACACTTCACACTAGAGCAGGTTGCTCAGGGCCACATCCAGCCTGGCCTTAAAAACCGACGGGGATGGGGATGCTGCTGTCATGAGCTGCTTGCTCATGATGCTGCAGTTTGTTTCCTCTCAGCTCTACCAAGATGTCTCTTTTGGAGAGGAGCAGAGGGACCAGAGCAGGAGCCCTGGCTACTGAATGACTGCACTGGTGTAGCTGAGGTTGAGCTGCAGTGCAGTGGCAGGATGAATGTCCAGGGAGGTGATGGGAGTGAGAAGGGAGTCACAGCTCCCCTGCTTTATTGCAATTCTATGCTTTCACCATGGGAGAAAAGTGGTGGTTCTATGTCACCTGCTGTCCCTGCCTCAGGGCAGGTGAAGCACTGAAAAGAAGTAGGTGTCTGCAGGACAGTCATAGAATCAAGGAACAGTAAGGGGTGGAAGGCACCTTTAAAGCTCATCTAGTCCAAGTTCACCTGCAATGAGCAGGGACATCTGCAGCTAGAGCAGGTTGTTCAGAGCCCTGTCCAACCTGACCTGGAATGTTTCCAGGGATGGGGCATCTATTACCTCTCTGGGCAACATGGGTGAGTGTTTCACCACTCTCAGTGTAAAAACTTCCTTCCTTCTATCCAGACTGAATCTCCCCTTTTAGTTTAAAACCATCGTCCCTTGTCCTGTCACAACAGACCCTGCTGAAGAGTCTGTCCCCAGCTTTCTGATTGGCCCCTTTAGTACTGAAGGGCCACCAGAAGGTGTCCCTGGAGCCTTCTCTTCTCCAGGCTGAACAATCCCAACTTTCTCAGCCTTTCTTCATAGGACAACTTGACTTGAAGTCTCTAATGCCCCCCTCTCTGTTTGTTTTCAGGAACCCAGTGTGAATGCTTATGTCCCCTGGGCTACAGTGGCACTGCTTGTGAGATCAGCAAGAGGAAAGGTGAGGTGGACCCCAAGCCCAAGGAGACAGCCCCAGCTGTATTTAGGGGTGTCCCAGTGGGGATGGGAGCTGATGAGTGGGCAGTAACACCTTGTGCTGGCTGTCCCCACCTTGCCCAGCCCAGTGCACAAGAGGTGTGGTAGGTTTAGGCTGTACCTTTAAAATCTCAACCCACCACAAGGGTTAGGGTCCTGCAAAGGTGACATTTTGCCCACTTCTACATTTCTCTGCACTCAAACAGAGGTGGCTTTGCTTTTACAGATGCACAGGTTGCATCAGGTTGGAAGGGACCCTCAAAGGGCATCTTGCCCAACCCCCTGCAGTCAGCAGGGACACCTCCAACTAGAGTAGGCTGCCCAGGGCCACATCGAGTCTGATCTTGAATGGGGCCTTAACCACATCCCTGGGCAGCCTGTTCCAGTATTTCACCACTCTCATTGTGCAGAACTTCCTTCTAATGTCCAACCTAAATCTCCTCTGCTCCAGTTTCAAACCATTGGCCCTCATCCTATCACCCCAAGCCCTTCTAAACAGTCATTCCCCAGCCTTCCTCTAGGTCCCCTTCAGATACTGAAATGCATCTCTAAGGTCTCCTCAGAGCCTTCTCCTCTCCAGGCTGAACAGCTCCAATTCTTTCAACCTGTCTTCACAGCACAGGTGCTCCAGCCCTCTGCTCATCTTGGTGGCCTCCTCTGGACCCGCTCAAGCAGGTCAAAGCTGCTTAAACACCCCTTGCAATTGCATCAGAATACAAACTCCTGCCTAATTTACAATCCATGACAAGCCTCAGGTCTTCCCCAACAGCTCTGTTCCTGAGGTTTTTCCCTTTGATACAGCCAGCATGTTGCAAACTGTTTCCCCCTAGATATGCCACCATGCATTTTAATCTTAAAATCTTATTATGTTGTTTTGAAGCATTTACTAACGCTTCTTGGTCACATTACATCACTTGCTGTCTCCTGACTGATGTTCTTAACTCCTTCTAGTTTAGGCTGATCTGTGAATTTAATCATTTTGTTTACTTCCTCCAGCTCATTAATTTAGCTGCTAAATAATACCAGATCTCAGGCACCCAGAGCTCTGGCACCATCCCCCAATTTGATGCACTGCATTTATCATTGTGCTTTGTTTACACTCTTTTAGCCAGTTCTCATTCTGCATGGCTGTGTCCTAACTAAGCCAGGCTGAAATTAATTTTAAACCAAGATTTTCACCCAGCAGAGTGTCAGTTTTGGAGGTGTTTCTTGGGATAGTTAGCATCTGGGGAGCTGCTTGCACCTTGTTCCAGTCTGCTTACCACACATGCAATTGCATCCATCCCTCCCATATCTTGCATCCATCCACCTGTCAGCTTCATTTCACAGAACCATAGAATGGCTCAGGTTGGAAGGGACCTCAGAGATCATCTACCTGCCATGGCCAGGGATGCCTCTCAACTAGACTCAAGGTCCCAGCCAACCTGGCTTTGAACACCCCCAGGCAGGAGGCATCCACAACCTCTCAGCCTATTCCAGAGTCTCACCACCCTCCTACTGAAGAACTTCTTCCTAAGCTCCAGTCTAACCCTGCTCTCCCTCAGCTTCAAACCATTCCCCCTTGTCCTGTCTCTAGACACCCTGATGAAAAGTCCCTCTGCAGCCCTCCTGTAGGAGCCCTTCAACTATTGGAAGGCAGCTCTAAGACCCCCCTGGAGTCTTCTCTTCCCTAGGCTGAACACCCCCAGCTCCCTCAGCCTATCCTCCTGCCAGAGGTGCTCCAGCCCTTGGATCATCTTTGTGGCCTCCTCTGCTCTGTGTCCTTCTTATGCTGGGGACACCAGAACTGGACACAGCATTTGAGGTGAGGCTCTCACAAGAGCAGAGTAGAATTTCTCCCTCTCCTTTCCTCTATTTTTATGCATTGCTTTTGTGTTCAGCTCCATGATTCTCAGGCTTTTGAGTTTATGTCACTCAGGTGCTCAGGGTCCAGAAGAAACACTGTAATACAAAAAGAAGTGGATAGAAAGCTGAATATTCAAGGTGTTGTTCATTGAAGAAGAACATGATAACGTTTGCCCTAGCACCTCAGCATGTGGCTGACACGACTTTGGTTGCTGTTTTTCTTACCTAGGGTTGGGACTGAGTCCTACAAACAAATAGAAAGCTAATTGATTTATTATTTTTTCCCCATGTCCATGCTACATGAAGTAGTTTGAAGAAACACTGGAGAGGATTAGCATCTTTGAAGCCATCACTCACTGTTAATGACTCACCTGTGGTGTTAGTGGTGTGGGCAGGGGCAGAGCTGTTGGTATTTTGATATGATTGGGACATGGA
The DNA here is from genome assembly GCF_027791375.1 of Indicator indicator. Lineage (NCBI taxonomy): Eukaryota > Metazoa > Chordata > Aves > Piciformes > Indicatoridae > Indicator > Indicator indicator. Next base: position 30,367,770 of record NC_072019.1, read on the forward strand.
TCTGCTGGAGGGAGTCCAAGGGAGGGCTACCAGGATGCTTAGGCGACTGGAGCACTGCCCTGTGGGGAGAGGCTGAGAGCCCTGGGGCTGTTTAGTCTGCAAAAGAGAAGACTGAGAGAGGATTTAATCAATATCTATAAATATCTGAGGGCTGGGGGTCAAGAGGGAGGGGACAGGCTCTGCTCACTTGCACCCTGTGATAGGACAAGGGGCAGTGGATGTAAACTACAGCACAGGAGGTTCCACCTCAACATGAGGAGGAACTTCTTCACCGGGAGGGTCCCAGAGCACTGGAACAGGCTGCCCAGAGGGGTTGTGAAGTCTCCTTCTCTGGAGACTTTTCAGACCATCTGGATGTGTTCCTGTGTGACCTGTGCTGGATTCTATGATCCTGCTCTGGCATAGGGGTTGGACTTGATGATCTTTGGAGGTCCCTTCTAACCCCTAGCATCCTGTGAACCTGTGATTTATGGAAGCTGGAAGCTGGGGAAAAAAAAAAAAAAAGTGCTTTATCCTGACAGTTCTTGGATTCATTTTTTTGGTTGTTTCTTTGTTGTTTTTTCCAGATGCTGCTGTTAATGGAAATTGGGGCTGCTGGGCCAGCTGGTCTCCATGTTCAGGAGGTCAGCAAAGAAGGAGACGACAGTGCAACAACCCTGCCCCACAGAATGGTGGTTCACCATGCTCAGGGCCAGATGCTGAGACAGTCACTTGCTAGAGGGACTCCTTAGAAGAGCAGGTTTACATTGGATATTAGCAACAAGTTCTTTACTATGAGGGTGGTGGAACAGGTTGTCCAGGGAGGATCATTCCAGGGACCTGCTTCCTGCAGCTTTGGTGGCGGTTAATCAATTTTGTGAAGACATTTTGTGAAGACACTGGAGACTCACTGTAAAATAACCAGCAACATCTTTGTGCCAGGAAAACAATTCCACCAGTGCAAAGCTGCTCAGAAGTCTGGTGAGGCTGCTAACATCTTGATCTTCCAGTACCTGAAGGGGGCTACAAGAAGGCTGGAGAGAGACTGTTTGCAAAGGCCTGCAGTGATAAGACAAGAGGCAATGGCTTCAAACTAGAGAAGAGGAGATGTAGATCGGATGCTAGGAACAAGTTCTGCACCGTGAGGGTGGTGGAGCACTGGAACAGGTTGCCCAGGGAGATGGTTGAGGTCCTATCCCTGGAGATATTCAAGGTGAGGCTGGACAGGGCTCTGGGCAACCTGATCTAGTGAGGATGTCCCTGCTGACTGCAGAGTGGGTTGGACTAGAAGACCTTTGAAGGTCCCTTCCAGCCTGGACCATTCTGTGATTCTATGATTCTGTGATTCATGAGGAACTTACACAAATGCCATGAGCAGTTGGCAGACTGAGTGGGAAGTTGTTACCTGACTGGCTGGCTGAGCTGGCTTCACTTTGAGTGCAGGTCTGATCCAAGCTGGAAACATTTCAGAAGGCACTGGGATTTGGGTGTGTGTTGGAATCACTCCTTCAGGCACTCTTTGCAGCAGTCCCCTGGGGGTTGTATGTGCTTGCTGTTGTTAATATTTTGCCTTTTCTCTGCCTTTACTGCAATGGGCTGACTCAGACCAGCTTTTTCTCCTGCTTTCTTTGGTAGCTGCCCCATTTCAAGGTTTTGCTGCCTTGTTTTTGCAGGTCCCTTTGAGATCAGGGAAGCTTGCTTGCTCTTAGGTGCACCAGAATGTGTGCTAATATGCAACTTCTGTGAAGGCAGCTGTGGCATGTGGAGCAAAAGACAGCACATTAAAGTCTGGATCTCAGTGAGCACAATAGTATCTAATGTGACATGTAAAGCTGCTGTGCCTCACTGCTCCAGTTTCCCAATTTATTTTATTTAGCTTAAATTGTTTGCTGTGTCAGGAGTTGTCTTGAAGGAGTGAAAGCCAAATGGTGAAGAGTAGTCTGGTGACACCAGAGTATCGTTCACATGTGCAGCAGTTGTTCTCCTGCCACAGCAATGAGCTTCCTCCTGTGCTTTTCTGAAGCAGAACAGATACACTGGGAGTACTGGGTGCACCCCAGTATGCTCCTGGTTCCTTGGGCGTGGGAGGAAAGGACTCAGGGATGCTGCGGTGATGGGGAACTGGAAAGCAGCTGCTTCTGCTGCTTGGGGATATTGGAAAGCATAGAATCATGGAATGGTTTGGGATGGAAGGGACCTCCAAAGGTCATCAAGTCCAAGCCCCCTGCAGTCAGCAGGGACATTCTCCACTAGATCAGGTTGCCCAGAGCCCTGTCGATCCTTACCTTGAATATATCTCCAGGGATGGGGCCTCAACCACCTCCCTGGGCAACCTGTTGCAGTGTTCCACCACCCTTATGGTGAAGAACTTGGTCCTAACATCCATTCTAAACAGTCCCTCTGCAGCCTTCTCACAGGCCTCCTTCAGGCACTGGAAGGCTGCTATGAGGTCTTCCTGGAGCCTCCTCTTCTCTAGGCTGAACAAGCCCAGCTCCCCCAGAACTCCCAATGAGATCCACCAGAGCTCTCCCATGAGAGATGATGCAGGAGGGGCTGCACCCTGACTAGGGGATGTCACTCCAGGGCATCAGGACCCTCTGCTAGAGCAGGATAAGCCTCCAGCTTTTCTGTCATGAGCAAATCAAACATCTTTGCACCTCCCTTGAGGTTTTCTGCCCTTAGTAGTTGCCTTTGCTCCAGACAGGCTCTGGTTGATCAGTCTGATCCCATGAAAGCTTAGAGGCTTTCAGCAGCTGCATGGCTACTCTGCTCAGGTTGAGACATCTGAGATGGAGAATTTCCTGTGCAAAAGAGCCCAAGCACAGTAAGTGGTTTGCCCTTAGTGACCATCCCTGGAGCTGTGCATTGCCCACTGAGAGGAACTTAGAATATTTGTGCCCCATTTGATACCTGGCTGGAGCCTGGACCATTCCAGGGTCCTGCTTCCTGCAGCTTTGGTGGTGGTGGTTAATCAATTTTGTGAAGACGTTTGATGGGACATACTGTAAAATAACCAGCAACATCTTTGTGCCAGGAAAACAATTCCACCAGTGCAAAGCTGCTCAGAAGTCTGGTGAGGCTGCTAACATCTTAACCTTCCAGTACCTGAAGGGGGCTACAAGAAGGCTGGAGAGAGACTGTTTACAAAGGCCTGTAGCGATAAGACAAAGGGGCAATGGCTTCAAACTAGAGAAGGGCAGATTTAGATTGGATACTAGGAACAAGTTCTACACCATGAGGGTGGTGGAACACTGGAACAAGATGCCCATGGAGGTGGTTGAGGCCCCATCCCTGGAGATATTCAAGGTGAGGCTGGGCAGGGCTCTGAGCAACCTGATCTAGTTGAGGATGTCTCTGCTGAGCACAGAGGGGGGTTGGACTGGATGACCTTTGAAGGTCCCTTCCAATCCAGACTATTCTATGATTCTAACATCTGCAAGGTCAGGCACTCTTCTGAAGGGGGCTACAAGAAGGCTGCAGAGGGACTGTTTGCAAGGGCCTGCAGTGATAAGACAAGGGGCAGTGGTTTGAAATGAGGGAAGAGGAGATTCAGGTTGGATGTTAGGAACAAGTTCTGCACCATGAGGGTGGTGGAACACTGCAAAAGGTTGCCCAGGGAGGCATCTGGAGCCTCATCCCTGGAGATAGTCAAGGTCAGGCACGACAGGGCTCTGGGCAACCTGATCTAATGGAAGATGTCCCTCCTGACTGCAGGGGTGTTGGGCTAGATGACCTTTGGAGGTCCCTTCCAACCCAGCCCATTCTATGACTGTAACATCTGCAAGGTCAGACACCCTTCTGAGAGCTTTAGGCAGTGATGGTGATGATGGGTTGGCCTCACCAGAGACCAGAGTGACACTGTCTAGGTGTGATTCTTGTTAGTAGAAGTTGTTCTTGTTAGAACAACTCAGGCTGTCTGACATCCGAACAGTGCAGTGTGCAGTTAGTCATAGCCCTCCTGCTGCCTCCACCACTCATTGACAAGGTTTCTGTGCCAGCTTTAAGAAAAGGGAGAGCTCATGGCATATGTAAAAGAAGAGTGCTCTGCACTCATTATGGGCTTCAGAACTGAGCTGCCAATGCAAGGTATTTCTGCTCCCCACTGCGTCAGCTGGGGTAGATTTTGCGTGGTACAAATTCTCCAAGGGGTTCATTCTGGGTTGTGTGCAAAGAGGTCACTGCTGAAGTGGTCTGTGAGCATCTTCAGAGCTTTTTAAAGGGCTGCTTGTTACATTGTGAGAGCTGACATCCCCCTCCCACACTGAGAACAACCAGGCTAGCTCAGTCTGGAAGCAAACGAAGCTGTATTTCCAGGCAAAACTACGATCTATGATGAAATGCAATGAAGATGTACAAATAGACACTACTCACAACATTCACAAATATGTACAATCAACAGAAAAACACAACCAAACCTCCCTGGCTTCCCCCACAAGGGGCCAAGCCAGAAGGACTTCCCTCAGACCTCCCTGGGAGAAGGCAGAGAGAGCCAAGAAGCAGAGAGGCTGTTAGACATAGCTTGTCAAGGTCAGTATGTGGAGGTGAGTGTTACCTTCCCAAGGCAGAAGGAGAAGAAGAGAGAAGCAGAGCAAGCTGAGACTGAGTGACTTTGTTTTCACAGTCTCACAGTATTTCAGAGGTTAGAAGTGACCTCAAGAGATCATCAGGGCCAACCCCCCTGCCAGAGCAGGATCACCTAGGATAGTCTGCACAGGAATGCTTCCAGATGGGTTTGGAAAGTCTCTAGAGAAGGAGACTCCATAATACCCCTGGAGGGCCTGTTCCAGCCTGTTTTGAGTACTGATTCTTAACCATTTCTCTCTCCCCACTGGAAGTGTTCAGAATAATCATTATTTTGCTTTCCTACACCCAATAGTGATTTATTTGCATCCTTTCACTTTCTCTGCTCGAACTTCGTGAGAAGCAAAATTAAAGACAGCCTTAAAACCATCACACTGCTGTAGAAGCTGTGCAGCAGAGGACCCTGAGCGTGGTTGATGGGTGTGAGGACAGTGTGCTTCTTGAAGAGGAGCATCAATGGAATCTGTGGCAGTTCAGGCTGGGTGCCTCCTGTTACTGCCACCTAAGTTACAACTCTGGTGTCCTGAGTGTCCAACCCATTAAAGGTGGACCCAGGAAGCAGCATATTTCTACCCAGAAATCCTGCACCCTAGAAATTCATCTCCAAAGTCATTCTCTTCCTCTTTCTTCCCTCTCTGCTCCTGTGGGAGATGCTCCCTTGTCAGGTAACAGTGGGGGAGTATCTCAAGGCCTCTTAGACCTCATGCCAGGAGGAGAAGGGGGGGAGCAGTCTCAGATCTGGCCAGCCTGAGACTAACCTAGCAGTGGGGGGGGGAAAGAAAGAGCCCTGGGGGGTTTTTGGATAGACCTTCAGATGGAGAGAAGGGAAGTGTTGGGAGGCCTTTGTGTGTGGTGTAAGGGACTCTATATGCTTTGGGATATCTTTGCCACTATGCTTTGTAGTTTTCTGTAAACCACCAACTGCTTTTCCATTTAAACTTTCCATCACTCTCCAGTCCACTTGTGTGAGCATCATTCTTTTGTCCCTCTCGGGGCAACAGAGGATCTGTCTGGCTCTAAACCAGGGCATTAATCTCATAAAGGAACTTTTTCCAGGTGAGTTGAGTGCTTTCTGTCAGTTTGACCTCCCTTGATCATCAGACTGGAGTAAGCCATGGTACATCTCTCCACCACTGCAGCAAACAGAGCCAGAGGCAGCAGCATGGGACTGTTGTTCCCAGATGAGGAAAGGCCAGATTTTCTGAAGGGGCAGTGCCTGGGTTTGGATGTTTGGCATCGTGAAGAGAAATTTGGCAATCTTGAAGGTGAGCAGGGTGGTTGAACTGAGGTGATGGCCTTCTATGAACAGGTGACAACATTAATAGATGAGGGGAGAGCAACTGATGGCATTGACCTGGACCTGAGCAAAGCCTTCCACACTGTCCCACACCACATCCTGGTCTCCAAACTGGTGACACATGGGTTTGATGGGTGGACCACGAGATGGATAAAGAACTGGCTTGATGGCCACACCCAAAGAGTGGCTGTCAATGGGTCCATGTCCCAGTGGAGGCCAGGGACAAGCAGAGTCCCTCAGGGCTCAGTCCTGGGACCAGTCTTGTTCAACATCTTTGTTGGTGCCATGGACAGTGGCATTGAGTGCACCCTCAGCAAGTCTGCTGATGACACCAAGCTGTGTGGTGCAGCAGACATGCTGGAGGGAAGAGATGCCATCCAAGCACCAATACAGGCTGGGCAGTGACTGGCTGGAGAGCAGCCCTGAAGAAAAGGACTTGGGGGTGCTGGGGGATGAGAAGCTCAACATGAGCTGTCAATGTGCACTTGCAGCCCAGAAAGCCAACCAGAGCCTGGGCTGCATCAGAAGTGTGGCCAGCAGGTCAAGGGAGGTGATTCTTCCCCTCTGCTCAGCTCTGGTGGGACCCCACGTGGAATACTGTGTCCAGTTCTGGAGCCCCTAATTACAAGAAGGATCTGGAGGTGCTAGAAGGTGTCCAGAGAAGAGCCATGAGAATGAGCAGAGGGCTGGAGCTCCTCTCCTGTGAGGACAGACTGAAAGAGTTGGGGCTGTTCAGTCTGGAGAGGAGAAGGCCCTGAAGAGACCTTCTTGTGGCCTTCCAGTATCTGAAGGGGGCTACAAGAAAGCTGGGGAGGGACTTTTTAGGCTATCAGGTAGTGATAGGACTGGGGGGAATGGAATAAAGCTGGAAGTGTGGAGATTCAGGCTGGACATGAGGAAGAAGTTCTTCCCCATGAGAGTGGTGAGAGCCTGGAATGGGTTGTCAAGGGAGGTGGTTGAGGCCCCATCCCTGGAGGTGTTTAAGGCCAGGCTGGGTGAGGCTCTGGCCAGCCTGATCTAGTGTGAGGTGTCCCTGCCCATGGCAGGGGGGTTGGAACTGGATGATCCTTGTGGTCCCTCCCAACCCTGACTGATTCTGTGATCTTAAGCATGGCTTCGGTGGTGGCTGAATACTGAGCTTGGCAGCCTCCTGTAGAGGATGTAACTTTATCTTGCCTTTGTGGTTTTGATTCAACTAACTAATGATTTATTAAGTCCTGGAGGGTAATAAAAAAAGTGTATGCTGAAGCTTTTATTGTTTCATTCTGGTATACATTAAATTTCGGACCTGTTTTTTTTCCCTGCCATTTCTAACTTCCGCCCTCTGTGTAAGTTGAGATCAATAAGCCACAAATGTAGCACTGGGGAAGGCTGCAGGCACCAAGTGTGCATGCACTGATTGCCCATTTCTCTGGTTAGGACACTTGTCTCAGTGGGCTTTACTACATCCCATGTTGTGTTTTCACAAGCAGTTACAGAATCAACCAGGTTAGAAGAGAACTCCAAGACCAGCAAGTCCAACTGATCACCCAAGCTTATCTAATCAACCAGACCATGGCACTGAGTGAGGGGTGGGTGTCAAGGGGAGGGGGCCAGGCTCTTTTTGGTGGTTCACAGTAATCAGGCAAGGAACAACAGGTTCAAACTTAAACATAGGAGTTTTCAGCTCAACATGAGGAGAAAGTTCTTTACAGTGAGGGTGACAGAGCCCTGGAACAGGCTGCCCAGGGGGGTTGTGGAGTCTCCTTCTCTGGAGACTTTCCAAACCCATCAGGATGCATTCCTGTGCTGACTACCCTAAGTGATCCTGCTCTGGCAGGGGGGTTGGACTTGATGATCTCTTGAGGTCCCTTCCAGCCTCTGTGATACTGTGAAGTACCTCATCCAGGCTTTTCTTAAACACCTCAAGGGACCTTGACCCCACCACCTCCCTGGGCAGCCCATCCCAATGGCCAATCTCTCTTTCTGGGAAGAACTTCTTTCTAAGATCAAGCCTAAACTTCCCCCTGCACAGCTTGAGACTCTGTCCTCTTGTTCTGGTGCTGGTTGCCTGGGAGAAGAGACCAACCCCCACCTGGCTACAACCTCCCTTCAGATAGTCATGGACAGCAGTAAGATCTCCCCTGAGCTCCCTCTTCTCCAGGCTAAGTTTGCTTGTGACAAAAAGCCACTCAGTGAGCATGGAGGAGCTGCATTTTCTCCACCTCCCTGCTTGAAGACCTTGCTGCTGTGGTGTGTGCTGGTTCCTGTCAGCATGGCTTAGGAGGCTCCCAAACTGCTCTCTCAGGTAAGTTGTAATTGTCACACCCAGCTTTCCCAGGACAAAACCATCTGGACTCTTTGTGGTGAGTCCATGCAGAGGGGTTACCAGCCACCAGAGGGTGGGGTTACCAGAAGCTTCTACTTCTTCTGCCTTGATGGCTGAAGAGCTCAGTGAGCAACCAAAAGAACCTACCAGATTTCAGGATCAAATTTTGCCTGCAAATTTGTCTTCCTTTTACATCCTATTTTAACACCTCCCCTATTTCAAATTACCCCTGTGCAAATCCACAAAACTAGAGATGAAGAGAGTAATTATTACCATTATAAACATATTTCTTCTACTGATTTGCACTGCTCACCAAGAGCCCTGCTGTGCTGGGCAATTTTTGAGCAGCACAACATATGCCAGTCCCTCCCCAAACTCTCCAGAATCTGCCATTTCTTTTGTTTCAAGGGTTGGGGTTTTCTTGGGTAAGATTAAATGTTTTATCTCTTCCTACGCCTCTGCATTACAATGTCTAGAGAGGAAGGCAGGCAGTAATTGTTGAGCTCTTCCTGCTGGGGAATTCTTGCCTGCTCTAAAATTGCAGGCTTGGAGGGACACAGGCATGGGGCTAGTGAGTGTGACATTGACCCTGAGGTAGGAACATCTCTGTCTCTAGCACTGCCCTTATCTACTCCTCTGTTAGGTGGTTTATCTGGAGTCTGCACCTTGCAACCTCAGGTGTGTTGTCATCAATCACTGGCTCTTTTCTTTTGCCTGCTTGGTTCCTTTCTGCCCTTCCTTTGTTAATAACCCAGTTTGCCTATAGCCATTAAAATATCTGATTGTGACACCTTCTATCCTGAGCACCATACATCTATCACCTACTTGTGAGCAAGATAAACAAGGTCTCCTGGGGAATATGCCACCAGAAATATATAGGATAAATAACTGTATCAAGTATATGTCAGTGTGCAAGAGGGGGAGAAGCCATTCATTAAAGCCAAGGTGGAAGTGCAGTGCTTGGTTGTACCCTCTAAGTGTTTAGTTTGAGTACAAAACATCCAATTTTTGCTGCTTATCTCATCTAGCACAAGTCTCATGCTGGCCACTTCACCATGAGCTCTGTGAGCTTCTTTGGCTGACATTGGCAATGTGTAATTGCTCATAATCTTCTTTTTTTTTTTTTTTCCCCTCCCCTTTCTTCCAGACCTTCCAGGCAGCTTCTTCATTTCTTTTGACATCAGCTTCACTGCTCCCAAGTTTCAGCCATGCAGATGCCTGAGCCCTGGATATGCAGCAGGAGGCTGGAGTGGAAGGAGAGGGACTGCTACCAAGATGCCTTTGGCATTCTAAAGGAAAGCCTTAGGTTTGTAGTTCTTCACCTTGGGTTGCAAGGTGAACAAGAAACTTCCCCACATGTATCCTTTCTCCTCTGTACTCCAACACTGCCACGTTCAAAGTGCAGAGTGAGCAACTGCAGGCAAATCCCAGCTGTTTTGCTCTTGTTTCTATATGCTTCATGGTGGTATTTGAGGTGCAGTTTCTTTAGTCACTTGGCTTTATTCTTTGTGTGTGTGTGTGTGGTTCTCCAGCTTGTGATCTGTCCTTCTAGGAATGGCTTTAAAAGCTGAGGATGCAGGTTGCTTTCCCACAGGCTCAGCCTCTCCCCACTTTTCAAGGCATTGGGTCTTTTTGTTCATTCATTTCTCCCCTCTGGTCACAAAAGAAGTTTTTCTTTCTAACTAAGGTGACTTCATACTCATTTAATTCCAGAGTCCTAAGCAGTCAGTGGGTTAAGAACTTCCAGTGAACCAAACCAGTCCTTGGTGTAAGAGCACTGTCTTCTGTTTCTACATAATAGGAAGAGTCTAGAGCACAAGTCCTGTAAGGAGCTGCTGAGGGAACTGGAGTTGTTCATCCTGGAGAAAAGCAAGCTCAGGGGAGACCTTCTGGCTCTCTGCAACTGTCTGAAAGCAGGTTGGAGCCAGGTGGGTGTTGGTGTCTTCTGCCAGGTAGCAAGTGACAGGACAAGAGGAAACATGCTCAGGTTGAGCCAGGGGAGGTTTAGTTTGGATACTAGGAATAATTTCTTCCCTGAAAGGATTGTTAAGTCCTGGAACAGGCTGCCCAGGGCAGTGGTTGAATCATCGTCCCTTGAGGTATTTAAAAGCTGTGTAGATCTGGTGCTGAGGAATGCAGTTTAGCAGCAAGCTTGGTAGTGTTGGTTTAACAGCTGGACTTGATGATCTTTAAGGTCTCTTCCAGCCTAAATGATTCTATGGTTCCATAACCTGCCAGCCCAACACCAAACACTATTGGTAAAGCCATTGAAGGGAAACTTGTTTTGAGCCTAAATTTCCCATTCCTTTGGGGTGTCTAAATCCTATCAAGATATGGCTGCTTCATGCTGCTGCTGCATTTTCCCAACGTAGGAGGCATCAAGTTCAAGCCCTTGGGAGCAAATTCATCTCTGGTCAAATACCACCTGGAAAAGGAAAGGATGTGGCCAAAAGGCCACCTTTACCTGGAAAAGAAAAGGATGGCCAAAAGGCCACAGCTTTCCCATTCATCATAGAGGTTTTCACAGAACAATTGCATCTTGGAGTTCGAGGCAGCATTGAGGTATTTGGGGTTTTTTCTTCCACAAAGAAGAAAAAAAAAAAAGAGAGAAGCAGGGAAACAAATTGTCCTTTGGCAAACATGTGCACAAAAGAAAATATGGGAGCAGATCTTCAGATAGCATAAATCAGCTGCAGCAAAAGAGTGACACTGATTTACATCAGCTAAGTGTGAGGCTCTAAATCACCACTGCCACGCTGGTGAAAAAAAGAAAGAACCAAACAACTGTTTGCAAAAAGCAAAGCTACAGCTGAGCAATTTCTTTCCCTAAACCATGATTCCTTTCTGCTCCCTCTTTCCATTCCAATGTAGGCAGAAATGCTCCTTTGTGCTCCGAGGGTTTCACAGCCTCACAGGATGTTAGGGGTTAGAAGGGATGTCCAAAGATCATCAAGTCCAACCCCCCTGCCAGAGCAGGACCATAGAATCCAGCACAGGTCACACAGGAACACATCCAGATGGGTCTGGAAAGTCTCCAGAGAAGGAGATTCCACAGCCTGGGCAGCCTGTTCCAGTGCTCTGGGACCCTCCCAGTGAAGAAGTTCCTCCTCATGTTGAGGTGGAACCTCCTGTGCTGTAGTTTCTACCCATTACCCCTTGTCCTATCCCAGGGTGCAAGTGAGCAGAGCCTGTCCCCTCCCTCTTGACACCCAGCCCTCAGATATTCATAGACATTAAATCCACTCTTAATTTTCTCCTCTCCAGACTAAACAGCCCCAGGACTCTCAGCCTCTCCCCATAGGGCAGTGCTCCAGTCCCTTCATCATCCGTGTAGCTCTCCATTGGACTCTCTCTAGCAGATCCCTGTCTCTCTTGAACTGGGGTGCCCAAAACTAGATGCAGTATTTCAGGTAAGGTCTCACCAGGGCATGGTAGAGGGCGAGGAGAACCTCCCTGGATCTGCTGGACACACTCCTCTGAATGCACCCCAGGATCCCATTGGCCTTCTTGGCCACAAGGGCACATTGCTGCCCCATGGTTTTGTTGCTTTTCCTAAAGTCTCACTCCTTTTTTTTTTGGGTTTGTTGGGTGGTTTGGGGTTGTTTTGGTTTTTTTTCCTTCTTCTCTCAGTAAAATGAAGAAGTGCCAGATGCCTTCTGTCCCCCCAGGTTTTGGTGGCAGTTCATTAAGAAGAGGGAGCTGCAGGCTCTCGCCGCGGTCTCTGGACGCAGTTCAATACTCTGTGTATTCTTCTGCAGAGATTTACAGCTTGCATTCCAAAAAGCCCCTTAAATCAAGCAGCCTGTTAGCATCTTCTGCAGCTCTGGGTGCCTGGGAGATAAAATGCCTGCGTGCTAGCAGTCGATTCATCACTGATCTTAAAGAGGAGTCGCCTAACGGCTGCGCTCCAGCCTCTCTCTCCGTTGTTTTATTTAGCTCAGATTCTGCCCCACTTGGGGTTCAAATCTTGCTATGCTGCTTTGGCATCTTTAAGCTTAAGCATCCTGCCATGCAGAGCACCATGTGGCATGGCTGCAAGTCACAGAATCATAGAATGGCTTCAGTTGGAAAGGGCCTTAAAGATCTTCTAGTTCCAACCCCTCTGCCAGTCCTCTAGAGCAGGTTGCTCAAAGCCTCGTCCAGCCTGGCCTTAAACGCTTCCAGGGATGAAGCATCCACCACACCTCTGGGCAACCTGTTCCAGTGTCTCACCACTGCACCATGGTGCAGAACTTGTTCCCAACATTTAATCTAAATCTGCTCTTTTCTAATTTCAAACCATTGCCCCTTGTCCTGTCACTGGAGGCCTTTGGAAACAGTCCCTCTGCAGTCTTCTCTTAGCCCTCTTCAGCTACCAGAAGGTCACTATGAGGTCTCCCCAGAGCCTTCACTTCTCCAGGCTAAACAGACCAAATTTCCACATCCTGTACTCATACAGGGAAGGTTCTCCAGCCCTCTGGCCATCTTTGTGGCCCTCCTCTGGACCTTCTCCAACACATCTATGTCTTTCTTGTGTTGGGGGCTCCAGAGATTGACGCAGTACTCCAGGTGGAGTCTCACAAGAGCAGAGTAGAGGTGCAGAATGACCTCCCTTGACCTGCTGGCCATGCTTCTTCTGATGCAGCTCAGGATACAGTTGGCTTTTTTTTGCAGCTCTGGCCAATAACCTGACAGTCCCAACTTATAAAAGTTTCATGGTGCCTATGTCAAAACCAACTGCGTAAAAGTGCAGTGATCATGAGCTTCTGATGTGCTTTCCAAAGGCAAATACAAAAATTTATTTGAGTCAAGGTCACTTGCATAAACACCTTCAGTAAATTTATTTCCTGGCCCATGACAGCTCCAACAGTCACCCAGCAGAAAAGCCACCCCTGTGGATTGTCTGCCACCTCCTGTGTCACAGCCATGCCACTGCACACTGTTGGGGCTCCCATCGTGTCTCGTGGTGTGAGGGTGAGGGGCAGCCAGGTGTGCATGGAATCTGGAGTTGGGGTCAACAGAGCAAATCCAGTGTGTTACCTGCTCTACCGGGGCAGTTGGACTAGGTGATCTCCAAAGGCCCCATCCAACCCCCACCACTCTGTGCTGCCATGTGTTTGCCAAGGGCAAGACTTCCCAATTATTTCTCCCCCAGCGTAGTTCTGTTGCAGGATTGTGCTCAGAGCATTTATAGCCCAGCCCCGAGTCCAAACCATTCAAGCAGAGAGCTGTGGGGAGTGATGCTGTCTGGGGGTGTTCAGCAGGCTTTGCTCTGCAGGTCCCTCCCCACACAGGGCTCCCCTCCTCCCCGTGGGGATGGGTTGTTGCACTGCCGGCTGCGCCGCACCGTGCCCGACTGGCAGGGCCCCCATGGGGACCAGCAGCTCCAGCGCCCATTCGTCTCACCACCTAGAAGTGGATAAAAAAAGAGGGAAGAAAGAAGTTTTGGGGTCTGATGTGCTACACAGGGGATAGGATGCTTTCCTCTCAACGTGGCCTGTGTTTCCCCACAGCCCTGCCCGAGTGATAACAAAGCTGGGGAGGGGTCTGGAGCACAAGCCCTATGAGGAGTGGTTGAGGGAGCTGGGGGTGTTTAGCCTGGAGAAAAGGAGGCTTAGGGGAGACCTTATTGCTCTCTACAACTGCCTGAAGGGAGGTTGTAGCCAGCTGGGGGCTGGTCTCTTCTCCCAGGCAACCAGTGACAGAACAAGAGGACACAGTCTCAAGCTGTGCCAGGGGAAGTTTAGGCTGAATGTGAGGAAGAAATTCTTCCCAGAAAGAGAGATTGGCCATTGGAATGTGCTGCCCAGGGAGGTGGTGGAGTCATCGTCCCTGGAGGTGTTTAAAATAATCAGTGCCATGGTTTAGTTGATTAGATGGTGTTGGGTGATAGGTTGCACTTGATGTTCTTAAAGGTCTTTTCCAACCTGCTTAATTCTGTGATAGCCACCAGTGGTGGTCACACTGGATGTGTCTGGTTGTGGTGGCTGCATCCTGCTCAAAATCACAGAAGCACAGAGTGTTAAGGGCTGGAAGGGACCTCGAGAGATCATCCAGAGTAACCCCCCTGCCAGAGCAGGAGCACCTAGAGCAGATCACACAGGAACTCATCCAGGTGGGTCTTGAATGGGAGAAAATGGATCCAGACAAGGCAGATAACAACCCAACAGATAAGGACTAATGTGAGCATTGTGACAACCTAGCCTGGTGCTAGTCAATGTCCAACTCAAGCCAAACTTCGCAGAAACTAACATCTGGAGTTGGTATGCAAGTGTGGCTACAAATCAAGCATCTTACTCCATCAGTGGTGGGCAGCCCAAGGCCTGCTGAGCTCTCCAGCATGGCAGTGGACTGCACACCAAGGATCTCCCAGTTGGACTCAATGATCTTAAAGGTCTTTTCCAACCTCAATCATAGAATGGTAGGGGTTGGAAGAGACATCTGGAAATCATTGAGTCCAACCCCTCCAATCATGATTCCATGATTCTGTGGTTAAGTAAGGATGCCTCTCAAGGTTACCCCAGGAGGTTGAGAAAATCCTTGTCACATCAGATAGCAAATGGATTAGGAATAAGTGTGCTGAAACTTGGAAATCTTAGCTAAGTGATAAAAAGGATTGGTTGCACATACAGTCACAGGCTCACAGGATGTTAGGGGTTGGAAGGGAACTCTAGAGATCTTCCAGTCCAACCCCCCTGCCAGAGCAGGACCTTAGAATCTAGTGCAGGCTGCACAGGAACACATCCAGATGAATCTTGAAAGTCTCCAGAGAAGGAGACTCCACAACCTCTCTGGGCAGCCTGTTCCAGTGCTCTGTGACCCTCCCAGTGCAGAAGTTCCTCCTCATGTTGAGGTGGAACCTCCTGTGCTGTAGTTTCTATCCATTGCCCCTTGTCCTATCACAGGGTGCAAGTGAGCAGAGCCTGACCCCTCCCTCTTGACCCTCAGCCCTCAGATATTGATAGACATTGATTAAATTCCCCCTCAGTCTTCTCTTCTCCAGACTAAAAAACTGCAGGGCTCTCAGCCTTTAGATAGACACCACTGATCAGTGCTGGGGCTAAGTTTACATCCAGCTGCACCTGACTCCCCTCTGAGGAGGAGTTTAGAAGGCAAAGGGATCCTTCCTGAAACTCATGACTCAATGGGAGGATCTCCCTGACTGTTGTGTCTGCCCCTGTCCTCTCCTAATCGAAATGCCATCAAACCTTGGTAAACCACTGCCACGTTTACTATCAAACTTTGTGAAATTGCTGGTTTGTACCGGTGAACAAAGTTGCTGCTTCTCTCCTCTGAGTGAAGTGCAGCATCCCAACCCGTGGCACACACCACAGGTGGGAGCGAGGGAGGAAGATGGAGCTGAATGCCACCAGCAGTTGGTGATTTCAGCTCTGTTGTGAGCAGGGCCCTCTGGGCCATCCCAGCCATGCCCAGCACATGGGTGGCTGCTGAGATCCAGGTGTTTTGAAGCCAGGGGAGATGAAGCAGCATCACATTCTTCAGACCCAAACAGCTGGATTTTTTTCTTTTCTTTTTTTTTCTTCTCTGCTCATTTGAGAGGCTGCAGCTTGGCTTTCCCTTCCCAAAGGGCAGCTCTTCCTGCACTAACTTTCTCACCTCTGACCAAGGCAGAGGGACAAAAGTCCCCTGGCTTCATAGGGGTGGCTTGAAAGGTCTGCCTGTCCCTTTGCTGATTTCAAGGCTTTTTTTCATTAGAGTACAGCCTGAGTTGTCAGGAGTGTTCAATAGTATGGATCATGGCAGTGCTCCTGAGAGATGGGAGTGCTTGATGGCTGTCATTTACTGTCAGGTTTTATTTCCTCAACTGGCCTTCATGCCTGGCTTGGGCACTTTGTTAATCCAGACAGCACAAATGGATATGTGTGCTCTGACTCAGTGCTGGGTGGAAAGCTGGGTTTCCCTTCTCCTGAAACAGGGTGCTTTTAAAAAAAAAAAAAAAAAAAAAAAGAATGGGTTTGGTCTTCAGTGAGTTTTGGAACTAGGGGATGAAAATTAGCCCCATGAGTTGGAAGTGTGTCTGTCCCCACTGTTACAAAAAGCAGGGAGCACAGGGGTTGGCCAGTTCAGTGGGCTGCTTTTGGGCCAGGTCCTGAGCTTTCCAAGCTCCACATCTAAAGCAGATTCTTTGGATGTGGAGGCAACCCAAAGGACCTGAGATTTTTAAAGAAACCCACTGTGCAGTCACTGAAGCAATGCTTTTGAGTTCAGCTTCATAAACCATCTACCCAGCTCTGCTCTAACTCCCTGTCTCACCACAGCTTTGATTCTCCAGTGGTGAGACCCTAGTTATGAGCACACACAACTGAAGGCTTGGAGTTCTGACCAGTGGGGGCAGAGGTGCTGGAGTCTCCATCTCTGGAATCATTCACAACCCACCTGGACACCATCCTGTGCAGCCTGCTCTAGGTGGACCTGCTCTGGCAGGAGTGGATGATCTCCAGAGGTCCCTTCCAACCCCTACCACTCTGTGATTCTGTGCTGCCTTTCACCTTCTCTGCTGCAGGTGCCTGCTGGGGTCACAGAATCACAGAACCAACCAGGTTGGAAAAGACCTCAGAGATCATCAAGTCCAAACTATTACCTAACACCTCCTGACAACTAAACCATGGCTGCAAGTGCCACATCCAAGCTTTTGAATACCTCCAGGGACAGTGACTTCACCACCTCTCTGGGCAGCACATTCCAATGGCCAATTACTCTTAGTGTGGCCAGCAGGTCGAGGGAAATGATTCTCCCTCTCTACTCAGCTCTGGTGAGACCGTACCTGGAGTACTGCGTCCAGTTCTGGAGCCCCTATTGCAAGAGGGATATGGACATGCTGGAAGGTGTCCAGAGAAGGGCCACCAGGATGAGCAGAGGGCTGGAGCACCTCTCCTGTGAGGACAAACTGAGAGAGTTGGGGCTGTTCAGTCTGGAGAAGAGAAGGCTCTGAGGTGACCTTCTTGTGGCCTTCCAGTATCTGAAGGGGGCTACAAGAAAGCTGGGGAGGGACTTTTTAGGGTGTCAGATAGTGATAGGACTGGGGGGAATGGAATAGAGCTGAAGGTAGGAAGATTTGGGCTGGAAGTGAGGAAGAAGTTCTTCCCCATGAGAGTGGTGAGAGCCTGGAATGTGTTGTCCAGGGAGGTGGTTGAGGCCCCATCCCTGGAGGTGTTTGCAGCCAGGCTGGATGAGGCTCTGGCCAGCCTGATCTAGTGTGAGGTGTCCCTGCCCATGGCAGGGGGGTTGGAACTGGATGATCCTTGTGGTCCCTTCCAACCCTGACTGATTCTATGATTCTTTCTGGGAAGAACTTTCTCCTCACCTCGACCCTAAACCTCCCCTGGCACAGCTTGGGACTGTGTCCTCTTGTTCTGTTGCTGGTTGCCTGGGAGAAGAGACCAACCCCAACCCATCTACAGCCTCCCTTCAGGTAGTTGTAGAGAGCAATAAGGTCTCCCCTGAGCCTCCTCTTCTCCAGGCTAAACACCCCCAGCTCCCTCAGCCTCTCCTCACAGGGTTTGTGCTCCAGACCCCTCCCCAGTGGACACATTCAAGCATCTCAATGTCCTTCTTAAACTGAGGAGCCCAGAACTGGACACAGGACTCAAGGTGTGGTCTAAGCAGTGCTGAGCACAGGGCAGAATGACTTCCCTGCTCCTGCTGGCCACACTATTCCTGATGCAGGCCAGGATGCCATTGGCCTTCTTGGCCACCTGGGCACACTGCTGGCTCACGTTCAGCCAGCTGGCAGGCTGGGTCCTACCTGGGCGCTCAGCCTGCTGGCAGGCAGGACCTCCGTGTCCTGGCTGGCACTGGCAGAAGCAGGTGCTCCCCACCAGCATGGCTTCACCCTCGTCCTGGCACGGCCTGCAGTGGCAGGGGTGGAACTCCAACAAGTAATCCTCCAGGGCCCGTTTCAGGTTCTGCCGTTTGGCTTCTGCGCCGCCCAGGTTGCTTCTGAGGATAATTTCATGGATGGGCTGCAGCTGTGCAGGATGGAGATGAATAGCAGGGAGACAATCATTTCAGCTGGGCATCAACTGAGGTGCTACCACGCCACACTGAGAGAGCTGGATAAACTTGGGGCTCAGGGGAAAAAAAGAGGGGAAAAAAAAGTCATTAATCTTCCTTGACAGCTCCATGCTCATCATGCAAATGAATTGCCAGGGCTGATGGGCCACAGTGAGAAACCACCCAGCCAAAACAGGTTTGTGTGGGATTGCTTTTTCTGGACATGCTTTGGAGTTTCTGTCTGGATCTAAATGATGCATTAAAGCACCTGGGTAAGCCCATTTCTAATTTTTTTTTTTTCACTGATTTCCTAGTGCTGCCAGAGTCTCAGAGATCACAGTGTCACAGTGTATCACAGGTTGGAAGGGAACTCAAGAGATCATCAGGTCCAACCCCCCTGCCAGAGCAGGATCACTTAGGGTAGTCTGCACAGGAATGCATCCAGGTGGGTTTGGAAAGTTTCCAGAGAAGGAGACTCCACAACCCCCTGGGCAGCCTGTTCCAGGGCTCTGTCACCCTCACTGTAAAGTTTCTCCTCACGCTGAGGTGAAACCTTCTATGTTCAAGTTTGAACCCATTGTGAACCACCAAAAAGAGCCTGGCCCCCTCTACTTGACACCACTTTTTTGCCTTTTCAAACCAAAATGGGTTTTGCTAAGAGCTATGGGCAGTGAGTGCCATTAAAACTTAGTGCCACCCTACCACTAATGGTGACCAGATTATGAACCATCCAGTAAATCAGAGAATCATAGAATGGTCTGGGCTGAAAGGGACCTCCAAAGGTCATCCAGTCCAACCTCCGTGCAGTCAGCAGGGACATCCCCAACTAGATCAGGCTGCCCAGGGCCTCATTGAGCCTCACCTTGAATACCTCCATGGATGGGGCTCCAAGCACTTCACTGGGTAACTTGTTCCAATGTTCCACCACCCTCATAGTGCAGAACTTATTCCTGACATCCAATCTCAATCTGCTCTTCTCTAGTTTGAATCCATTGCCCCTTGTCCTGTCCCTGCAGCCCTTTGCAAACAGTCTCTCTCCATCCTTCCTGTGGGCTCGCTTCAGGTACTGGAAGGCTGCTTTTAGGTCTTCCCAGAGCCTCCTCTTCTCCAGGCTGAACACCCTCAGCTCCCTCAGCCTGTCCTCATAGCAGAGCTGCTCCAACCCCCTGATCTTTTTCGTGGCCCTCCTCTGGACCCTCTCCATCAGGTCCATGTCCTTCCTATATTGAGGGCTCCAGAACTGTATGAGCATGGAGAATTTTACCTTTTGGTAGACTGAAGTCTCCAGCTTTCAAGACCACAAAATGCTGATAGTATTTCCAGGAGCAAAATCCACTTCCCATATAGCCCAGTCTGGGCAACTGGAATAACAACTTGGGCAAGTGGAATTACAGCTTGGCCAACTGACTGTTAATCCTCAATGAGATCATAAAGCTGAAAGCTCAGGGTTGGTCCAAGGACACACATTGCACCTGCCCATCCGTGTGCCTTTGTGAACGCTACCCATCCTGGCTGGGAATCAGTGCAAACCAGCTCTGGAAAAGAGCTGGGAATCATCTCATTGTACAAGGCACTGAGTGGGGAGGCTCAGCCAGGTTTTGGGAAGAGCCCTTGGGCAAATTTGCACAAGGCTGTTTACCAAAGGAGAGGGAGCTGCAGATAAGAGCTGCAGAAGTGGACAGGAGAGCTTATCAGCAGCTGTGGTTGCACAGTGACTGCTGAGCTCCAGAGCAGCCAACAGAGAGGTCAGCTCATGGCTTACTGGAAAACAGCAATGAGTCTTGCCAGGATTGATGGGAACTTGCTCAGAGAAGTCAATAACCTGCAGCAGGAGCTGAAAGTGCTTCTA
The DNA here is from genome assembly GCF_027791375.1 of Indicator indicator. NCBI lineage: Eukaryota > Metazoa > Chordata > Aves > Piciformes > Indicatoridae > Indicator > Indicator indicator. The sequence goes on from NC_072019.1 coordinate 30,387,777, forward strand.
AACATTACCAGGGCTTTCTGCTGCTGGGCAGTGCCCAGGAAGCTTTGCAGAGTCTCTCTCGCCTTGCCAATAGTGCAGATAATTCCTGATTCCATTTTTCCTTCTCCCACCCTCTCCCAGAGCCAGGGGTGGGTCTGCTTTCAAATGGAGATGAGAGACATGGAAGCAGCAGTGTGCCTTGCTGTGACCACAATCCCTTCCCCACATCCCACAGCTGCTCTCCTGGAGCATACCATCAATCATAGCATCCCAGGGCACTTATGCCTGTTGTTGAGGAGGTGTGCCCAGCTCCTTACATCTCTGTGATCTCTCACCCTGGGTTATTGGTTTGTAGGGCTGCTCTTGTCTCTTCCTTTTCATCCCCTCCACTTGCACCCATCTCCTCTCCACCTCTGAAGCCCTGCAGGATGCTTCATATAAGCTTTCTATTTTATGATCAAACAAAAGGGAGGAGCAGAGCCTGGCTGATTTTTATGACCACAGACTCTCTTTCTGGAGCATGGAGGAAAGACAGGAAGGACCCACCTGACGAAGCAGCCAGGAGTCCCTCTGCCTTGAAAACTCCAAGAAGCACTGCAGCTGTACATAGCCACCATGGTCTGCAGAAGTTAGGCATAGCCACTGCAGTCAGAGGCAGGTGAAAAGCAGCGGGGGTGGGGGAAGAAGGGGGAGGGTCTATGCAGAGCCTTTGCTGGGAAGGCACCACTCCTTCCCCAGCCCTTTGTGAGTCCCCTGATGATACAGCATCGAGGAGAATAATAGGGATGAATGCAACTATGGAGAGCCATTCATGGGGAAGCTGTTTGGGGACACATCAAAAACTTAACTCGGCACTAATCCAGCACTAAGCTCCTTGTCTGTCTCCCTGCGGATGCAGTCAGTGGGAGATGTACTCCCCATTGTGAAATGAATCAGAGGTTACCAGCCCAGTGGCCCATTACATTTAATCTTGTTCTCTGATGGGATCACAATAAAAATACGAAATGATCTGCTCGACTACCCTTTTCATTCCTCACAGAGGCAGAGTTTCTTCAGCTGCAGAGAAGCCTTACCTCAAAATCAATAACAGCAGGATTATATTTTAATGACCTTCCCCAGTGCCGGTACAGATTGCCATCCCAGCTGGTTAAGAGCCCTCCACTGTAAGTGGTATCTCCACCTCTGATCCGGGGAATAATATCTTCCACGACGGCACTGTTGCTCTGCTCATCTGAAAAGTGCAATCACACCCCTGTTGTTTAACTTACCATCTCCACACCTGCACTAGGCACTGATTAATGGGGGTGAGCTCAGTGGTGCAAGGGGCTGTCAGTGAGCAGCACTGAGGGTGCCTCCTGAAATCCAGGGGAGCTCGGCATCCCCTGCTCGTGGGGAGGGTCCTGCCACGTTATCACAAGGTTCACAGATTGCTTTGGGTTGGAAGGGATCCACAAAAGGCATCTTGTCCAACCCCCCTGCAGTCAGCAGGGACACCTCCAACTGAATCAGGCTGCCCAGGGCCACAGCAAGTCTGATCTTGAATGGGGCCTTAACCACATTCCAGTAATTCACCACTCTCATTGTGCAGAGCTTCCTTCTAATGTCCAACCTAAATCTCCCCTGCTCCAGTTTCAAACCATTGCCTCTTGTCCTGTCACTCCAAGCCCTTCTAAACAGTCCCTCCCCAGCCTTCCTGTAGGTCCCCTTCAGATATTGAAATGCCGCTCTAAGGTCTCCTCTGAGCCTTCTCCTCTTCAGGCTGAACAGCCCCTTCTTTCAGCCAGCTTAGGGCCACAGCAAGCCTTACCTTGAATGTCTTCAGGGATGGAGCCTCAACCACATCCCTGGGCAGCCTGTTCCAGTATTTTACCACTCTCACTGTGAAGAATGTCCTCCTGCTGTCCAATCTAAATCTCCCCTGCTCCAGTTTCAAACCATTGCCCCTTGTCCTGTCACTACAAGCCCTTCTAAACAGCACTCAGTGCTTGGTGCTGAGTAGAGCATTCCAAATGCTCTGGGCTGGTAAGACCTGAAGAGCCTGCATGCCTCCAGCCTTGGTTTCTGGTTAGCATCTGGTCAGCAGATCATAGAGTCTGTTTAGTGGTTTGAGGCAATGGTTGAAACTGGAGCAGGGGACATTTAGGTTGGACATTAGAAGGAAGTTCTGCACAATGAGAATGGTGAAATAGTTTACAGACTTGTAAACAGCCTGGTGATTCCTAGCCTCTTTGAGTGTTTTTTTGTAGTCAGTTTTGACTTCTTTAAGTCAAATCTTTGTCATCCATGCTCAGTCTGTCATGGCTGGAGGGACTGCAGCCTTCCAGCCACCCCACTGTCTCTATTTACATGTGTTTCTTATCCAGGGGTTGCTACCTTAATTCCTACTTTTTCAAGAGCATTCAGTGATCCTGGAGACTTGGACCCACAACTGAGCCTAAGCCATGGATGGAATGGCACCAGAGCTCCCTTCTTCATGCCTTTCTATGACCCTACTTGGAACTCCATGGCCAAGTGACCACTTGGACATGGAGGTTGAGGGGAGACCTCGTTGCTGTCTACAGCTACCTGAAAGGAACTGAAAAATCTCTTCTCACAGGTAATTAGTGATAGAACAAGAGGGAATGGCCTCAAGCTGCACCAGGGCAGGTTTAGACTGGACATTAGGAAGAATTTTTCCCAGCAAGAGTGGTCAGGGATTGGAATGTGCTGCCCAAGGAAGTGGTGGAGTCACCAAGCCTGAATGTGTTTCAAGGTGGTTTGGATGTGGTGCTTGGGGATCTGGCTTAGGGTTGAACCTTGCAGAGTAGGGTTATTGGTGGGACTTGGTGATCCTGAGGGTCTTTTCCAACCTGAATATCTCTGTGATTCTGTGAAAAGAAGTCCACAAGGTGCTTTAAGAGCCACCTGCCCTGCTACCATACCAGTTTGCAGAAATCCTTTCTTTGCACAGTCAGAGGCTGTCAGAGATGCTTCCAAATTCAGTTCACTCTCCCCAGCTGTAAGGCCAAGTGACAGCCCCACGCAGGCACTTATCTCTTCAGCACTGATGTCTGCAAAACAGGAAGGAAATGGGTAAAATCAGTGACTCAGAATCCTGTTCGGGTTTTTTCCCCATCAATGAAGAAAATAGTTTATAAAATATTTTATAAGCTATTCATTTTCCTATTTGTTGTTTGTTTTCCCTGACTTTGAAGAAAATATTTGGTTGTTTGCATGGTCTGTTTCTCAAAGTTGGGAGCTCTTCTGGGCACAGGACAGCCTTTGGTCTCACAGTGGAAAAGACAATATTTTTGAGGGATATAATGGCCTGTTGTAGAATAGGTGAATAGGGAAATGTCCTTAATGTAAAAAAAAATTGGTTCCTTAGAAAGTATTGGAACTAAGTAAAACTCTTAACACAAGGCTTCAGGCAACTGTTTCCTTCTTTGCTCCAGTTACTTAAAACATACTTTTTTTCCCCTCTTTTCCACAGACTAACTGGGGTAAAGCTGGGAACAGCAGCTGAAACCAGTAGATCCTCACTAATTTTCCTAAACTCTGGATCTGTCCCACGTTTTGGTAGCTTGAGTAGCATCTTAAGCAGCGACTTGCACAAGGTCTGTTTGCTGCGTGCTGCCACAGCCTCACTGCCTGCTGCTGCAGGGCTGCTGCTGCTGTCATCACCACCACATACATCATGAAAATATGTAACTGGAGAGCCATGAAGCAGCTGCAGAGGAGAGAAGGGAACTAATGAGGTGGTTTCACCAAGGTAAGCAACGTGCATATTTCATGCAGCCTGGGTTTATGTACACACTTCAGCCTCCTGCAAATGTAAAGCTGTCTTCTTTCCTGGTTGAAAACACCATTGATTTCAATAACTACAGGTGGTGTAAGTGGTAGGTAACTCCTGTATTGCTCTTCTTGTCAGAGGACCTTACAGTGTTTTACAAAGCAGCCCAACAATCAATACCACGGTATTGAAAGGGAGGCACAGAGGGCAGCAGGAATTGTGCATCATGGCTTAAAGGTCTAAAGACTGAATCATGGAATCGTTTTGGTTGCAAAAGGCCTTTAAAGTTGATCAAGTCTAACATTAACCCAACACTGCTGGGTCATCACTAAACCAGGTCTCAAAGCAGAGTGTCTACATCTTCTTGTTGAACCTCTGGACAAGCCCCAACACCAAGCATTGTCTGTGAAACTGCCTCACCCCAGCACTGGGGAACAGGATCTTGGCTTGCTTGTGTTTAAAATCCTGGTAAAACACCCACAGCTCTGGTTTTGGTCCCTTTCACACAGCCTGCAAGAGATGCTCGCTGGCGCTGTGCAGGGCATAGATCATAGTATCACAGAATCATAAAGAGAATCACACAGAATTACTGAGGCTGGAATAGACCTCTGAGATCATCAAGTCCAGCCTATGACCCTAACACCACCACATCAACCAGACCATGGCACTAAGTGCCACATCCAAGCTTTCCTTAAACACCTCCAGGGAAGGCAACTCCAGCGCCTCCCTGGGCAGTCCATCCCAGTGTCTAATTCCGCTTTCTATGACGAAGTGCTTCCTAACATCCAACCTAAACCTCCACTGGTGCAGCTTCAGGCCATGCCCTCTCCTCTTGTCACAAGTTGCCTAGGAGAAGAGCCCAACTCCCATTTTACTGCAACTTGCCTTCAGGTAGTTGTGGAGTGTGATAAGGTCCCCCCTGAGTCTTGCTCTTTTCCAGGCTAAACAACCCCAGCTGCCTCAGCCTCTTCTCATAAGACTTTCTCTGGGTTGGAAGGGACCTCCAAAGGTCTAAACCCCCTCTGCAGTAAGCAGAGACATCGTCCTCACCTAGACCAGGTTGCCCAGAGCCCTGTTGAGCCCCACCTTGACTGTCTCCAGGGATGAGGCCCCAACCACCTCCCTGGGCAACCTGTTCCAGCGTTCCATGACCCTCACGGTACAGAACTTGTTCTTCTTGTTGGCTTGGTGGGCCCCAACTGGCAGAGCATCCTGAGTAAGGGGCTGTGAATCCTATATTCCAACTGGTGAGAGCTGAAGCATGCTCAAGACTTCAAGGGGAATTACATCCACATTGCAAAACTAGGCCCTTGAGGAAGATTAAATGCGTAGCACTCAATTACTTGCACTAAACAGTTCAATGGTGGTAAACACAGTGGGTAAAGTGCATTCACCCAAAGCACCATGAGTGATGGCTGATCTTGGGTGTTGGGAGTGCCATAAAATTACACTTGAGGAACACCCTGATTAATTGATTGGCCACAGTTCCCCCCATGAGTAATTGCATTCAGCCAGGGTCTGTCAATACAATTCATTATCGGGGGGCAGCGAGATCCGGGGCTCGAGAAAGAAGAAGCAGTTATCACTGCAAAAAGGGTGGGCATAGGAAAGATTGGCCCTTGAAAGGGGTGGGGGGAGAGCCCTGATAGTTGTGGGTTTATTGTTTGGGTGTTGTTGGTTTGGGTTTTGGGTTTTGTTTTTCCTTTTTATATGATGCAATTTGTGATAGTTAAATGCGCCGGAGCGCTAAGATTTAGTGCTGCAGTTGGAATTAATCAGGATGTATGAAGACTCTTTCTAAATTACTCTCTGTGTAATGTTTCTCCCATAAACGTTCTCCTAATGTGGGAAGACATTAGGCTGGTTCCTGCTAAATAATAGAACCATAACAATCTATTTAAAAAAACAAAACAAAACAACAACAAAAAAACAAGTAATGAAAAATATTGATGGCAGGGCAACGAGGGACCCTCTCTCTGACGTGTGCATTAATTTCACTCAAGACCATATCCATACAAGCCCTTGCAGCCTGAAAGCTGGGAACGGGGCTGGCAGCAAAACTGCAGTCCCTAAGCTCTGCACTGGTGAGCAGAATCACACAGAATCACAGAATCAACCAGGTTGGAAGAGACCTCCACAACCATTGAGTCCAACCGATAGCCCAACCCTATCTAATCAAGTAGACCATGGCACTAAGTGCCTCATCCAGGCTTTGCTTAAACACCTCCAGGGACGTCGACCCCACCACCTCCCTGGGCAGCCCATTCCAATGGCCAGTCTCTCTGTCTGGGAAGAACTTCTTTCTAAGATTGTGGTGGACTGAAATTACCACACACCTCCCCCCCGCCCCCCTGGTTCAGTTGCTTCAGTTGGAAGCAAATGAAGCTGTATTTACAAGCAAGACTACAATCTAAAAGAGGAAATGCAATGAATATGTTCAAAATACACAACATTTACATATATTATACAATTTATAAACAGCACAAGAACCCCCCCTGGACAAACTCACGGGGTTACCAACAGCTTGCTCCTCTTCTCCCCTGTGTGTAGGACAAGAGAAAGAAGAGCAAAGAGTAGTTTGTTAGTACTTAGCCACGACAAGAATGTATTCAAGGTCAGCAGCAGCTAAGCAAGAGCCAGCTAGTATCTACCAGAGCCAAGGAAGCCAAAAAGAAAGTTAGTTTATACAAACTAGCTTTATGTTAGTAGTCAGACCAATGGGATTATTTAGATTTTACCATCATTTTTCTTTTGCATCCAATGGTAATTTGTTTATATTCTACCACTTCCTGTTCAATATAGGTGCAGCCTAAAGCTACCACAAAGATCACACCTAAACTTACCCCTGGCACAGCTTGAGACTGTGACCTCTTGTTCTGCCACTGGTTCCCTGGGAGAAGAGACCAACCCCCACCTGGCTACAACCTCCTTTCAGGTTGTTGTGGCAGTTTGAGGCTGATGCCTAGGAAGTTTCCCACAGATCTCGAGTAGAAAAGGGTAGAATGTAAATTAATTACCATTGAAAAGGGAAAATAATGCTAAGGTCTAACTAATCCCATTGGTCTGATAACTAACAGAAAGTTAGTTGTATAAACTATTCTTTCTTTCTGGGCTCTTTGCTCTGGCTAATACTAGCTGGTAGCTTTTGCTTGCCTGTTGCTGACCTTGGATGTGTTCTTGTTGTGGCTAAGTAACTAACAAACTACTCTTTGCTCTTCTCTTTTCTCCTTTTCTTCTTTTTTTACAGGGGAGAAGAGGGCAGAGAGGGTGAAGCTATTGGGATTTCCCCCTGGTTTTGTCCAGGGGGGTTCTTGTGTTGTTTATAAATTGTGAATACATGTAAAGATTGTATATTTTGTACATATTCATTGCTTTCATATTTCTAGATTGTAGTTTTGCTTGCACACAGAGCTTCATTTGCTTTCAGTTGAGCTGGTCTGGCAATTTGATTGTGGGGGTTAGTTCTCCAAATTAGTTGAGGGGGGTAATTTCAACCCACCACAGCTGTGGTCTGTTCCTGGACATCTAAACCCAGAAGGTGACTTCCTTTTCAAAATTAAGGGTTCCTAGTTGCTTGAAGCCCAGTTTACACCTATAGCCTGATACTCAGCAACCACCCAAGCTGGCTTTCATTTAAGGAGGACTTAACCTAAGGATCCTTTTCCTGGGCATGTGCTTTATTCAGTGGTCTATATTAAAAAGGGGTGTTCTCTGTCTCAGAGCGTTTAACACACAGGCTCATGGGCTAGGTGGGCTCTCAGCTTGATCTTAAGCAGGTGTTGTGTCACTCTGCCCCGCGGGAACTCAGGGATACATCTGCAGAGCTTCAAACTCATTTTATGAAGCTCTAAATTTAAGGCTTGAGTGTTTATATCCTGATCCTGACCATTCCTTAGGGAAGTCAGATAATCTTCCTGCAAACACAACCTTCAAGCCTGGCCATTAGAAGGTCCAGGTTTGTTACCAAGGGCTTTTAGGCAGTGGCACGTCAGCGCTGCAGGTGGGGCACACTGGGACTGCCTTGTAGAGCGCTGCTGACCTGCTAAACGTGGACTTTACAGCAGAGCCTCAGTTAGGTGAAAATTACAGAAGCATGCTCCATTAGAATGGAAACGACAGCTCTACTGGGGCACATTTTTGTCTTTTGCTGAACTTCAAGGTTCTTCTTCTCTAACATAAGGCATCTTCTAGTAGCAGTAAATCTTCTCCTTACATGCAGAGTGAGCGTGAGATAAAGCAACATAATAACGGTCTGCCTCCACGTGCCCTTGCTTCATTCTGCCTTGGAAATTGGCAGTCTGCTTCCTGAAGGCTTGCTCGCCAAGATCTTGTTCGCTTCTCTATCACTCACTCTTCAAAGGGAATAAATGATTTGAAGAGGGCATCGTGTTTCCTAACATCAGTCGTTCAGCAACTTGATGAAATTTCTGTCAGCTGGTAACTTCTTGTTCTGAATTTGGCAGGGTTAACCCTCAGCATGGAGTGCATAGGCGTCCTGGTGCTGATAGTGCCAAACAGTGCCAGGCTGGAGGCAGAGTTTTGGGGCAGAACCGTGGAAATGAATGGAATTCATAGAATCAGTCAGGGTTGGAAGGGACCACAAGGATCATCTAGTTCCAGCCCCCCTGCCATGGGCAGGGACACCTCACACTAGATCAGGCTGGCCAGAGCCTCACCCAGCCTGGCCTTAAACTCCTCCAGGCTTCAGGCCTCAACCACCTCCCTGGACAGCCCATTCCAGGCTCTCACCACTCTCATGGTGAAGAACTTCTTCCCCACGTCCAGTCTGAATCTCCCCACTCCCCACTTCCCCAGTCCTGTCACTGCCTGATATCCTAAAAAGTCCCTCCCCAGCTTTCTTGTAGCCCCCTTCAGATACTGGAAGGTCACCTTGGAGCCTTCTCTTCTCCAGACTGAACAGCCCCAGCTCTTTCAGTCTGTCCTCATAGGAGAGGAGCTCCAGCCCTCTGATCATCCTGGTGGTCCTTCTCTGGACACATTAATGGAACAATGGAAGAGGCTGCCCAGAGAAGTTGTGGAGTCTCCCTTCTATGGAGACGTTCAAAACCCACCTGGATGTGTTCCTGTGTGACCTGCTCTAGGTGATCCTGCTCTGGCAGGAGGATTAGCCTGGATGATCTCTGAAGGTCCCTTGCAACCCCTAACCTTCTGTGATGCTGTTTGTAATTAATGGAATTAGAGCAACTTGCACCACCTGCAGCAATTTGCACCTGCTGGCCAAGCTCACAATTTGCTTTTGTGTGAATGTGCAGCTTGGAGTTACCAAGGAAGCACTTCCCCCAGCAGAGCTGAGCAATGGTCTTTAGGAAAAGTGGGATCTGTTGTCTTGTTGACACCTCTGCAGAAGCTGACGATCCAGTTAGTGCACTCAGCTACCATGTTCTTGTTCTGCATCTTATGCCTTTGATTAGGAACTATGTTAGGCTTTGGCTCCCCAGAAATAGCTATTCCTGCACTCCAGACATCTGCAGTGGCTATTTTATGTCACTGAGACTTAGAGGTATGGCTCTCCACCCTCATACACTCTAATTTGGTGAGAACTGGAGCTAATAGGGCTCTGTTAAGTCCTCAGTTGTGACACTAAGCAGAGTGAAGAGACAGAGGTAGTGTCAAGTGCAATGGGTTATTTCCATTCATAAAATGGAAACCTTCACTGTTAGGAGGCTGAAACCTGAGTGGGAAATGTTTCTTTACTCTGGATGGGTTTGCAGTCCTTGAGAATAGCCAGAATGAAGACCATAAGAAATAGAACAAGTTCAGAGAAGTCTAGCAAGTGGCACTGAAAGAAAGAGAAAAAGATGCTCAAGTTCCTTCCTGAACTACCATAATCTCACCCAGGTTCTTCTGAAATGAGATCAGGAAGAACATTTTGTGATGCTCCAGCTTCTCCCCTGTTGAGTGGCTAAGGGTGCATCCACCTTGTGAGTAACATGCAGATACATCTGCCCTGCCCCTACTGCTGCATTTTGGGGCTTGTGACAAGTATGTGTCTATCAAGTGAGGCTGTGGAGTCTCCTTCTCAGGAGACTCCTTCAAAACCTGCTTGGATGCGTTCCTGAGTGACCCGCTCTAGGTGATCCTGCTCTGGCAGGGGGGCTGGACTGGATGATCTTTTGAGGTCCCTTCCAAGCCCTAACCTTCTGTGATTCTGTGATGTGATAAGACATGTCAGCCAGCTCATCAAAGAGGTGCTGGTGAGCACCCACCCTTCCAGGACCCAGGGAGGTGATGGCTGTGTGGAGCAGCCAGAGCCAGGTGAACTACTCTGGCAGACTGAGCCCACCCCATAGTCACCAGGCTAGAAGTGCCTGGTTCAGAGCATAGAGTTGTGACCAGAGAATGTTGTGTCATTTTCTAACCTTTTCTTCTCATTTCCTCCTTGTTAATGACAAGGATGTACTCAAAGATGCCTCCCATCGTGCCAGATGTCATGAAATGGGTGCCATAGTCGTTGATGAATTTGGCATACAGGCCATAGTTGTAGGTGTCTGGAAGCTCCTGCAGAGACAGCAGCACATCTTCATCCAAGACAATGTTGTCCCTTCTCATCTTGAAACGGGCTGTCTGCACCTTTGTCACACCTCTGATGAATGCAACCTCCTGCAGGTGAAGAAAAGAGGAGCTGCCACTCAACATCTCTTTAAAAAAAAAAAAAACACCAAAACTCATTTCTAGTCTTCAGGTTTGCAGAGGAAAGGACGAATCTGTGACTGAGAGCATGAAAAAAAGCCCAGCTTCAAGTGAAATCACTGATCAGACTTTTTCAGGCTGTCTCTTTCTCCTGTGCTGCATGAGGTGGTGAGCAAAGCCATGGGTTTGGATGCCATGGGGGGTTTTATTGAGGTGTGAATCTGAACAGAGTTGGGATCCATGTGATTCCTCTCCACCCACCATTTCTGCTATTTCTTTTTGTTTTCTGCTTTCCTTTCCATACTGTTTATTCCTTTTTGTTTTATTCACAGCCTTGACCCCATGATACAGAGACCTGCTGGAGAGAATCCAACAGAGAGCCATGAGGATGCTTAGGGTACTTGAGCATCTCCCCTGTGAAGAGAGACTGAGAGCTCTGGGGCTGTTTAGTCTGGAGAAGAGAAGACTGAGAGGGGATCTGATCAATGTCTATAAATATCTGAGGGGTGGGTGTCAAGTGGAGGGGGCCAGGCTCTTTTGGGTGGTTCACAGTGATAAGACAAGGAACAATGGGTTCAGACTGGAACAGAGAAGATTTCAGCTCAACGTGAGGAGAAACTTCTTTACAGTGAGGGTGACAGAGCCCTGGAACAGGCTGCCCAGGGGGGTTGTGGAGTCTCCTTCTCTGGAGCCTTTCCAAACCCACCTGGATGCATTCCTGTGCAGACTACCCTAAGTGATCCTGCTCTGGCAGGGGGGTTGGACTTGATGATCTCTTGAGGTCCCTTTCAACCTCTGATATACTGTGAGACTGTGACACTGTGATACAGGTGCTCAAGGCAAGCCCAGAGCAGCCTGGAAGTGGCAGAGATACCCTGCCCAGGAAGGTGCTGATAGAAGGGTAGAATTTTCTGGCTAAACCAGTGGGGGTTATCCTGGCCAGGAAGTTGCTGATGAAGGGTTGAATTTTCTGGCTATACCACCAGGTCCACAACTCCACTTCTAGATGAACCACTGCCTTGCCTAAGGCTCCAGTGCAACCAGAACAACCCTTGAAATCATTCTCCCCCATAATCAATCAGCCTTTAGCTCCAAACACCATGGGACCTCTTAGACAAGGGCCCAGTAAACACTATAATGGTGCCCATTTCAAACAGCTTTTAAGGGCATTTTGACCCAGAACACCATCAAAGTAATTCTTCTTTATTGTTTTCTGTCAGCAGCCACGGGAGAAGTGGAGAAGGGGCACAGTAAATGTGGGAAACACCAGCACAGCACTCCTGTTATTATCTTGGGAAGAGGTCATCACAGCCAGCCCATGATGGAAAGCCACTGCAAGAAATGCACCCTGATACCAGCTACCTTTTGTGGGGGGTTGTTTTGGTTTTGATTTTGTTTTCCCCAGCTTTCAGTGTGGTATTTTAACCTCCTATTAGAAGTAGCCTGTTTTCCCCTCACAAAGCAGCTTGTATTAATTTGACCAAGATCTATTTGGTAGCAGAGATCGTTCCCTGAGGACAACTGTTTTGCTCATCATCCTCTTGATATTTCCTTCTCCCTCCTCCTCACTTTCAGCATGTTTTTTAATTGATGTAAGCATGAAGCAGGGGGGGGGGAAGCTGACATTCTGTGTGCCATGTGTTGTGCTACTTCATAATTCAATCTTATTCCCACTCCCCCGTTTGCTCAAGACATAATAAGAACAACAAACAGGATTGCTAACAATCATGCAGTTGCAATTACATGAACAAATTAAGGTACAATTACTATGTGTGAGGGGGAGGGGGGAAAAAATGCACTTGAGAGAATAAACTGACAGAAGTTACAGCCCAGAGCGTGCAAGGCACAGGTGACACCACTGGAGCATGTGCATATAATCATAGAATGGTCAGGGTTGGAAGGGACCTCAAGGATCAGCCAGTTCCAACCCCCCTGCCATGGGCAGGGACACCTCACACTAGAGCAGGTTGCACATCCAACCAGGGATGAGGCTTCCACCACCTCCCTGGGCAACCTCTTCCAGTGTCTCACCACCCTCACAGGGAAGAATTTCTTCCTAACATCCAATCTGAATCTCCCCATTTCTAGTTTTGTTCCATTCCCCCCAGGCCTATCACTCCCTGACACCCTCAAAAGTCCCTCCCCAGCTTTCTTGTAGCCCCCTTCAGATACTGGAAGGCCACAAGAAGGTCTCCTCATAGAATGGTTTGAGATGGAAGTGACCTCCAAAGGTCATCCAGACCAACCCCTCTGCAGTCAGCAGGGACATCCTCCACTAGATCAGGCTGCCCAGAACATTGTTGAGCCTGACCTTGAGTATCTCCAGGGATGGGGCCTCAACTACCTCCCTGGGCAACCTGTTCCAGTGTTCCACCACCCTCATGGTGCAGAACTTGTTCCTAACATCCAACATAAATCTCCTCTTCTCTAGTTTCAAAGCATTGCCCCTCACCCCACCACTACCTCACTGATTTAATCTTCTCTTTTACCTTTTCAGTGTATTGTGTGAAGTTCTTCAGCGATCCTTTGCCACCTGATAAGGTGAAGCCCAGGTTGAACTGCACAGCTGAGTCTACAGGAGCAATTCCAATGGTAAGGCCAAAAGCTTTGGATTTGTCTCTTTTAAGGGCATCAAGCAGATCCTTTGACTCGTCATAAAACTCAAAAGCAAATCCAGAATCAGCGTGAGCCTACAGTGAAAGAAGCAGACATTAATTTTTCAGGTACTTCCCTTCCTTTTTAGTCTCTATTTGTTTGAGGAGCTGATGGGACCTATTTTGAAGGCCAGGAGAACACCAAGTTTGACTTCAGAGAAGGAGGAATAAAGAATTCATTCATGTGCAGTTTCAGAATGGTTTAGGTTGGAAGGGACCTTGAAGATCATCCCGTTCCAACCCCCCTGCCTACACCAGGGACACCTCACACTAACCCAGGTTGCTCAAGGCCTCATCCAACCTGGCCTTGAACACCACCATGGAGGGGGCATCCTCCCTGGGCATCCTGTTCCAATGTCTCACCACCCTCACTGGAAAGAATTTCTTCCTAATCTGCAGTCTAAATCTCCCCTCCTTATGCTTTGATCCATTTCCTCTCATCCTGTCACTACAAGCCCCTGTACAAAGTCCCTTCCCAGCTTCCTCTTAGGCCCATTTGAATACTGGAAAGCTGTTCTATGGTCCCTCTGGATCCTTCTCTTTTCCAGGCTGAAGAGCCCCAGCTCTCACAGCCTGATTCCACAGGGGAGGTTCTCCATCTTTCCGTTTGGAAAGATGCAAGAGGTGTGGATAAAGCCATGCATTTTGCTTCATCCCTTCTCCTGGCAAGGTAAGGTTTGTGTTTAGCCACTCAAAGCAGCACCATTACAGCCAGAGCTGCTAATGGTACCTATTAAGCCAGCTTGACACTTCCCATTATAAACTCCTTCTAGTTCCATGCAGCTCTGCCAAATCCTAGCAACTTGGACTGATTTTTTTTTCCTCCCCAGCCTGCTTCTGGATGAATTTATTTAGGGAAAAAAAAATTCAACTTGCAATGGCAGTGCTAGAAAAAACAAACATTGCTTTGCCAGTGTTTTGGAGCAGTGACCTTTTCCTTGACAGCTCTTCTTTGCCAGCCTGTGGAATCGAGCAGCCTTGCTGAATCCAAGCTGTGCCATTTGCCATCTTTATTAAAAGCCACCTAAATTACCCATACTAAATGAACCCAAACCATCCCACATCACACTGGGTGACTCACAGTATCACAGTATGTCAGAGGTTGGAAGGGACCTCAAGAGATCATCAGGTCCAACCCCCCTGCCAGAGCAGGATCACTTAGGGTAGTCTGCACAGGAATGCATCCAGGTGGGTTTGGAAAGTCTCCAGAGAAGGAAACTCCACAACCCCCCTGGGCAGCCTGTTCCAGGGCTCTGTCACCCTCACTGTAAAGAAGTTTCTCCTCATGTTGAGCTGAAATCTTCTCTGTTCCAGTCTGAACCCATTGTTCCTTGGCTTATCACTGTGCACCACCCAAAAGAGCCTGGCCCGCTCCACTTGACACCCACCCCTCAGATATTGATAGACATTGATCAGATCCCTCTCAGCCTTCTCTTCTCCAGACTAAACAGCCCCAGGTCCCTCAGTCTCTCTTCATAGGTCCCTCAGTCTCTCTTCAAAGGGGAGATGCTCAAGTCCCCTAATCATCCTCTCGGTTCTCCGTTGGATTCCCTCCAGCAGGTCTCTGTCTCTCTTGAGCTGGGGAGCCCCAAACTGGACACAGGATTGCAGCTGTGGTCTCAGCAGGGCAGAGCAGAGAGGTAGAAGAACTTCCCTAGCCCTGCTGGACACACCTGTCTTGATACATCCTGGGATCCCATTGGCTCTCTTGGCCACAAGAGCACATTGCTGTCCCATGCAGAACTTGCTGCCCACCAGCACTCCAAGGTCTTTCTCTGTGGAGATGCTTTCCAGCAGGGCAGCCTCTAACCTGTCCTGGTGCCTGCTGTTATTCCTCCCCAGATGCAGGACCCTGCACTTGTCCTTATTGAACTCCATGAGGTTTGCCTGCCCCCAGCTCTCAGCCTGTCCAGGTCACGTTGGATGCTGCACAGCCTGAGGGGTGTCAGCCAACCGCTCCAGTTCTGTATCATCAGGAACTTGCTGAGGGTACTCTCAATCCCCTCAGCCAGGTCATTGATAAAGATATTGAAGAAATATCCCTAGACCCCAGCACACAGGCAATCCTAAGGTGCCCATGGGGCATTCTCAAGTGTTGGAACTGTCTGGATTCCAACTACAGACTAAGAGGTACAAAGAACTTTCCCTACTGAGAGGACTTTACATTGAGACTGTGGCTGTCATATGGCCCTGGAATAAAAAGCTTTCATTCACTCCTGTCAGAAAGCATGATAAATGTTTAACAGGATGGCCAAGGCACACACTTAGGATGTGGGAGACCCAGGCTGAACCCTTGCTCTACTTAGTTCAATCTCCAACGTCAGATGTGATCCCACAGGGTATAAACATTATGACAGATACATGGTGATGGCTTTCAGGATCTTGGTCTCCCTCAGAATTTGGATTTATGTCCCTTTCAGCCATGCTGTAGGCTTAAAATGCTTTCAGAGATTGAACTGATAGCATTCTTCCCGTTTTACACATGGCCAAATTCATCCCTGGAGAGGGAAGTAGCTTTTGCAAGCTCTACAGCTCATTAATAGTACAGTTTAGAGAAACCCCATTTCTCTTTTGGCTCTGGCTAGGCCAGAGTAAGCAATGGTGATGCCTGGGTGATAAAGCACGTTAGTTCCTCCATGTGCCATAAAACAGCATTTAAATCAATTGCCTGTTGTCTTGGGGACAGCTGGAGGAAGGTAGGTTGAAAGAAAACCTATAGTGGATGAATCATAGAATTGTTAGGGTTGGAAGGGACCTCAAGGATCATCCAGTTCCAACCCCTCTGCCATGGGCAGGGACACCTCACACTACAGCAGGTTGCTCGCAGCCACATCCAGCCTGGCCTTAAAAATCTCCAGGGATGAGGCTTCTACCACCTCCCTGGGCAATCTGTTCCAGTGTCTCACCACCTTCATGGTGTAAAACTTCTTCCTAACATCCAATCTGAATCTCCCCATTTCTAGTTTTGCTCCATTCCCTCTAGTCCTATCGCTCCCTGACACCCTCAAAAGTCCCTCCCCAGCTTTCTTGTGGGCCCCATGATAAACTGTTAGCTAAAAATCTGGAGAGAACTTTTAGCTGGGGGGGGGGGGTGTGAAAAGAAAACCCAAAGCCTTGGTCGATGTGACCAGCCCAAGGACTTACTAGGAAGTGGTAGGTGTGGAAGTTGTAAGGCTTGCGGAAGTACTTCTCGTCGTCTCCGTAGTAGAGCTGTTCACACACAGCATTGTACTTCAGCTCCCTCCAGTCCCCGTTGTAGACGTGCTCACAGTGGCCCCCAAAGAAATGAGGGTCATACACGTACTGGCTCCCTTCCTGTGTTAGGATGTTGTACCTTGGGAAGAGGTAGCATCCAGAAGGTTATCCATAGGTCCTGCTTTAGTTCCCCAGCACTCGCTGGTGCTGTTCTCAGAATGCTACATCTACGTAACATCCTCAGGTCTCTGACTTGGAATTTGGATAGCATCTAAAATCTGAGGGTTGGGTTTGTTATCTCCTTCACAGAGCTGCCCTGGTGAGACCTCACCTGGAATATTGCATCCAGTTTTGGGCTCCCCAGTTCAAGAGGGGCTGGGATCTACTGGAGAGAGTCCAACGGAGGGCTACAAGGATGATTGAGGGACTGGAGCACTGCCCTACGAGGAGAGGCTGAGAGCCCTGGGGGTGTTCAGTCTGGAGAGGAGAAGACTGAGAGTATCTAATCAATGTTTATAAATATCTGAGGGCTGAGTGTCAAGAGGGAGGGGACAGGCTCTGCTCACTTGCACCCTGGGGCAGTGGATATAAACTACAGATATAAACTCAACATGAGGAGGAACTTCTTCACTGGGAGGGTCCCAGAGCACTGGAACAGGCTGCCCAGAGAGGTTGTGGAGTCTCCTTCTCTGGAGACTTTCCAGACCCATCTGGATGCATTCCTGTGTGACCTGCACTAGATTCTATGGTGCTGCTCTGTCAGGTGGGTTGGACTCAATGATCTCCTGAGGTCCCTTCCAACCCCTAACACCCTGTGATCCCATGATCCTGTGACAGCTCTTTTGTTTCCAAGATACTGGTTGGGACTCATATGTCAGTAATACAAGAAATCAGCTAAGCTGGGTAGTCCATCCCTGCAAGTACAATTATGAGAGTCATAGAATCATAGAGTCATAGAATAACCTGGGTTGGAAGGGACCTCACAAGTTCATTTAGCCCAACCCCCTCTGCAGTCAGCAGGGACATCCTCCACTAGATGAGGTTGTCCAAAGCCCTGTTGAGCCTCACCTTGAATGTTTCCAGGGATAGGACTTCAACCACCAACCTGGGCAATCTGTTCCAGTGTTTCACCACCCTCCTGGTGCAGAACTTGTTCCTAGCATCCAATCTAAATCTCTTCTTCTTTCTTTTCAAACCATTGTCCCTCCTGCTATCACTACAGACTTTTGGAAACAGTCCCTCTGCAGCGTTCTTGTAGGCCCCCTTCAGGTACTGGAAGGTTTTTATTTAGTCCCAAAGTCCTGGAATTCCTCCAGGTCCCCGGCTGAGCCTAATGCCTCTCACTGTCACAGAGTGTTTCCAGGCATTCCCTGTAATTGTTTTCTATTTTAATTTCATCTCCTTTATTTCAACAATGGGAGTTAGCACCCTCCCTGCACTGGCAGTCTGCCTGTGCTTTGTCAGGGCTCTCACTGACTCTTTCCTTACTCCTCTTTCTTCCTCCTCTCCAGCCATCACAGCTGCTCCCCTCTGAAATCCTGCCTACTGCTTAATATTCCCTGTAATTCCAGGGCCCCAAATGAAAGCATTATTCAGGCTGGACAGCAGCATTGCTCCTCACAACAGGGAATCCTCTTTAAGGCTAAGATAGTAAATGGTATTGCTTTTGCCTGGTCTACAGAAGAAACACATCACAGAGCAGTATTAAATGGGGTGCTCGGTGAAAATTATTTCATATCTTGGAAAAAAAAAAAAACCTTTAGATGAATTCTCCCAGGCCCTGGCCCAGAGAGCTGTTTGTCTTCTGGACTCCAGAGAACGTTGGATGGATGTGGTAGGGCAATTATCTAATGGCTGTGACTGCCTTCTCGTAGTGTTGGCAGTGTTCTCCAAGCAGCATCTTGGTTAAAACACAAGACCTAAAATGAGACTCTCATAACAATTTGCCTTTCAATTTATTCTGGATTCCTCCTTTCATTAATTAATTAATTAATTGGTAAAGCAACATTTGCAACTGAACACAGTGAAACTTCTTGATGGATGGAGGTATTTTACCTGGCATGTATTCAGGTGGAGCTCAAACTTCTTGCCTAGACTCTGTCCTCTGAAGTCCTAACTCCTGGAATTAAATTTTCTCCTTAAGGATGAACGCCACCAGGATGCTGCATCATCTCCAGTATTTTGCTCTAATATTTTGGGGAGGGGGGGGGGGGGTGTTTAGACTGGATGACCTCTAGAGGTGCCTTCCAACCCAGTGCGTTGTAGATTGTCTTTATCAGCTGAAGAAAGCTGTGAGATAACTGGAGTCAGAGAACTGGGCTGGATTTTTACACGAGCGTAGAAAGGATGCTTTAAAATGTCTCTGTCCTAAAGTACAGCGTGGATGGGAGAGGCCGTGGTCAGGACAGGATTTGAAATCAAAGCTGAGATGAACCCTCTTGCTTCTCTCACTGCAACCAGTGGTTGGGTAGGACAGCAGCTTTCCTTTGGGGTTCATCCAGCAGCCTATCAATTCACGGGGCACTGCTATTACCAAGGAAGAGCAGTATAAAAAGCATCATCCTGTGTTGAGTGTGAGAGTGGCAGCTATCAATTCATTACTCACCCTTGGACTGCTTTTTCAGCCCCTGGGATTGGGAACAGATGTTCACAAGGGCTTTCAACATCTTCATCCTCACAGTTCTCCTCATCAGACCCATCTCTGCAGTCCAGCTCTCCGTTGCACACGAGATGCCTTTTAATACAGCGACCTAGTGCACAGGGACAGACCATCACTTACCCAGCCTTGCACTGATTGTCCCACTTCCCATCCACATCTCAGGGCCACAAGAAGTCCTGCTGGCTGTTAAACACAGCTCCTTGGGGGAATGTTTTCCTTTGCAACCTGGAGCACAGCACAGAGTCCAGGCTAGCCACTCCCTTGGATTCTCATGGGATGTGAATCAGGTAGAGGTCACCTCATTGCCCTGATTTTGCTATCTACAATCATGCTTTTGGAAGGGGGATACAGGAAGCTTCTCCACTTGGCTTAGGGAAGCCAGCGTTGTCTTGTTAAAGTCCAATTCTGCCTTTTTCCCCTTGCAAGAGGCATTTGGGGGGAGTTTGTTGCACTTTGGGACATGATTTAGTCACTTTGGGTCATGGTAGTGTTGGCTTAGCAGTTGGATCTTTTCCAACCTTGATGATTCTATGATTGAACACCTGGAGGTGTTCAGAAAACCTGTGGCCATGGCACTTAGGGACATAGTTTAATGGCCACAGTGGTGTTGGGTTGATGGTTGGACTCAATCTTAGAGATCTCTTCCAACCCAAACAATTCTATGACTCTGTGACTCTCTGGCTCTGTGAATAGTTATATGACTCAAGAATGGATGTTTGCAGGAAGGGCAACCTGAAAGTGCTTTTGCTTCTGGGAGTGAGGAGAAAACCTTGCCATGACATTCATGGCAGGAGGGGACAAGGGGTAATGGATGGAAACTCCAGCACAGGAGGTTCCACCTCAACATGAAGAGGAACTTCTTCACTAGGAGGGTCCCAGAGCACTGGAACAGGCTGTCCAGAGGGGTTGTGGAATCTCCTTCCCTGAAGACTTTCAAGCCCCATCTGGATGTGTTCCTATGTGACCTGTGCTGAAGTCTATAGTCCTGCTCTGGCAGGGGGGTTGGACTTGATGATCTTTGAAGGTCCAACCCCTAACATCCTGTGAGCCTGTGAACCAGTACTGCTGCTCTTGGCTCAGTGGAGTGATGCTGACCTGCTCCAGCTGCTGAGCTGCTCACAGAGCTGGAAGTGCATTTCTGAATTTCAATAGGATTTTCATTAGTTGCTCAAGATGGGAGTCTGAGCCCTTTGTGTAAAACCAAAAATCTGTCAAGGCTAGTCAAACTTTGGCAGAACAGCCATGCTACCTCCCAAGCCTCAGGGCTGGGGATGCCTAAAAAGAAGCAAATCACTCCAACAAATTGCCAGTTTGATTAGTGATTGAACTAAGTCCTTAGCAGGGAGAGAAAGTGGTGTGCTGTGGGAGTAGAGGTGCCCATGGCAGAGAGTGTGAGCAGATAGCACAGCAGTTGGAACAGAATATTTCTGCTCCCTTTCTTCCACTGAAAGATCAACCTTTTCCATGGCACCCAGCCTTTACAGGATCACAGAATGTTAGGGGCTGGAAGGGACCTGAAAAGCTCATCCAGTCCAACCCCACTGCCAGAGCAGGATCACCTGGCGCAGATCACACAGGAACACATCCAGATGGGTTTTGAACATCTCCAGGAGGGAGACTCCACAACCCCCCTGGGCAGCCTCTTCCAGTGTTCTGTCACTCTCACAGGGAAAAAAATTCTTCTTCATGTTCACATGGAGCTTCCTATGCCTCAACTTCCACCACTGCCCCTTGTGCTGTCATTGGGTATCACCCAGCAGAGCCTGGCTCCAGCCTCTTGGCACTCACCCTGCACATCTTTATCAACATGAATGAGGTCACCTCTCAGGCTCCTCCTCTCCAAGCTAAAGAGCCCTCAGCTCCCTCAGGCTCTCCTCATAAGGAAGATGTTCCACTCCCTTCATCATTTTTGTGGCTCTGCGTTGGGCTTTTTCAAGCAGTTCCCTGAGGTCCTTCCTGAAGTGAGGGGGCCCAGAACTGGACACAATATTCCAGATGCAGCCTCAGCAGGGCAGAGTAGAAGGGGAAGAGAACCTTTCTCAACCTACTAACCACAGCCCTTCTAATCCACCCCAGGATGCCCTTGGCCTTCTTGCCACAAGAGCACATTGCTGGCTCATGCTCAACCTCCCATCCACTGGCACCCCCAGGTCCCTTTTCCCTCCACTGCTCTCCAACAGGTTGCATCTAAGCATAAGGATGGATTTCTGCAAAAACCTCTTTGGCAGGAGTTTGGGGCTGGTCCACTCACCTGTTTCCTCACACTGGAAGTCCTTCCCACAGCTGGAGGTTGCAGTGCACGTTGTCCCAGGGTGGCAAGCTTGCTCGTCCCACAGGTGTCCTGCACATCTCTGCCCTGCAAACTCTGCTGGCTGCACCAGCCTCCGGTACCGGTGCTGAGCCGCCCCAGAGAGGACACCACCATCAACACCTAACCTGTAACCCCCAGGGACATCACCTCCACAGGATAGAAAGCAATTAAAACTACCACTTGTATCTATATCAAGGTTTTGTGTGCGTGGCCCAGAGACTTTGTACGTGTTCAATCATAGAATGTTCTGGGTTGGAAGGGACCACCAAAGGTCATCCAGTCCAACCCCCTCTGCAGTCAGCAGGAGCAGCCTCCACTAGATCAGGTTGCCCACAGCCCTGTCGAGCCTCACCTGGAATATCTCCAAGGATGAGGTCACAGCTACTCCCTGGGCAACCTATTCCAGTTTTTCACCACCCTTCTGGTGCAGAACTTGTTCCTAACATCCAATCTAAATCTCCTCTTCTCCAATTTCAAACCATTGCCCCTTGTCCTGTTACTACAAGTCCTTGTAAGCAGTCCCTCTGCAGCCTTCCTGTATACACCCTTCATGTACTGGCAGGCTGCTATTAGGTCTCTCTGGAGCCCTCTCTTCCCCAGGCTGAACAGCCCCAGCTCCCTCACCCTGTCCTTGTAACAGAGGTGCTTCAGCCCTGCAGTCATCTTCATGGCCCTCCTCTGGACTTGCTCCATCCTTCCTGTGTTGAAGGCTGGAGATGGAGAGTCAGCAGAGGGACAGGAGCACAGGAGGTTTGCTCCAAGTTCACAAAGATGAATGTAGGAGGGTCTGGAATGTCTGGGGTTTGAAATCTCTTTCTTATTTTATACTTTGGAGGTACTATGGAATTTTTTCCAGTTAAATAGGCTTTGTCCTAGAATGTAACAGGCTTAGATGGACACAGACACTAATTACAACACTGATCCTGCAACATTTCTGATGGATTATTAATGAGACTTGCTGCTCTTTAAACTAGGGAGGGAGGGTGTCAGGGGTAGGAAATAAGGTGGAAATAGAGAAAAGCCAAATAATTTACTGATTTAAGCAGAGGAACAAAAAGTGTAGGGATATAAACTCCATAGAACACAAAATTATGTCAGGTAGTGGAAGATAAATTCTTGAGTTATGAAGACATATGTGAAATGATATAAGGAATTGAGAACAAGAGCTGATGAATGAAGGCTGCTTCTAATTTCTTTTCATTGGAATATTTGCATTAAGAATCAGGGGATGCTTAATTAAAACTGAGCTAGAGAAGGAAGAAAGTCTTGAGCAAATATCCTGGCCTGATTCTTCCATCATTTGCCTCGATTTTGCATTTTGCTGTTCTGCTGCTTGCAGTGAATCTATTCCCCAGTTTACATCAGGGTAAGAGCCTCTCCAGTAGAAGAGCATCTCCATCATACTTGGATGAGTTTACTGGCTGCTTCAGCATGATGAATATGTATAATATATATAATTAATGTGTGTACATCCTCATCACAGGCACATCTGAAGATAAATGAATACATTACACTGGAGCCTTACTTTTTTCTCTTGGCAAGGAAAGCAATCTGTCCACTCTGACCACTGGCTCAGCTGACAGTCGATGGGAGCTGGAGAATTAACATCTCTGCTGCTTCTCCTGAGGAGGGGAAGAGAGAGCAGTCTGAGGTCTTTTAAGTTGTGTTTTAAAGGAGGGCTGGAGGCTAGCAGGGAGAAAATGATCTCTGTGTCTCTGTGTGTGTATTTTTTTCCACTGGGGAGAAACCTGTTTGGTGGGAAATGGGAAGCATTGCTTAGCAAGGGTGGCAATACAACCTGAGATGCTCCATCCAGGAGTTTCACCATCAAGGACAGCACCTGAAGGTTTTGTCTTGGGTTTCCTGCTCTCCCAAGAGATCCTAGCCCTTTTCCAATAGGTGGATTGCAATAGTAGACCATAAGACCAAACACCATGAGTAAACAGAATGCCAAGAAGAGACAGGTTTTAAGGAAGGCTTTCTGGTTTTTTGTTTGTTTGGTTTTGGCTTTCTTCTCAGCAGCACATCACAAGCTCCAGGAGTTGTGGTGTTTATCACCTTGAGCCTGTTCTGAAATCAATTGATTTCACTTTTTTTTTTTTTTTTTTGCACTATTGTGCATTCATGGTCAGCGTTTTTCCCAGCCAAGTACAAAATCAGGGTCTGACTCCCAGGGGCTTCGAGGATTGATGGGACAGGCAGAAGGCAAGGTACACCTTGACTCTGGGAACGTGTTGGCTGACTATTTCTAAAAGGAAATGCATGAATTCTGAGAAGAAGGAGGAAAAAGGAAGAGTATAAAAGCAGAAAATGCCAAGGGTACCAATGCACAATGGCCCTTGAATGAGACTCTCTGCAGCCACAGTGAATATCGTTGTACAACAGTGTGCAAATACTTCTCTTGCCTCCCAGCCCAGTGGTTCTGCTCTCTGTTTGTGTCCCTGCTCCTACAATCTTTATTTGTATCGTGGGGTTTCTTTGTCTTGAGGAGCAATCTGTGGCCTGTCAATACAACTCTGGTTTTGCCACAGCCTTCCAAGCATTTTGAGGAGTTGTTCTGAGCCAAAAACATTCTCATTGTTATTATTTTGGTGATGAGCTAATGAGCAGTCTGCTTTACTTGCAAGACTGCAGTCCAAAGAGAAATATTGATAATTAGCAGAGGTATGGAACACAGTTGGGGATTTGTCAGAAGAGAGACTTGCTAAATGAAAGCCACACCAGCTCAACCAAGGGAGCCCAGGGGTGCAGGTCAGTCTCTGAGATCAAAACCCTGCTGTGTCCCCAGGGAAACAACAGGAGCCTGCAGACTGTTCTGAGGGCACCTTCTGGATGCATGCAGAGTGCATGGGGTTGCAAAATACTTTCTAGCTGACCAATTGCACACTGCAGAGAGCAAAACAATGACATTCCATGTGTGCCAAGAGCAGCATCCTTACATAGAATCATAGAATCACAGAATCATAGAATGTTCTGGGCTGGAAGGGACCTCCAAAGGTCATCCAGTCCGACCTGCCCGCAGTCAGCAGGGACATCCCCAACTAGATCAGGCTGCCCTGTTGAGCCTCACCTTGAATATCTTCAGGAAAGGGACCTCAACCACCTCCCTGGGCAACCTGTTCCAGTGTTCCATCACTCTCATAGTAAAGAACTCCTTCCTGATATCCAATCTAAATCTGCTCCTCTCTTGAAGCCGTTGCCCCTTGTCCTGTCACTGCAGGTCTTTGTAAACAGTCTCTCTCTAGCCGTCCTGCAGGCCCCCTTCAGGTACTGGAAGGCTGCTGTCAGGTGTCCCTGGAGCCTCCTCCTCTCCAGGCACCTTTGATTAGAATATGTTGCAGAAGCCACCTCCTTGACAGGCTGGGCACCTCTTATTGGGAAAAGATTGTAGTTTATACATGTGGTTGGGTTTTATTGGTTAAGGGATCAATAAGAGAATTTAAACAGTTGCTCTGAGCAGTACAGGGGTCTGGGGGGGTTAGGGCTTTTCTAGAGACTTCTGTTAGCTACTTCTGTTAAGGCCTTCTGGGACTTCTTCCGTTAAGGACACTCTGAGACTCTGTAGTGCTGGGAATGAGGAGAGGCTGAGGGAGCTGGGATTGTTTAGCCTGGAGAAGAGGAGGCTCAGGGCTGACCTCATTGCTGTTTACAACTACCTGAAGGGAGGCTGTAGCCAGGTGGGGGTTGGTCTCCCAGGCAACCAGCAGCAGAATAAGGGGACACAAGTTGTGCCAGGGGAGGTATAGGCTTGATATTAGGAGGAAGTTCTTCACAGAGAGATTTGCCATTGGGATGGGCTGCCCAGGGAGGTGGTGGAGTCGCCATCCCTGGAGACATCCAAGAGAAGCCTGGATGAGGCACTTAGTGCCATGGTCTGGTTGATTGGATAGGACTGGGTGATCAGTTGGACTGGATGATCTTGGAGGCCTCTTCCAACCTGGTTGATTCTATGATTCTACAATGCAGTAATAAAGGACTTCTGAGAGTCTCTGCCCTCAGCAGCTCTGGAATTCCATTGCCAGAGCACTAATGGGGGACATCCATTCATCACCCAATGGCACCTTCTTATCAGGGGCTACTACTATGACTACTACAGCCCCCTGAACCAGGGTAGTGACAGCAGACAAACCTGGAGCTGGAGGCCACACATGTATTGATGCCTTGTTCCTCTGACAGGAGGAGGAGTGGGCTGCACCCTTCAGCACTTCACAGGGTGCTTAATTGGCTCACCTTTGATTGGGTCCTGTGTTTACCTCTTCATTATTCCGCCGGGTTTGGTAAGTTCATCAAACATCAAAAATCTCTTCTTTGTTCATTTTCAAAAGGGATTATCAGAATAAGCCTGCATAATTAAGTGTATCACTGCCACAGTCTTTTTTCCCCCCTTCCTTTCTGCCTTCTCCTTGTCTTCATGTTCCAATTATCACTGATACCTTTTTTTTTTTTTGATCCTTCTAAATCATATTTGCCTGAAATTAATATCCATAGGAAAAAAAAATAATCCAAGCATTTCCTATAATGACACTGTAGCTTTAGAAGGAAAAAAAAAAAAAAGAAAAAAAAAGAGTAACTTGTTTATTCCCTTCCTTCAAAGCCTAAGTGACACTTGTATAGGTTAATAATATTGTTGAGGATTAAAAAAAAAAAAAGAGGTATGAGGATCTGGCTTGGATTGAAAATTTTGGTTTACTCACATGCACTTGTTAACTTCACCTTGTCAAATGCAAAATAATTGTAATGAAGAAGAAGAGGAAGGTAGCAGAATATCCACTTGCAAATCATCCTGTGGAGGGAATTTATTTCGAGGGCCCAAACCCAAGTACAGTAATTTTGGTAAGGAAGTTTAAGAAGGCTTAAGAATCATCTGTAAAAGAAAAAGCATTGTGCAAACAGTTCCTGTAAGCAAGAATTATGATGCTGAGCTTGGGCTTTGGACAGCTGCCAATATCTTTTTTTTTTTTTTTCTTCTTCCTGGTAGCTGTTCACAGAGAGCATGGCTTGCACATGCCAGAAGTCAGGACAAAATTGATGGGCTGGCTTGCCCATAATTTCCATAGGGAAAGTTAGGGATTGGGGGGCAAATGGACTTACCTCTCGGAAGGCAGTGCCTGGATCTCCCCATGTGATCCAGCCTGATGTGCTGTTAAAGCCAAGGAGCTTAGAGACAGAATGAAGAGGAGGAAGAGGCTGCTGACACTGGCTGCTCCACGTTGCTTTTCCATATGTAAATGTTTGCTATAGATCAGCTGCAAACAGAAGCTTTATGCTTCAGGCTGCCGTGGGGCAAGCACAGCTAGAAGAAGCAGGGAGCCTACTGGCCCCTGAAATGCTGTGGTAAATCATTGACAACAGCACAAACCACATCTCAAAGAACCAGGACACATCCCAGAGGCCTTTGCCCTTCTGGAAACAAATTCCCAGTTTTCTGGCAAGGGAATATATTAAAGTGTGTGAGTCTATCCACATTAAAGTCAATCAAGCCCTGTTGCAGCACTGTGTTTCTTGTCCAGCCTGCACCCTCCTTTTAATCAGAAGGAGGAGGGAACTCATTTTGTTTCCCACAGAGACTTAACTGTAATTTTGGTGCCTCTGGTTGCTGACCAGGGAAAAGCTTCTCAGTACAGCAAACTGAAGATTATCAGGAAATTGTGCTCTGAGGAACATGTCCCTTCCAGATATGGCAAGGAAATGTCACTTCTTCCCATTGCCATCCATGTTAAGACAGTGTCCCATCTCCAAACCTGACATCAGTCAGTTAGCACCTGGCTTTTGGGTAGCCCTCCACAGTCAGTGCAAAGTGAGAATCTACATCCTTGGTTTCTGAAATGATGAGGGGTGAGGAAGATGCCTCCCAAGTCTAAAATGGTGTCTTACCCATATGCTGTGCAGAGCCATCTGTTAGTGGTGGCTCTAATGCTTTTAGCTGGTTGGGCTCTTAGCACAGAAGTAGTGGATGTCACAAGGATAAGAGAGCAATACCATGGAAATCAAGAATGACATGAGTTAGTTATTTTTAAGATACTGGTCTCAAGATAATTGTATTTATAGAATCACAGAATTGTTAGGGTTGGAAGGTACCTCAAGGATCATCTACTTCCAGACCCCCTGCCATGGTTGCTCATGGTTGCTACATCAGGTTGCTCAGAGCCACATCCAGCCTGGCTGCAAAAACCTCCAGAGATGAGGCTTCCACTACCTCCCTGGGCAACCTGTTCCAGTGTCTCACCACCCTCATGGGGAAGAACTTCTTCCTAACATCCAATCTGAGTCTACACTCTTCTAGTTTTGCTCCATTCCCCCTGGTCCTATCACTAACCTGACTGGAAGGCCACTAGGTCTCCTTGGAGCCTTCTCTTCTCCAGACTGAACAGCCCCAACTCTCTCAGTCTGTCTCCATAGCAGAGGAGCTCCAGCCCTCTGATCATCCTCATGGTCCTTCTCTGGACATCTTCCAGCATGTCCAGATCCTTCCTGTAACAGAGGCTCCAGAACTGGACACAGCACTCCAGGTGGGGTCTCACCAGAGTGGAGCAGAGGGGGAGAATCACCTCCCTGGCCCTGCTGGCCACACTTCTCTTGCTGCAGCCCAGGCTCTGCTTGGCTCTCTGGGCTGCAAGTGCTCACTGCTGGCTCCTGTTGAGCTTCTCATCCCCAGCACCCCCAAGTCCTTTTCTCCAGGGCTGCTCTCAAGCCAGTCCCTGCCCAGCCTGTATCAGTACCTGGGATTGCCCAGACCTGGATGCAGGACCTTGCATTTAGTCTTGTTGAACTTCATGAGCTTGGCTTGGGCACACCTCTCCAGCCTGTCAACATCCCCCTGGATGGCATCCCTCCCCCCCAGCCTGTCTGCTGCTATTTAGTTTTCAGGTGTTGGAAGAAAAGAGAAAATGACCTTTGGATAGGGAGTAGGTTATGCTGCCCTATGCCTGTTTCCTCAAGCTTGCATTTAGCCTCCTGAATTCCCCCCCAAGGGCTCTTGGGCAGGCACAGATATGCACCAGAAATTTGTCACTTTGCTAGATATTAGCTGTGTGGGTTTTTTTGTTTGTTTTTTTTTTTTTTTTAAGAGTTAAGAGATCTATGGAGAGTTCTATGTTCAAACAGGGGTCTGCATCTCACTGCCTTTTTCTTCTGCCTAAGTGGGCTGAGGTGCTTCATGCATAAATGAAGTGTTCCCAGCAGACAGCTGGAAGTTTGAACCTCAATAAATTCAAGAGAAAATGTAATTATTGTAGGAAAATGTGGTCTTGGGCTATTAGAGCTCGGAAGCAGACAGTGAATTGTCCTCTGTCCACAAAAGACTGGGATGGAAGTGTCACTTGGTGTATTTCCCATTTTAATTGCCAAGTCCATTTCAATAGCTGGTATTGGAAATGATCAAGCTAGAAGGACCTCTTCCTGTGTCATTTTCATGTAATTAAAGCTGAGGACGACCCTGGGGCTTGTCTTTGCTGAACATGAAGGAAAATGTAGCACAGGGGTAAAGTCTGCAGTGAAATGAAGTGAAAACTGCCTTTTTGGTGACCTTTGAGAGTGTGTTAATGCATCCCTTAATGCACTTCAGAAGAGTTCAGAAAGTCCTTCTCCTTTCTTTGCCTCCACAGGAAGAACTTGAACAAGGATTTGAATATTTTTTAATTTTTTTTTTCTTTTATGTACTATTAAACCTGAATTACTTTTGCCTGGGAGAAAAGCAGGGAATTGAAACTGGCCTAAGGCCATCCCCATCCTTAGCTCCCTCTCACCCATTCCAGCCTCTCTCCACTTCGCTGTTAAAACAGAATGACAGAGAAAGGTTTTAGTAGTTGGGTGGGGATGGGCCCCACTGTCTCCACAGCAGGAGCCTCCCTGGCTCTCTGCCCAATCTATCTTCTCCCAAATCTTCCAAACTTCTGCCATCCTTTGATATAAATGGCTGCTTTGCACAGCCAAGTGCCTCCTCAGCATCAGAGCCAGACCGTTGGGGCATTCGATCTTCTCTTCCCTGATAGCAGCATCAGAAACACACCATATATATATATAAGAGAAGTTATTTGTGGCACCTCTCCCAGGTAAAAGGCTGGGCTGGTTTGTGCAGTCAGGCACAACAACAATTTTGCACTGATAGGTGAGGTCATTTAGGGGTGGGGAGGAGGTGTGCCAGAGAGATTTAAGCAGCGGGCCAAAGCACGTCACGTTAGAGGTGAAATTAAAGAAGCTTTCTCAAAGGTGTTATTGGTCCTAAAGTGATGGATATAAAAGTCATGCTTCTGTTTATAACATTATGCATTGAACTTGTCTAAAATGTGTGTTGGATCCTTGGCTCTAAACCTCAATTAACTCTCTGAACCTCTGGCTTGCCACGCTAGCTGTGCTGTCTACAGCAATGCAGTCACCTTCAGAGGGATGAGCTATGAACTGAAGGCTTTGGGATCTTCCAGAACCTGGAAATAAGGGTTGTGAGTAGGTTGGGCTGAGCTTGCATTGTCACTTTGTGACTATTCCCAGCCCAAAGCTTCTTTCCACAGTGCTGAAGAATTCTTCACTGCCAGTCTCTAATCAGCAGCAGCATAGATTCGTAGATTCACAGAATGGGATGGGTTGGAAGGGACCTTAAAGATCACACAGTTCCACACCCCCACCCCCCCCCCCCGCCATGGGCAGGGACACCTCACACTAGCTCAGGTTGCTCAAGGCCTCATCCAACCTAGCCTTGGACGTCTCGAGGGAGGGGGCATCCACGACCTCCCTCGGCAACCTGTTCCAGTGTCTCACCAACCTCCCTGTAAAGAATTTCTTCTAATTTCCAGTCTAAATCTCCCCTCCTTAAGCTCAAAGACATTCTCTCTTATCCTATCACTACAACCCCTTGTCAAAAGTTCCTTTCTTGCTTTCTTGTAGCCCCTTTCAGGTACTGGAAGACTTCTGTAAGGTCTCCCTGGAGCCTTCTCTTCCCTTGGCTCTCAACTCTCTCAACCTTTCCCCATAGGGGAGGTTCTCCAGCCCTCTGATCATCTTCATGGCCCTCTTCTGGACCTCCTCCAGCAGTTCTATCTCCTTCCTTTACATTTCTTACCTATCTAAAATCAGGGGCAGAGTTACTCACAGCAAACATGGTGCCATGGTTTAGTAGTCATGAGGTCTTGGGTGACAGGTTGGACTTTGGTGATCTTTGAGGTCTTTTCCAGCCTTGTTGATTTTGTGAAACAAACTCAGGCTCCCACTTTTCCTCACTGATAACTGGTACAGCATTTCATTCCACTTCAAAAAATCTCTAATTTTTTTTTTTTTTGGTGTATTTTGCCCAAGAAGGAGAATTAATTTCTGCCTGCAGAACTCCTTGGTCTTTTAAATAGCACCTGAACAGCACATTGGTTATGTGGCAGTCTACACCATCCTAGCTCCAGGATGAAATTCTATCACAAGAGCTAAGACAATGTTGGTGGTGGTGGCCAGCAATTTGCATTTGTACTTTCTTTATGTGTAGATTTTTCTGTTTTGTTTTAATTGTTTTAATCATATCCCTACAGATCTTGCTGCAGGGGATGGAGTTGCTGAAAACTCTCACTCTTTTTTTATACCACTGTTCTCTTTATTTTTTTTTTTATGTTTGCAGTACATTTTTTCATGCAGCACTGTCAATCTGCATGTTTTGCTCCTGATTTGAAGACCACGAACCTCTAAAGGCAGAGCTCTGTTCTTTTTTGTTGTTGTTGTTCGATGCATCAGAGCCACAAAGTCATATCTGAGCTTCTTGCTGGCATGTGTCAAGCAGTGTGACTGACACCTGCCATGTGCTGTTTGCTCTCTCCTGCTTCCCCAGGGAAAAGCAGAGAGCAGACAGCCTTTCATTCAGGGGGGTAGGCTGGTGTGTCTTTAAAAACACAGAGACTGTTGCACCGTGCAGAGGTTACAGAGAGGTTAGATATGGCAAGATCAAGAAATTCTGCCTTGCCATTGGAGCTCTGTCTCCCTTTCAGGGGTGCTTTCACAGCACATATGGCCTCTCTCAGCTTGTCCTCTCTGCACAGGGTAATTCTGTTTTGCCAAGGAAGCCAAGCTCCTTACAGTGTCACAGTACATTAGAGGTTGGAAGGGACCTCCAGAGATCATCCAGTCCACCCCCTCTTCCAGGATCACCCAGGGTAGTCTGCACAGGAATGCACCCAAGTGGATTTTGAATGTATCCAGAGAAGGAGACTCCACACCCACAACAGTGAGCTTGGGAAGATGATTTATGCCTAATCTTTCAGACTTCTAGCAAGAAGGAGCAGTGCAACTGGTGAAAACCAGGGTAAGTTTTTTAACAGTCCAGTTTTCTTTGGAAGAGAACTAGATTTTGGGGTTGCTTAGCATGGAGAAGAGAAGGCTCCAGGGAGACCTTACAGTGGCCTTTCAGTAGTTAAAGGGGGCCCACAGGATGGGGAAGGACTCTGTATCAGGATTTAAACTGAATCACAGAATGTTAGAGGTTGGAAGGAACCTCCAGAGATCATCCAGTCCAACCTCCAGAGATCATCCAGTCCAACCCCCCTGCCAGAGCAGGATCACTTAGGGTAGTCTCCACAGGAATGCATCCAGGTGGGTTTGGAAAGGCTCCAGAGGAGACTCCACAACCCCCCTGGGCAGCCTGTTCCAGGGCTCTGTCACCCTCACTGTAAAGAAGTTTCTCCTCATGTTGAGGTGAAATCTTCTATGTTCAAGTTTGCATCCATTGTTCCTTGGCTTATTACTGCACACCACTAAAAAGAGCCTGGCCCCCTCCACTTGACACCCACCCCTCAGATACTGATAGACATTGATCAGATCCCCTCTCAGTCTTCTCCAGACTAAACAGCCCCAGGTCCATCAGTCTCTCTTCATAGGTCCCTCAGTCTCTCTTCACAGGGGAGATGCTCAAGTCCCCTAAGCATCCTCTCGGTTCTCCGTTGGATTCCCTCCAGCAGGTCTCTGTCTCTTTTGAACTGGGGAGCCCCAAACTGGACACAGTGTGAACTTCAAAATCCAAGTCCCAGCAAAGAAACCTTCAAGAGCAACATTTAATTTTTGGAAGCTGGCTTTATGATTTGTCTTGCTTTAAAGGGCAGACAGGTACAATTTTGCTCCCAAAGGAAATACAATAAAGAGGCTCTCATTGAATTGGAGAGAAATACAGAAACTGTACTCAAAAATATACAGGAAAATAAAGAATACATGAATCCTCAACACCTAATATATATACAGGATACATGAACTCCTGCAAAAAGCCTTTCCCTGACCAGACTAAGCCACAAACCCCAGTGCTCCCTTTCTCCACACCCCACTGTTGTCTCCCTTCCATTAGACCTAAGCAGGCTGTAATTGTGCAGGACAAATGAGTCAGGCCTCTGAAAGTCACAACCAGGCCTCCTTCCCCATGTTATGGAATCATGGAATGAATCATAGAATGGTCCAGGCCAGAAGGGACCTCCAAAGGTCATCCAGTCCAACCCCCTTGCAGTCAGCAGGGACATCCCCAACCAGATCAGGCTGTCCAGAGCCTCACTGAGCCTCACCTTGAATATCTCCAGGGAAGGAGCCTCAACCACCTCCCTGGGCAACCTGTTCCAGTGTTCTACCATCCTCATAGTGAAGGACTTCTTCCTGATATCCAATCTAAATCTGCTCTTCTCTAGTTTGAAGCCATGTTGCCAGATAAGGACTCCCTCCGGAGAGCCAAAAGGAGGGAGGAAAAGGAGCCAGTTGGCCTTGCTGCCATCTTATAAAGAGATAGCAGAATTATGGGATTGAAGAACAAAATTACAATGGCACAGAATCACAGAATGCCAGGGGCTGGAAGGGACCTGAAGAAATCATCCAGTCTAGCCATGGGCAGGGACACCTCACACTACAGCAGGTTGCTCACAGCCACATCCAGCCTGGCTGCAAAAACCTCCAGGGATGAGGCTTCCACCACCTCCCTGGGCAACCTGTTCCAGTGTCTCACCACCCTCATGGGGAAGAATTGCTTCCTGACATCTAATCTAAATCTCCCCATTTCTAGTTTTGTTCCATTCCCCCCAATCCTATCACTCCCTGACTCCCTCAAAAGTCCCTCCCCAGCTTTCTTGTAGCCCCCTTCAGATACTGGAAGGCCACAAGAAGGTCACTTCAGAGCCTTCTCTTCTCCAGACTGAACAGCCCCAACTCTCTCAGTGTCACTGAACTGGTCTGATAACCTACTTTCTATCAAAGTAAGCACTTGGCCTTAAACACACGAGCAATTATGGGCTGTATTGCTTAAAAAAGAAGTATGCACTGCAGTGTTTCTGGGGTCAGGGCTGTGCTGCAGAGACTACCTTGTAGCTTGGACAGAGGAAAAAAAAAAAACCCTGATAAGCTGCAAGGCTTTTAAATTCATTTTCTTGCCTGCTAAGATGCTTCAATGGGGCTGATCTTAACACATCTGAAGGAGCCACATGGGGACCTTCGTGGACTCCTCCTAAGCAGTGCTTTGTCCTTGACAGTAAAAAGAAACGTTAGGTTTTTAAAAGCAGGGATCAATAATGCTGCCTTTTCTTGTGTTCTCTTGTTGATGCCAGCGAGGCAAGGCACAGCAAGCTGCTGGGTGGTGGAACAAGTGATCCTATCTCCCCCTCTGCTGGAAAACCACGATATGACCGCCGGGAAGAACAAGTGAGATGTGCAGGGAACTGGACTGGGCTTGCTGCTCTGGCCCTCCTGGGGCAGAAAACCACATAAAAACTGAGGTGAAATTCTTCCTGGCACAAGGCTGTGCCCTTCTATCTGCTTTTGCACATTTTTCCCAAGTTCTGAAGCTTTTTTTTCCCCCCCCCAGGTATATAGACCTGAATGCATCGCACCTAGGAGGAGTTCTTTCCCTTGCTCTGTGTCACATCTCCTTCAGCTCTGCTGTCCCACATGTGGGGCCAGAAGGTGTGACAAAGGAAAATACCTTGTCAGATCGTCCCCTATCTAATATTATGACACTGGGGTAAAATTATCACCAATTGTGTCATGGAAAATCCCTGAATCATAGAATCTTAGCGTGCTTTGGCTTGGAAGGGACCTTAAAGTATGAGGGAATGTGAGGTGTCCCTGCCTATGGCAGGGGGGCTGGAACTAGATGATCCTTGTGGTCCCTTCCAACCCTGACTGATTCTATGACTCTATGATTCTATGATCTAGTTCAACCACCTTCCTGTCATGGGCAGGGACACCTTCCACTAGACCAGGTTGCTCCAAGCTTCATCCAACCTGGCCTTGACCACTTTCAGGGATGGGGTATCCACAGTTTCTCTTGGCAACCTGTTCCAGTGTTTCACCACTATCATAGTAAAGAATTTCTTCTTTTAATCTAAAGCTGTCCTCTGGGGTGCATCAAGAAAAGTGTGGCCAGCAGGGCTAGGAAGGTTCTTCTCCCCCTCTACTGTGCCCTGGTGAGACCACACCTGGAGTGTTTTGTCCAGTTTTTGGCTCCCCAGTTCAAGAGAGACAGAGACCTGGTGGAGGGAGTCCAACAGAGAGCCATGAGGATGATTAGGAGACTTGAGCATCTCTGCTATGAAGAGAGACTGGGAGCCCTGGGGCTGTTTAGCCTTGAGAAGAGAAGGCTGAGAGGGGATCTGATCAATGTCTATCAGTATCTGAGGGGTGGGTGTCAAGTGGAGGGGACAATCTCTTTTTAGTGGTGTGCAGTAATAAGCCAAGGAACAATGGATGCAAACCTGAACATAGAAGATTTCAGCTCAATATGAGGAGAAACTTCTTTACAGTGAGGGTGACAGAGCCCTGGAACAGGCTGCCCAGGGGGGTTGTGGAGTCTCCTTCTCTGGAGCCTTTCCAAACCCACCTGGATGCATTCCTGTGCAGACTACCCTAAGTGATCCTGCTCTGGCAGGGGGGTTGGACCTGATGATCTCTGGAGGTCCCTTCTAGCCTTTAACATTCTGTGATTCAGTTTAAATCCTGATACAGAGTCCTTCCCCATCCTGTGGGCCCCCTTTAACTACTGAAAGGCCACTGTAAGGTCTCCCTGGAGCCTTCTCTTCTCCATGCTAAGCAACCCCAAAATCTAGTTCTCTTCCAAAGAAAACTGGACTGTTAAAAAACTTACCCTGGTTTTCACCAGTTGCACTGCTCCTTCTTGCTAGAAGTCTGAAAGATTAGGCATAAATCATGTTCTCAAGCTCTGCTGTTGTTTCTGGTCTCAAGTAATGCCTCTGTGAAATCCAAACGCTAGCAAATCCCAAGGTTTATAATAAGAGGTTATAAGAAAGCTATAACCTCTGACTAATCCCACCAGTCACTAAGCAGCTGAAGAGAATGATTCAGGGAAAAGAACTCTGCAGAAAGATGTGTTTGTTGCCCATGAACTGCTGTGTCTATATTAAAGATATTAATTGCATCACTGGAAAAAAAATAAATCCAAATCATAGAATCATTTAGGTTGGAAAAGACCTTTAAGACTGTCAGGTCTGACCATTAACCTAGCACTTCCAAGTCCACCACTAAACCATATCCCCAAGCACCACATCTACTGGACATGAGCAGGCAGTGTGAGCTTGCAGCACAGAAGGCAAATCACAGCCTGGGCTGCATCCAAAGATGTGTTGCCAGCAGATCCAGAGAGGGGATTCTGACACTTTGCTCTGCTCTGCTGAGACCTCACCTGGAGCACTGTGTGCAGGTCTGGAGCCCTCAATATAGGAAGGACATGGACCAGATGGAGAGGGTCCAGAGCAGGGCCACAAAAATGATCAGGGGGTTGGAGCAGCTCTGCTATGAGAACAGGCTGAGGGAGCTGGGGGTGTTCAGCCTGGAGAAGAGGAGGCTCCAGGAGACCTAATAGCAGCCTGCCAGGACCTGAAGGGGGCTACAGGAAGGATGGAGAGAGACTGTTTGCAAAGGCCTGCAGGGACAGGACGAGGGGCAATGGCTTCAAACTAGAGAAGAACAGATTGAGATTGGATATCAGGAACAAGTTCTTGTGGTGGAACACTGGAACAGGTTGCCCAGGGAGGTGGTTGAGGATCCTTCCCTGGAGATATTCAAGGTGAGGCTCAACAGGGCTCTGGGCAGCCTGATCTAGTTGGGGATGTCCCTGCTGACTGCAGGGAGGTTGGACTGGATGAGCTTTGGAGGTCCCTTCCAGCCTGGACCATTCTATGATTCTATCCTATATCCAGGGTTGATGACCCCACCACCTCCCTGTGCAGCCTGCTGCAGGGCTTGACAACACTTTCAGCGAAGAAATTTTCCCTAATAGCCAAACTAAACCTTCCCTGGCACAACTTGAGATCACTTCCTCTCTTTCCAGCTCTTGTTACCTGGGAGAAGAGACCAACTCCCCCACCTCACTACAACCTCCTTCCATGTAGTCAGAGAGAGCTTTGCTCAGGTTTCCCCGTAGCCCCCTTTTCTCCAGACTAAACAACCCCAGTCCCCTCAGCCTCTCCTCATGAGACTCATCCTCTAGACCCACATCATAAAATTTTACATTTTTCAGCAGGCTGAAATTGTTTGTTCTGGGGAGACGGTGCCTGCTTAGGAAAGGTTTGGTTCTGTGCCTCTCAGTAGTGGTGTTTGGTTTTATTCAAGTCTTGGCTGTGCCTGGGAACTCCTGTTCTGGGTCACTGCCTCTGACACACACAAAGCCAGACCGAACTCCAAGCTCCTGCTCCAAACTACTGCCAGTTTAATAGCGGTGGTGGACAAGGTGGTCATTGTGTTTTGTGGGACATGGCTGTTCATGGCAGTTTGCAGCTTGGTGGGAACCAGCAGGAGGCTCCAGCAGTGTGGGGGAGAGGTGGGGCAGGAGGAGAAGGGCTTCTGAAGGCATTACCTGCATTCCCCCCAGCACTTCAGGGAGGGCACAGAATCCTGATTTGTTGTCTCCTGACGTCTCATTTCTCCGAGGAAGTTGTGCCACGTGGTCCATTTAAAGGTGACACCTCCTGTTCCTTCTCATCAGGCATTCCCCAGGAAGGTCTAGGAGCCAGAGAAAAAAGTCAGCTCCCATTTCTGCAGCATTTGATCTGCACAAGACCACAGCTCCACCAGGCTCCCTCTGCAGTTGCTATAGCGCAGCGCGATTTACGGCAACCCTGGGACTGCTGGGGAAGGGAGGTGAGGCAAGAGGGGGTCCCAGCAGGGCCAGCAATCACAAAATGCATGTTTCAAAGAAACTTTTTTTTGGCATGTTCTTTTTATTTTCAGAGCCCATACAGAGGGCTTTTCCTGTGCTTTTCCACAGGACCGTGGCTCTGAAGTCACAACCTCCCGAGTCTCCGACAGTGCTTTAATTCACAGCCCATGCTCATACCGCTGGGCGGGTCATAAATCCTCCCCAGCTACCTGTACACAAAGCAGGCATTCAGCCCTGGCTTGGGGGACTTCCCTGCCAACTCCCAGCTCGGCAGGACCCCTCTCCCCCCTTTCTTCTCTGAGACCACCAGGCAGGAGCAGGGCTTTTCATGTGGTGAGGAACGAGACTCGCGCTCCGAGTCATGTCTCTGACCCATTAGGCTTTTTTGGTTTTGCCCCAACTTATTTTCCTGTTTTTTTTTTTTTTTTCCCCTCTCTCCTCAAGCTTTGGAAAGCAGCAGGGTCAGGCTAGGCTGTGAGACCGTTCGTCCCACTCCCAACAGATGCCTGGCAAGGCTTTCCTCAGTGGGCAGAAGGTGAATGTCCATCCCTAAGTCATGTATCGCCCCCATTACCTTCATTGGAGGCAAATCTGGGACACCTTCAGGCCATCACACAGGTTGCCATCAGATCCTACACATCTCAGACAAGCTTTGCCAGATATCTTTCCCTCTTACCTCAAGGCCACCTCTGGTGGGTTGAAAATTATCCCCCTGCCCCCCCAAACACTGCATTTATCAGACCTGCTAAGTCAGAAGCCAATGGAAGCTGTTTTTCACAGGATCACAGAATCAATAAGGTTGGAAAAGACCTCAAAGATCATCAAAGTCCAACCTGTCACCCAAGACCTCATGACTACTAAACCATGGCACCAAGTGCTACATCCAGTCCCCTTTTGAATACCTCCAGGGATGGTGACTCCACCACCTCCCTGGGCAGCACAGTCTAACAACTCTC
Organism: Indicator indicator; assembly: GCF_027791375.1. Lineage (NCBI taxonomy): Eukaryota > Metazoa > Chordata > Aves > Piciformes > Indicatoridae > Indicator > Indicator indicator. Next base: position 30,426,059 of record NC_072019.1, read on the forward strand.
TCTGTGAAGAACTTTCTCTTCACATCCAGCCTAAACTTCCCCCTGCACAGCTTGAGACTGTGTCCTCTTGTTCTGGTGCTGGTTGCCTGGGAGAAGAGACCAACCCCCTCCTGGCTACAACCTCCCTTCAGGTAGTTGTAGACAGCAATGAGATTTCCCCTGAGACCTCCAGTCTAAACTACAATCTACAAGCAAAACTACAATCTACAATGAAATGCAACAAATACGTCCAAATATACAATATTTACAGGAACTTAATGAACAGCACAGGGACACCCCCCCCCCCTCCCCCAGGCCAAAGACCAGAGGAAGCTGCAATAGCTTCTCCCTCCCTGCTCCCCCTTGCCCCCCTGTACACAAAAAGAGACAAGTGAAAGAGCAGAGGGACATTAGACTTAGCCAAAACAATGCAGCCAAGGTCAAGCAGAAGCCAGCAGAAGCACAAAGTTAGTATCTCCCAGCCTGAAGAAGCAAGAAAAGAGAAAGATTCTTTTGGTACAACCAGTTTAAGTCCTTTATCTCTTCCAATGGGATTGTTTAGACCTATCATTAGCTTCCTTTTTACACCCAATTGGGATTTCATTACATTTTACCACTTTCTGTTCAAGATCTGTGAAAACATTTTAAAGGCATAGCCTAAAGCTACCACACCTTCTATTTCTGCAGGGTTTCTTTTTCAGGCATCTCTTTGGGAATAATCATAGGATCATAGAGTGGTTTGGGTTGGAAAAGACCTTTAAGATCATCTAGTTCCAACCCGCCTAGGTACACCTGCTAGACAAGGTGGCTCAAAACCCCATCCAATCTGGCTTTGAACAAGGATGGGGCATCCATGAGTTCTTTGGACAACCATCCACTACCCTCACAGCAAAGAATTTCTTCCTTACATCTAATGTAAATCTACCCTCCCTCTTCCAGCTTGAAACTGGGATCTCTAACTACATTCCAAGAGAAAGTCCTTCCCTATCTTCCCTGTAGGCCTCCTTGAAGTGCTAGAAGGTGACTGTAAGGGCATGAGATATATCTATGTGAAGTGTCATGTCCTGGTGTGTGGCATTAGGGTCAGCTGGTCACGGGTGAGTACTGCCCAGGTTGCCAATGGCTCCCTGCCCACCCAAGCCCTACCAACAGCCTCCTCTGAACACCATCTAGCACCTGCAGTCTGTGCAGCAGCTGTGTCTGCTGGAAGGAAAAACATCAAGTGGGCCCACAGAGAAAGATGAAATAATATTTGATCAGTTATGGAGGGAAAAATAAAGTCCTGGGGCTCTCAGTTGTCTTCTTGCCAAGTTAACCAGCCTCGCTTTTCCCGGGAGACGTGCTCTGTGAAAACATGGGCACCACGTTTGGACAGATCCTTTCAGGCTGTTCTCCAGGCTAGAAATACCCAGTAATGGGAAAAGGCTTGTTTGCCCTCATTTAACTGGTCTGTCCTCAGGACTCTCATCGTGAGAAGGAGCTGCCTCACCAGGGAATCTCTGTGGCTCGCAGCGAGGATGACTGTTTGTGCTGGGCTCTGCTATCCAGAGATGAAGAAAACCCTTGGTTCCTCAGGGAAATGTCTGCTTTAATCACTCTGAGGTCTCTGGCTTTGGCTGGAGGAAGAGCCTGGTGCAGGCTGGGCTGGTGCAGTGGGGTGGGAGTCACCCATGAGGAAACCTACGAAGGGATGATTGCTGGGCATGGTGGGACTCCTGTGCTCTCACTCAGCTTCACGTTCCCCAGGTATGAGAAGGGACCTGAGAACTGCTATGTGGGTCCAGATAAAGGTGGTGAAGGATCTGGAGAACAAGTCTTATGAGGCACAGCTAAAGAAACTGGGGTTGTTTAGCCTGGGGAAAAGGAGGCTGAGGAAAGACCTTCTCCTGTTCTAGAGCTCCCTGGATGGAGGTTGTAACAAGGTGCAGGGTCAGTCTCTTCTCCCTAGTAATAAGTGATAGGATGAGAGGAAAGGGCCTCAAGTAACACCAGGGAAGGTTTAGGTTGGACATTGGGAGAAACTTCTTCACTCAAAGGGTTCCCAAACAGCAGGCTCCCCAGGGAGGTGGTTGAATCCCCATCCATGGAGGTGTTTAAAAGATGCAGAAATGCAGTGCTGAGGGACATGGTTTAGAAGCAGAGTTGGTAGTCAGATAATGCCCTGGACTCAACAATCTTAAAAAGGCAGTTTCCAACTGAAACTGTTCTGTGGCATAAACATGGGTGCTGTAGAGACACCCATGCTGCACAGAGCTGCCATTCTTTCCCTCAGAAAACAAACCAAACACAGTTCTTCCCTTTCTGAGCCCAGCCAAAGCCTCCTGCAGTGCTGACATTTTATGGTTCAGGGAACTCCTGAATCAGCTGAAGGAAGCCTGGTGGGCAGGGCTCTGCTCTGGCCAGCTCAGCCCTGCCCAGGTGAAGCTCTCCCCGCCCCGGGGGCAGGCCCATACCTTGCTCCAGGTGTGGTCCTGGGTTTATCCCCGCCTCACCTGATGGCAGAGTGAGGAGCAGCTGTGGCAGGCACCAGCTAGAAGCAGAGGCAAGGAGCCATGCGACCAGGCTGACCCACTGGAGCCAGCACGGAGCAGCGAAGGGATGGACGTGGTAACTGCTGGGGCTTTCACCTTCACCACAGCAAGGGCTGCTCTGTCCCCTCTGCCCCTGCCCTCGGGGATTTTGCTGCTTGACTTTCTGCTGCTTATTTAGTAGCTTGGGGCTGTTACCTCCCTGAAGTGCTGGGAGCAGATTAATCTCAGGGTTAGGTGCACACTCTCCTTGCTGCTTCTGCTCGGCACGGGGGCCACCAAGGGACTGCACAGATCGAGGGGGTGCCTTGTTTCTGCCTCTCATGGCTCTGAGATGAGCTGCAGCTGCTGCCTTTTAACTTGACAAAAAGCAGAGGTGGATTTTATTTTGGGTTTCCCTGTTGTTATTTTGTTTTGCTGGCTGTAGCTGGTGGGTTAAGGAGTAGATGGTATCTGCAGCGTGTTCTCGTCAGCCTGCCCAGGGTGCCGGGCTCAGCTCCAGCCACCCTGCTGCAGGGCACAGAGCAATGCTGATTAAACATTCACCCAGGAGAGCTGCCCTGGAAGTCGAGATAAAGAGTAGGTGAAACCAAAAACACTTCAGGAGGGGAACACAGAGTGCTTTCTCTGGGCTGTCCTGTCTGTCATGTCCTGAGTGGGACTTCTCTTGTTATAGAAAAGCAGAAAAGCTGCAGAAAACTACTAAGAGTTTGGATTCCTTTTGGTCAGTTCTTGGTATCAGCACAAACCTCCAGCTGCTGCTCTTTCTAAAGGATATCAATCATTGATCCTTCTGGTCCCAAACCATTCTCTTAGTATCTCTATCACAGGCTTAAGCTGAATTTTATGCTGCTTATTAGAATGATATTAGAGGAGCATTTTATTTCCAGGGAGAAAATATGGAAAGTTTAGCTGTCCCCTGACTCCATAATGCTCAGGGCTTTCCGGCCAGTGGAAGTTTGTTTCCTTTCTGTTCTCTTCCTCTCTCATCTTGCATGGGCTTTTGCCAAATGTAGCATTATTCACAGGGAATTATTTGGCCAGATGTAGCTGCAATGCATATTGTGAGCTTTTGGCAATCCTTGTAATTTATTGGTGGATTCTCCCTGCTTGTCAACTGGTCTGATTTTCAGGGGAGTGCCTCTCCTTGCTGTGCTGAACCCTCCCTGGGCTAGTGGGGCACTGAGACATCACTGAGACATGCCTGTGACCTCCATATTTACACTGAGTATCTCCTTGAGCTAGCTTGAGGTGTGTGGATTGGGTCAAAGAGTCACTCAGATGAATCTGTGGTTTGAAACAGTCCCAGATGTGGTGGTAAATCATCCTTAGAGGGACCAGGAAAACTCATTTCATCTCAGAGTGTTGTCCTCTGCGAGGACGCAGCAGTTGCAGGGGCTTGGTGGGGAGGGAGAGAATGTCCAGCCAGGTGTGGGTGTGCAGGAGGTGGACTTGCAGTGCAGTTTAACTCCATCCTCCTAGGTAATTCAGTGTGCTCAGACAGGGACTGTACATGACACTCCTGCACCAGACTTGCTTGTGGCATCAATGCCAGTATCACAGAAGCACAGAACTGTTGAGGTTGGAAGAGACCTCTGAGGTCCAACATCTTGCCTAGAGCTCATGATCCTACCACCCAAGTTTGTAGGCTGCAAACTGGGGGAAACTATATTCTAGTGGTGGGCATTAAGCACAGATAACCTTCCAGTTAATTAGACAAATCATTTGAAGCTGTCACAGGATGGTAAGGGTTGGAAGGTACCTCAGGAGACTGGTCTCTTCTCCCAGGCAACCAGTGTCAGAACAAGAGGACACAGTCTCAAGCTGTGCCAGGGGAGGTTTAGGCTGGATGTTAGGAAGAAATTCTTCCCAGAAAGAGAGATTGCCCACTGGAATGTGCTGCCCAGGGAGGTGGTGGAGTCACTGTCCCTGGAAGTGTTTAAAATAAGACTGGATGAGGGACTTAGTACCATGGTTTAGTTGATTAGATGGTGTTGGGTGATAGGCTGGACTTGATGATCTCTGAGGTCTTTTCCAACTCAGTTAATTCCGTGATTCTGTGCGAGATCATCAAGTCCAACTCCCCTGTCAGAGCAGGACCATAGAATCTAGTGCAGGTCACAGAGGAACATGTCCAGACAGGGCTTGAAAGTCTCCAGAGAAGGAGACTCCACAACCTCTCTGGGCAGCCTGTTCCAGTGCTCTGGGACTCTCCCAGTGAAGAAGTTCCTCCTCATGCTGAGGTAGAATCCTCCTGTGCTGTAGTTTATATCCATTGCCTCTTGTCCTGTCACAGGGACAAGAGGAAAAACAACTTGGTGGGGGGTGGAGAAAGGGAAGCTCGTATCCAACCCTCTTTAATTAAAGGTAGTGCCAAGCTGACTGTCACAGCCAGTGCCAGGAAGAAGCCTGACTGAAAAACCTCTTTGGCAGGAGCCTACCTCACCTGTGCTAAACTCAGGCATGCAGGTAATTCTTTTTTCTCTGTTTTCTTTGGCTCTGCATGCACTGGTGAGGAACTGTGTGCTACAGTAAAGAAAATCAGAAAAGAGAGGCCAACAACACTGAGCTCTTGCACTGTTGCTGCAGCACGTTGCTAAAGCTCGGTGCAATTGCATTAGGACACCTCACTGCCTTATTTCCTGTCTGGCATTGCTGGAGGGATTGGGTACACATGGGATTATTTTATTGTATTTATTCCCCCACCCCCCCCCCACCCCCCCCAACCTGATTCATCCTGCTGATGCTTTTGAGAGCTCCCCTTCCCATCAGCTCGCCGCTGTCTGGGCAGCTCACGCAGCCTCACGCCGCTGGCCGCTCCCTGTGAAATATAATTGGAGCAATTCAAAGCTGGGGTCCCCAAGGGTTGGCTTCTTTACATCATGCACTGCCCTGTGAAAGTAATAAAGCCAGTGAAAGGGGTTATTCAAGAGAAATTGTCAGTGTTTAATAAATTGTGCAATTAAATGCAATAAGCCCTCAGTATGCTATTCATCTGCTCTGCCTTAACACTTAAGGCTGGGGCTTTTTTTTTTTTTTTTCAGCATAGCGAAGTTCTGTCCTAGATAATTTTTTCCAATTTCCTCATTAGACAGGTTCTCAGGAAGCCTTGCAGTTCTCTGCACTGAACTAAGCTGCCAGAGTTGGTGTACCTAATGTAATCATGGCATATAAAAAGTTATAGAGCAGTTCAAGGACTTAAGTAGCTCATAAATTTTTCCTTCATATTTTTCAGTTTGGGGATGAATTTAAACCACGACACTGCAGGCAAAGGAATTGTGGTCCCTGTTTTCCAGTGAGATGCCTGGGGTCAAAGGCTTGGAACAAAATGTTCTTGAAGTGCTTTTTTTGTATACTGTGCAGTCAATGATTAGCTCTCTTTGTGCAAAATCATATAGAACCTGGGGCCTGGTGACTGTCCAGGAGAGGAGTTGAGTGTCTTAGCCACTGTCCATCACCTGGGCTGGGAGAGTCTCTTGCTGCTTTTGTGTGCCACGTGTTTGGGTTGCATGTCCTCTGCTTTCTGGGGTGGGAATAATGGTGAGGGGAGAAAGCTGAGGGGAACCCTGAGCTGAACCAACACCGTGGAAGAAGGTTTTGTGCCAGGGCTCGTTTGGAGCCCACCAAAGAGGATGCTTGGTGCTTCTTTTCCCATGCTGGAGTCTTCTAGAGGAGGCAGGGGATGCACTGGGGATGTCTGGCAAATGGCTGAGAAGGTTGGGGTTGTTCAGCCTGGAGAAGAGAAAGTTACAGGGAGACCTTTTGGTAGACTTTTAATATTTAAAGGGAGTCTATAAGAAAGATGGGGACAGAATTTTTGGCAGGACCTGTTGTGACAGGACAAGGGGTGATGGTTTTACACTAAAAGAGGGAAGATTTAGACTAGGCTGAAGGAAGAAATTTTTTACAGTGAGGGCAGTGAAAGATTGGCATAGATTGCCTGAAGAGGTGGTAGATGCTCCATCCCTGCAAACATTCCAAATCAGGTTGAACAGGGCTCTGGGCAGCCTAATCTAGTTAAAGCTGTCTCTGATAACTGCAGGGGGCTTGGGCTAGATGACCTTCAAAGGTCCCTTCCAGCCCAAACTATTCTATGAGTCTATGATTCTCCAACACTAGGTGATGTTGGGGTGCAGGAGCCATCTCCACTGGTCCCACTGGCTCTGCTTGGTTGTGTTTTCATGCTCTGGTCCTGTGAGTTTCCCCTGCCTCAGCTCTGTTGCCCTTACCAGGAGTGATTTGTGAGCCTTTAGGGGATCCTTGGAATAAAGCAATTCTTCTTTCCTGCTTTTAAATTTTCTCCAGGCTCTGCATATCTGTAATAGCCAGGGTGGAGTCTGTGGCCTCTTTCTCTCTGAAATCATCATGATTGGATACATTGTCTGTTGTCACCTCTGAAAGTGGATGTTTTGTGCTCTCCTCTCTTCCCCCTCCTCAGGAAGGTGTGACTGATTTCAAAGCCTTGAGAGCAAAGTTTCAGAATGACCCAGACTTGGCCAACAAGCTCAAGCATCCACTCAAGAAGCCTCCTGTGAGGATCCCACCGAAGTTGTGCTCTGGAGAGGATGCTGCCTTCAGCCCTTTGCCCATGAGTAAGAGAAAAGTAATAATACTGAACCCCAAGGATGAAGTTGCCCATCCTGTCTCCCAACACAAGCCTTTGGTGCGGCCTCGACCCAGGCTGGGTTACGTGAAGCCGCTGGGGCACGACGAAGAACATGAAGGTAATGTCTCAGAGAAAGGGCTGAGTTCTCCCGAGCAAGGTCTAGAGAAGCCTCTGCCATCCTATTGCACAGGCCAGCAAGGATCAGCCCAAACAGCTCCCAGAGAGAGCCCTCTGCTCCCAGGTTCTTTTCACCATGCCCTACAGATCTGGGAAAAGACTTTATCCCATGGGGAGAAAGCAAGCGCGGTGCTCCCGACCCAGCGGGCAGCTAACCTGTACGTGCAGCCCTGCCCTGAGCAGAGGCTGACACATGCTCCAGCTGCATCCAGCAGCAGCAGGATGCAACTGTCTGGAAGCAAACCCATGCTGGACTTGCCTGTCCAGAAGAAGGATGCTCTGCCCAGCAGCGGGCTGGCTCTTCCCCAAGCTCCCAGAGGACACAGGAGCTCTGCTGGAGTTGCTGTTGAGAGCATGGTGGCAACTGCAGCCTGCCAGCCAGGGTATGGTGCACCAAGAGAGCAAACTCAGCAGCAGAAAGGTATAGTAAGCTGTGCTCTTTACAGGGAGAATGGAGATATGCATTTATATATTTATATATTTATATATTTATATATTATATGCATATTTTGTATGTTAGCAAGAAGCTCTTTACTATGAGCATGGTGGAACGCTGGCACAGGTTGCCCAGGGAGGTAGATGAGGCCCCATGCCTGGAGATGGTCAGGCTCAATAAAGCCCTGAGCAACCTGATCTAGTTAAAATGTCCCTGCTTACTGCAGGGGGGTTGAATTAGATGACCTTTAAAGGACCCTTCCAACCCGATGCATTCGATGATTCTCTGAGCATATGTAGGTGCTCTAAAAGTGCAGGATGTACTCTCCCAGGGCAGCTGCAGAGAAAAGCTGTTACAAGTTGGGACCCTCAAAAAGAGGCCAAACAGGCCCCTGGAGGTCCTGGAGATAAAAAACAGGCTTCAAACTGCTGCCCTGCTTGGCTAAGGGGAAGAGTTTCCCACTTCCACTGTATTTTTTTTTTTAAGCTCACTTTAAGAAATTGCCTAAATTTTGAGTGTAGGGTGAAGAGAACAGAGGAATCTGTCTTTGGTTTGGCTCTGCTTTGACCTTTTACAGTTTTAAGGTAAATGTTGCTATGTGCTGCTTGGCTTTTCTGCAAGGAGATTTTTAGTTCAAATTATAAAAACCCCACTCTGCTCCTTCCCAGTTTTGCAAAAGGTCACATTTGAGCTTGGAGAGCATATCCTCCTTGCAATATTTCTTCTAGTTACTGGTGCTAGGGAACTTGAATGCTGCTCACTTCCTCTTGCTGATGTCATGCCAAGTGCAGGGGCAGTGAGAAGATGAAGTCTTTGTTTACCCTGGAAAGCTTTCCTCACAGGGCTGTGTATTGA